>NC_057834.1:70892359-71208017 GCF_910594005.1 Cervus elaphus | reverse complement strand
GAAACGGTAACGAAAGTAATAGTAGTTGGGACTGTGAGTAGCCTATATATAGTATTGGCTGGTTTAGTCCAACCTAGGGCATTAAACACTACATACCAAAGAACCTGGTGTACAGTTAGAACATCTGTGTCTCTCTTTTAATGAACTTTTCATTATAATTCAGAGCCCTCCAGAATCTATTCGTTATGTAATTTTAAAGTAAAACTTGCTTAAAACAATTTTTTTAACAAAAAAGTAAAAGAAAAACGAGTAAGACATCTAAGGATGTAGAAATCTACCAGTTTTAGTTAGTTGATTTGCAAATTGTTTGTGCATATACAACTTGTTAATCTCTCACAGAGTTTCGAGTGTGAAACAACTTTGATGACTGGTTCACTTGCTTTAGAGCATTTCAGATGCTCAAAGACCTCTGTGCATTTGCAAACCTCAGGGAATTTGAGCAGCTATGGGATACTTCTTATTGTTCTTATTTAGTTGAAGTTAATGCTGACTAGAAAATGAATCCAGCAGATCTCCAACATTGCTATAATTATTTTTCATTGAAATTTCTTTTTAGAATTAAAAACTTCTGCCAAAGTATTTATTTGAGAGTGGCCTTACAAGACCTGAAATGCCCCATCTTTTATCCAAATTGTTTTGCAGGCATGCACTTTTATAACTCAGACTGGGAATAAGGCTAGTTGTTTTTCTCTGCATCTTACACTGATTACTCTGGTTCATACATGTAACGGCTCTTTTCCCCCAAGGTTAGAACTATTTCTCCACATATTTTTGAAAAATAAGAGGTATGATTCTTTTGTCTAAAGAATAGCATGGAAATGTTGTTCAAATGTAGGATACAAAAGGCACCGTTATTTTGTAAAACCATTTCTAACGTGAAGATAGAATGGAAAAGAAAAGGATAAGAGATGGTGGGGAGGGGACAAAAGATAGTGGGAAAGGAAAGGAAAGGGATATACAGGAGGACATACATTTTCTGTGATTGAATTTTGAACTATTTTCATTTTCTCTTCAACATGATTAGGGTGAGTAAAGGCATTTGAATCTTGGGGAGCTGCAAGCCAAAGAAATAGGGAGGTTTCAGATAGATTGAAGCAAAGATAAAAATGAAATAAAATGATAAGATGGAAAAATACTTAGCATTATTCAGTCTTATCACTGCCACTCTATGAGACATAGAATCACAATTTGGGAAACTGAGTTCCTATTTGAAAAAAAAATCGGGAATTATCTAAGATGCATTATGCTATTCAAATAGCATTCTCTTTCTTCACATTTACTCCTGTTTCCCACTCCACCTTGATTTACATGGGACTTAAGCTGTAAGGTGGAGAGCGCAAAGAAAGAAAACCAGTGGGTTGCTTTTTGCGTACATGTATGTATATACGTGTGTATCTAAATCTGTCTGAACTTCCCAGGTGGCACTGGCAGTAAAGAACCTGCCTGTCAGTGCAGGAGACTTAAGGGACACGGGTTCGATCCCCGGGTTGGGAAGATCCCCTGGAGGAGGGCATGGTAACACACTCTAGTACTCTTGCCTGGATAATCCCATGGACAGAGGAGCCTGGCGGGGTACAATCTAGGCAGAAAAACTCTCCATAAAGTTCACACCTGAGAGATAACAGTTAATTAATTATAAGTGAGAAAATCTTGTACATAATTGTTGCTTTTTCTGCAAAGATGCATACTTATATTATTTATGTTATATAATTAAATGAATTCATTATTTCCACTTGCTTTCCTATGACATGGAAAGTCCTGTTATGCTGAAATATTCCTAATTTTTAAGTCGTTGTCTTCAAAATGTAACTCTTTGGTCTGATGGAGCTATATCATTTCTGTTGGTCATACTCATACTACTTGTAAGTGACTACATCAGTAACTTTAAATTGCTATTCTAAAATGGTCATTATTTCCTTAAGGAAAAAACCCACAAACATTCTTTTTCAATTTCTTTGAAAAAATTTAAATATTTTATTTTGGGTAGCATCTTGGTTTTTTTTTTTTTTTTTAAAGACCTTGAGGAATTTACATTCTGCTTTGCCAGGAATCTGATTTTAAAGAATGAAATATGAAATTCTTACTAGTAGAAGTTTCTGAATGTATAGGCTTTTAATACAGAATAGCATATAAGCATGTTTGCTTATATAAGGGTGTTTGTTTCTTCTGTTCATTATAGTGGGAGCTATTTGATCAAAGTACCATGTAACTTTTCTCTCATGAATTATATGTCACTTCCATCAGTTGAGGGCTTGCAATTTTTCCCTTTTACCATGAAACATCTCAACAGAGAAGGGAATTTGAGGCCTGAGTATCAGGAACAAAAATTTAGATTTTTTTTCCAAAAGGGAACTTTTTGATAGAAGGTTACCAAGCACTACCATGGGTTAGTAAGAAGTTATGCTTTTTCCTTTAGTAGAATTTTTGAATGTCAACAGGAAACTGGTTGTATGATTATTTAGATGGAGTGCTTTACTTGACATCAAGGAACTTATATTTTTATCTTGCTATGTTCAAATGGAATACAAATGTACTTGGTGTGAAAATTCCAGACTTGTAAACCAGGTTAATTGAGTTAATTATCACATTTCAAAATGATATTTTGGTATTACCAAGGACTCAATACCTTTAACTTAGACTCTTTGAGCATTTAAAATGATTTGATTAATTTGATATTCTTGCTAAGGATCACATCATTTATTAGATCAACTATATTGATTTTTCAAATTGCAGTGAAATTTTTTCATATCAACTTTTATATTGGTTGATATATTTCACTCACTTTTAAAGATTTGGGGTCATACTTAGAGAGATTCATTGCACACCATTAATTTCTACTCCTCACTCCTATGCTACACTCAGTCGTCCAACTCCTTGTGACCCCATGGACTGTAGCCCACCAGGCTCCTCTGTCAATGGGATTTTCCAGGCAAACATACTGGGGTGGATCACTGTTTCCTACTCCTGGGGATCACTGTTTCCTACCTGGGGATCCAACTACATCTCTTCTGTCTCCTGCATTGACAGGTGGATTTTTTACCACTGCAATTAATTTCTAAAAACTTTACTATTCCTCTCATCTTTTATTCTAATGAAAAGGAGAGAAACTTCACTACTCATAAATGTTTTTGTTTTGTAAATAAGTGTATAGTGTCCTGTATACAGTTCTGTAAGTAGGATATCTTGGAGCTTGGTTAAGTCATTAAATGTTTAACAAGATATGTTCAATGAAACTGATGTTTTTCAGCTAAACGTTATTCTTTCTATAAAGAAAATTTGATCTGGATCCTGTGAACATTTTGTTTTCACTTGGGCATTTCTTTTAAAAAACAGATTCTTCTGGATGAATTCATAGCCTTTCGTTTTCGTAACAATGATAAAGAGACACTAATAATCGATAGCTGCCCTAACTATCTCACAGATTTCTTAAAAGAATCAAGTACAATAATGTGTGTATTAAAACTGAAATCTCCAAGGGAATACATTTTCACTTCATAATCCATGCCAATTCTGATCCATGGATGTAGAGTTCATTAAGGGTAGTAGATTTGGAAGTCCTTCAGGTCTGATTGGAGCAGGACACTACTCTCTCAGTGACGTTGCTGGGGATGAAGCAGGGTGCAGGGTGGTGTGCTTACCAGTTGCCACCTGTTTGCATAAGACTGTCAACCAGATCATTAGCTATTCTTCCCCTTCAGACCCTTTAACCAATAAGTGGTTCATCAGTTGTCTAGCAGGAAATTGTAGACCTAGGCATCTTTCTTGCTATCGATTCCAAAGTAAAGTTATGGCCCTTGGATTTCTAAATAGCCATTTTGTATTATACTCTCAGATGTACTGCAATCCTATATTTAAATGCTTCCAGATTTAACTTCTTCAGAGTGTTAAATGTCTTGCCAGAATTAGTTAAAGTTTATTGCACAGAATCTAAAATCTTTGTGTGTATTTCCTCTTGTTTCAGGGTGGTATCTACGTGTCATTCTTTGCTGGTTGGGGTTGTTAGCTTGTACATTTTCTTGTTTGATGAGGCTGGTATTGCTGATCCACTTTGGTAAGCTGTTTCTTTCTAATATCGTCAATTTGATTTATGTTTTGATATTAATTATTAATAAGAACATCTCTTTGCTGTAAAACAGAAAGCATATTGATGGTGTATGGTTTATTTAAATGCTTGTGTTCAGACTTGTTTCAGCAAGGTGCATTAGAATGATTTATTTTAGATTTGAATACAAATAATGAGGGCCATTTTGCATTAGTATTGCAATTGCTATCCAAAACAAAGAGAATATGATAATTATGTAAACGTGTATACTGTGTTAGTGAGTGAAATCAAGTTATTATAACCACTGTTTTGAGCAAAAATGAGTTGTTATTGAGATAGAATAGTCAACTTGGATAAACAACACTTTGTCTTCAAATTTATGTTTGATCCATCCTTCAATTTCAAAGATAGGAAAATGAGAATTATAGATGTCCTTGTGAAAGGAGTTTAGTACCACATGAGATGATTTAAAGCATCAATAGTAACTGTGTTCAGCCATAATAGGATTATTTGTAAAGTTTTCTTTTTGGAGAATTTAAATATCTTTCCTATGGCAGAAATTTCACAAACTGTACTTCCTGGCACTACATGAGAAGCTTTAGTTCAGCTTAGTTTAAGAGACTATGTTTTGAGAGAACACTGTACAAGGATGTGATAGTCATGGCCTCTGAGGGATGTGGGGCGATTTAACCAGGTCTTTTGATTGTTTCTATTTGACTGAAGTTATGTTGTTTTTTATTCATAAATATGAAGTTATGCTAGTCAGAATCACACCAGTTTTGGTTAATTTCCATTGAGAAGATCTTTTTCAAAGTGAATTAATTTAGTGAGTTTAATTCTTTGACCAGGTTTTAATGCAATCTACCTAAACAATTGCTGCTTTTTTCCCATATTTTACCAACACGACTGTCGATAGAACCAGTTCTTTTGGGAAGTAAATTTTATAACACAGATTTGATTCATTGACCAATTTGTCCTGAACAAATTTTTACCTATTATACGTTTTGATATTTTAGCATTTTTTGGTACTGTAGTTTATTCCAGGTCCAATTTTCCTGGATCATATTTACAAATGAAAATTTGTAAAGAAGACATAACTTCTACTAAATATTTCCACTTGTACTTTAGCTGTTATCAGTTTTACTTAATGTTCATTTTACCAGTAAGTCACCTTAAAAGTCAGATAAAGGACTGATAATTTGTATTTGTTCCTTGGAACCAAGGTTAGGGCAAAAGGGTTGAAACAGCAGGATTAAATTGTCCTGTTCTGACCATATTCTAATGTATGCATGCCCAGTTGCTCAGTCGTGTCCGACTCTTTGTGACTCCATGGACTGTAGCCTGCCAGGCTCCTCTGTTTGTGAAATTTTTTCAGGCAAGAATATTGGAGAGGGTTGCCATTTCCTCCTCCAAGGGATCTTCCCACCCCAGGGATTGAACCCCCACGAATCCTGCATTGGCAGGTGGATTCTCTGCCAGTAGCACCACTGGGAAGCCCTTCTAATATGTGCTAATAGGGAAGTCCCTCCAGTCCTCAGAAAAGTGAGAATGCTAATAGCATTCAATATATTGCCTCTATATCGGGGCAGGCTAGATTATTTCTTGAGCCTGTTTGAGCCTCTGATTCAAAATAGGAATCAAAACAACCACCAGCATCTGGAACTACATTTTAGTCCTTTCAAAAACAAATCATACGAGAACATACTTATAAAGCGTTGTTTATTTTCATAAAACTTTTGGCTAATAAGTATAAGAAATTCTGATTATTGCAATTAGAAGTATTATCATAGCTAACATTAATACCTTATGCAAATGATAGGTTACTATTTGCTACCTATAGAAAGCATTTATATTTAAATCTCGATAGAAAAAATAGTAACTGTCATCTATAACCATGTGCTAAAAAAAGAAACCTGTTTTTTTAATATTTATAGGGGTGATGCATCTCTCGGGAAAGTGAATGTTGCTATTGCTTCAGGCTATCTCGTTTCTGGTATGTGATATGTTGTTCATATCTGTCTGTTTCTTTTTAAACTGCTTATGGAATTATGCAAAGAATACAGAGTCAATGCTTTAGGTTTGGGTATTTGAGAAGTAGCTTTTAGGACCCATACTGAGGGAAAAAATGTCTGCTCTGATGGTAGGATATGAAACATTTTTCATGGTGGCTCTCTAGTTCTCAAAGATTAGAACTGTAGAGTGAGGCCTCAGTTAAACCTGGAGTGGTTTTTTGTTTTGTTTTGTTTTTTAACCAGTGATTGTCCCTGTTTGGACTAAAGTTGCTCAGGTGCAATCACCCTGAAGCTAATGAAGTCTAAGCCGGAGAGTCCTCATCTCACAGGCACTTGAGATGTGCTTCCATGGTCATGGTTTTGTATGGTTTTGGTAAAATCTGCAAAAGTAAACTATTTTAGTTATAATCAGTTAAGATCATGGAGTCTTTCTACTTCACATTTCCCTCTGTCATATTTCATCTCATGTTGGATGAGATTGGAGTCATCTTTTACACAACGAGACAGAGTGGAAGTTAGGTTGAGAATATGCCATTTAAACCGCTTTTTAAAAAGACGTTTTGAACTGCCTCAATAAAACAAGAAAGAAATAACAGATCCCTGACTTGGACATTTATGTAGGAAACACTGTTTTGGAATTTTTGAACTCAATATAACAGCTGAAATAAAACCCAAATAAAAATAATAGAATATGAATCAAAAGTGATATAGATGGTCTTAGAAAATGTTCTGCCATCAAGAAGTGAATTGTAACCAAAAAATTAGATTAAATTGAAACACAGTAATTTATTAAAAGAAAAAGATATATTTGGGATAGAAATAATGAATAGGCTATTGGATTATTTGATGGCCCAATTAAAAGAAGAGTGAATCATGTGGACACACTGGGAAAATATTTGCTCATTTGGCACAAAATTCTGTCATTGACAAGGTTAACACAAAATTTATAATATGCTTCATACACTGGTTAATGACTGTTGTCAATTCAGAGAGTAGTTACAACCTAGGAAATCTTGTACAAAAGGAACTTGAGAAAGGTTTACTCAAATAAGGCAATAATTCAAAACACTTAAAAATAAGGATTATGAACTGAAACAAAATTTTTATATCAAACTGGGTGAAAAGTGAATTCTTTCATTCTCTCTATAGAAAATATTATAAAATCATTATCTTAATATAAATTGGTGATCAAAGATTATACAGCTGAAATATAGGGAAAGTGCATTTAGAGAAGTATAAAGGGCAGGAAATTATTAACACTTTAAAATTTTCTTGGTTTCCACATTTATGGTACTTTTTTTCTCTCCTGAAAATTTATAATTTGATAATTTCTTTTATCTTTATGTATATAGTCACATCTAGTTTTGTGTTAGCAATTTTTATAAAAGAAACTCCCCATGCTATAAGCTCCAAATCCTTAAAACCTGAATTCTCCTCTGGTTTCAATCCATGATAGCTATTTGTTTCCATGTTTAAATTTCATGTTTAACCATTTGGTAAAGAAAATAGTTGTGTTCAAATTTTGAGACATTTCTGTTTTCTTAAAGGAAATAATTTTCTGAATCACGGTGCTGATTTTGAATTAAAAGAAAATCAATGCCTTGAGCTCTCTTTTAAGATCTCTTTTTAATAGCTACAGTTCTTGGTCCTTTTCTTTTTTCTCTTCTGAATTAATATTTAATCACATTCTTTGTTAATTTTTAAATTCTTTTGCTGAATTTGTGTTATAAATGAGTTGGTCATTTGATACCTTTTCTGGGACCATCTTAATTTCTGAGTTTTCATACTGACAAAATCAGTAATTTAAGCTTATTTTACAATTATTTTTATTCAATAGTATTTTGTTTAACTCTGGAAACAAGTTATTCATTTATACTTTCAACAAATACATTATATAACTATATGCCAGGCACTGTGATGGATGCCCCTACTTGGTGCTTATTCTAGAGGAGTCACAGTAGTGTGAGGGAGATAGCCTCTGGAGGCACCGGCTTTGTGGTAAGAGGGTAGTTGATCTCCTGATGTATGAGACAAGTGCTGTGGGCTCAGAATGGACTGTGGTGAGCTGTCAGGAGAAAGAGTTAAATGCATTTGAAAAATGATGATGCTTTCTTCCTATGTAATGTCTTACTTTTCCTTCTTACAGATTTGTTGATTCTCATTTGGTATTGGAAAGTGATTGGTGATAAGTATTTTGTAATTCACCATTGTACAGCGCTGTATGCATACCACTTTATACTGGTGAGTGCTAGGATTTCCAGCAGTCTAACAAACAGACAACACTGGGAGTAGTGACTCAAGGGTGAACATAAATCTAAACATGTAATTCTTAATTTATAAAGGTCAACTCCAAATGCATTCAGGGATCACTCTTGTGATGTTATTTTGTATATTAACAAAAATAATACCTTCACTTGTATATTTGTATTAGTGTGTATATCTCTGGATTTATAAACTTTGAGAAAGGCGAATGATCCCAATTTCTTGAATGTTCACTTAAAAACCTTTAGGATCATGTGGCTCTTGATGTTTGTCTGTCTTTCTAGATGTATTTATGTTTTAACAGCCAGAGCTACGTATAGATTCCTATATAGCCAGCTAAAATATTTCTTTTCTATTTAATCTCATGTATAATTCCATGTAAATGCATGAAGTGAAGTGAAAGTCACTCAGTCACGTCCAACTTTTTATGACTCCATGGACTATACAGTCCATGGAATTTTCCAGGCCAGAACACTGGAGTGGGTAGCCTTTCCCTTCTCCAGGGGATCTTCCCAACCCAGGGATTGAGCCCCGGTCTCCTGTGTTGCAGGTGGATTCTTTACCAGCTGAGCCACAAGGGAAGCCCAAGAATACTGGAGTGGGTAGCCTATCCCTCCTCCAGCGGATCGACCCAGAAATTGAACAGGGTCTCCTGCATTGCAGGTGGATTCTTTACCAACTGAGCTATCAGGGAAGCCCTGTAAATGCATAATTGCACTTAAGTAGCCTAGAGAGTGGGGCGGGTAGTGAGGGGGAGTCTTGCTCAGGGACTTCAAGACTGAACTAATAGAGGATCCAGCAAATCTAATGTAATGTCCAGCACTAATGTACATTAATTTTTATTTCTAACATTATTTTTCTACATTATACATTTGTAAATTAGCAATTTTATATCCTTTGCATCTCCTCAGTCAATTATTTTTTAGCCTAGATATACCACCAAACCCAAGAGATATTAGGAAATAATAGACATATGTAAACTAGAATAGTATAAATTTTGTGTAATACATGTTGTATACACTTCCATGTTTTCTCTGTTTTAAGACATAAATGTAACCATTGGCTTTTTTAAAATTTGGTGTTACTAAAATATGCATATTAGTGGACATTTGCAACTGTTTTGAGGTCTTTTCTAAAAAAACTCATACAAATTTATGTTCCATTTTTATTTATATTGCCCCACACAAAGATAGCTGGTAAAGAAGACATCAGTTCATCATTCTGCAAGAACAAGATATAGCAAAGCATCTCTTTATATCACCCATTTGAAGTCATGAGTCTAAGTAATTAATGTAAATGTTTTAAAAACTATGCTGGTTTTAATGTTATTTATAATGCTTATATATCCCAGTAGGTATCCACAACCACTTTATTTTCTGAAAGAAGAGGCTTTTTTTACTGGCATTTCCTACTGTTTATTTCCTTATCTTCCTTTTTAGATTTTAATAGATTATAAGCAATTATAACATATAGGCTTCTACTTTTTTACAGGTCTTAGATAGTTGGAATATATGCACTTTGCTTCCTAAACACTTTTGCTAAAAAGACATGAAAACTGACTAACCTAATATTGGTTAATTCAGGGAAGAATTTATGTGGGTATCTGTTTGAGTTTAATATGCTGCAGGTTAGAAATATGGTTTATGAACACAAGTCACAAATAATCATTGTGCTATGAGAAGAATATAAGCTGGTGAAGGATAACAGGTCGCTTACATGCATTTGTAAATGTGACTAGTATGAACTGTTGTTCTCTCTTGACCAGAAGTCACAAGCTTGGCAAGTGGCTGACTGAACATGGGTTGGCAAGTTGAATATTTCATTATGTGGGATGAATGCTGTGTTCTCTTTGAACTTTTATGCCTTTATAAAAAAGTCAGTGACATAAATGCTGGATTTTTAAAAAAGAAATTAACTATTGCCTTTTTTAGTAAAGTTGATAAGATCAACAGCAATATTTTTCAAGAGATGGTTGCTTTTTTGACA
Organism: Cervus elaphus; assembly: GCF_910594005.1. Taxonomy (NCBI): domain Eukaryota; kingdom Metazoa; phylum Chordata; class Mammalia; order Artiodactyla; family Cervidae; genus Cervus; species Cervus elaphus. The sequence continues at coordinate 71,197,715 of NC_057834.1, read as the reverse complement.
TGTCTTCCTATGTTCTATTGTATGAAATAAATGAATGGTATGAAATAAATTTAATTAAAGTGAATCTATTCACAGGGAAAGAAAATAGAAACAAAATTGATGAACTAATACGTGTTTATAGAGATCCTATGTCATTTATAGATCTTACATTTACTATTTGAGTATAAGGAAAATTTTCCATGTGGTGAATTCTCAGATCACTTGCTTACATTTTAAGTAAAGCTAACAAAATACCAACAGCAAGGACTACTATTCTTATTTCACATAAACTTTTATGAAATTGTTACCCCTTATGCAGTGAGAATTGGTACTTGGAAAGCACTTTGACTTGATACTTCTGTAGCTATTTAAGCTGTTTTTTTCAAAGATTTTCTAATTGGAACTAAATAAAAAGTTAAGAATGGAGGCTAATTACCTGTAGGTTTTAAATGTATGCCCTGCTGAATAGTTATGTAAGTAACAACTTTACTTTATCTGATATAACACAAATCAGATAGTCATGAATTTAGTGTTTGTAGGTTGTAAAAAGGTTTAGAGTTTAAGAGGTTTTCTCCCTTCTGCTTACATAGGAAGGTAAAAAAAATTCTACAATTTTTTTCCCTGATATTCAACTTTCACCCCTTGGGCAGGATACTCATAATCAGGGAAAATATGACAGGTTAATCTCTTATCATAAAGGAAGTGACACATTTATGCTTCAATATCCTATTTTTAAGGGTAAAACACCCTCTTTGCACTCCATTTCTGACTTCTTGGGTAGCCTTACTTTTCTTGTGTTCCTTGTGAATCATTGTCTCCCCTCAAAAAAACCAATGAGTTATAGTATATTTGGAAAACTTTCAAACTTGATACGAAATGACTGAGTCTGTGCATACTTTGCCAACTCTTCTGTGTCATTCCACTACCTTAGGATCTAATCATTAAACCATTCTACTGCAATTTAGGAAGAAAATTTGGTTTCAGATGCCATTTGTTACATTTATTTCATGGTTGTGTCATGCTTCAAGAGTGAGGAGTTTTGGTTTTTGTTTAGTATTTTACCCCAGTATCTGTATTTTAAAAACATATTGCCAGCAATTACATATGAAGTGGTTTTGGAAAATGAGATTTAGTGTTTAAGATAAGATAAAGTTGTAATTTACATCGGGAGACAAGAAGTAGAAAAATACCGATCTTATATTTAGTCTAAAGAAAAATTTCCACAATGCTGTGGAATAAATGCCATGACTCACTAACATTTGATGATTAACAGTGTTTTAAAAAAACTATTGTTTTTTAAGATTATTTTAATAATGTTGCCTATTCTCAATTCTTCCTTTCCCAGCTGAGCCACAAGGGAAGCCATTCTCAATTGTGGAGTTCCCGGGTGGCTCAGAAGGTAAAGAATCTGCCTGCAGCCTGCATTGTGGGAGTCCTGGGTTTGATCCCTAGGTCAGGAAGACCCCCTGGAGAAGGAAATGGCTACCCACTCAGTGTTCTTGCCTGGAAAATTCCATGGGCAGAGGAGCCTGGTGGGCTACAGTCCATGGGGTAGCAAAGAGTAGGACACAGCTGAGCGACTAAGCACATCAAATGACTGAAGCAAAGTTAGGAGGAGGAACTAATAGTGTGTCAGATGATATATTTTATATTTAAATGTTTCAGACAGGAATAATAAGCTGAAACAAATAGATGGAACTTAACAGTGAGCGACTGAACTGAACTGAACTGAATAGTGGTGAATGTCAAGTTTTGCATTTGAGTTTGACAGTGTATAAAAAGAGGGAAATGACCTGGAAGTAGCAGATGACCACAATTGCATGTGTACCAATAACATGTCCATTGCTAAAACACAAAGTTGTTTTTAAATGTGTACTCTATTAGGGGAGTTTTGGTATCCAGTTCAAACAAATTGTAGTTTCCTGGTTAGACCATACCCAAAGCTTCTGAAGTCTCTAAAATTGCCTTTGTCCAGAGGTGAGCTGCCAGATAGCTGTAGAGGAGAGATTAGATTAGGTAGCTATTGTCCCAGAATAAACAACTGAAGGACCCAGAGAGGTCAGCATAGAAGAGATAAGTTGTAGGACATCTATGTGGTTTTGAAATGTCCTTAGAAATGTGAAATGACTGTTCAATGGAAGAGGAATTAGACTTACTCTGGTTTAACTCAGACCTTGGAACTAGGACCAAAGGGGATAGTAATGAGAGGTAGGGGAGACTTCTCTTTTACGAAAGAGACATCCCCAATGAATAGAAGATTTTAACAACAGCCTTTTAAAGTGATTCTTCTCCATAAGGTATCTTCAATCAGATAGGTATAAAAATGGATCTAATAAGCAGAAGCTTTAGGTAGGAGCTTGTACTAAATTATCTTTAAAATTCTGTTCTAATCTGAGATCCTGTGATTCAGTTGTTTTGATGAAATTATTGGACTTACTCCTAATACGGATAGCTAAGCACTGGGCGAGTAAGAAGCTACATTTTGTCACCAAGTTCTTAAGTAAGGAAGTGGCGCAAGCAGCCGGTGTGCAAACCCATTCACTTCCTGGGAAGAAAGGGAGGGGGAGAAAGAAGGCAAGCGACCCAGGTCTAATCTCCTGTCACCTGGACCTTTGAGTAAATAGGGTATGTACTGTTAGAAGAAGGCGATCTTAACCCTGAAATGCCCTTAGCCTTTTCCTGGCCAAGGATTCCCTGTAGTAAAGAGAAGCCAGGCTCTGTGAGGCCTGGCTCCTTGGAGAATGTCATGTAGGCTCTACAATATTTTAAGAGGCATAAGATGAGGACGTTTTATAAGATAGACTCCTATTGTTGTGTGAGGAACTTTGTAAATCTCACCTAGTAGAGCCTTAACTTCTTTGGGCCAGAACTGCTTGTTCAACACAGGAAGGACCTGGCTTGCCAACTTCCCTTCATATCCCAAACCTATCTCTGCTTCCTCTGCATTAATCTGATAGCCTCTCTGCTTGTAGCAATTAGTAAAGCTGCCTGGAAAATCCCATGGATGGAGGAGCCTGGTGGGCTGTGGTCCATGGGGTTGCTAAGAGTCGGACACGATTGAGCGACTTCACTTTCACGCATTGGAGAAGGAAATGGCAACCCACTCCAGTATTCTTGCCTAGAGAATTCCAGGGACGGTGGAGCCTGGTGGGCTGCCGTCTGTGGGGTCGCACAGAGTCGGACACAGCTGAAGTGACTTAGCAGCAGCAGCAACTCTAGGTAAGATCACTGTTTCCCATGAGCCTGATTTGGCAAACTAGTCCAGTGTGTTGCCTCAAACCTTCAACTCTGTCTTATAAGTAAATCATGAAAAACTTATGATTTAAGTGAAGCAAACAGTAATTGAATACATGGTAGAATTTGTTCCCAAATCTCATTTCTATATTGATGGTGCCTTAAAAGGGTTCTCTTAGATCATGGAAATGACCTAAGATTCTGAGTCAGTTCAAATAGCCTAGAGAAAGTACCTCCTAATTGCTACAGTAGAACATAGTCAGTTTTATACAAAGCCTAGTTGGGATGCCCATAAATGACCTCACACCAGTTATACAGCCCTAGTGGTGGGAAAATGTGTCCATCCCACTCCACACCCTTGACACTGGCACAATATTTAACATGATACTAGCTGTAATAGGTGCATAATAATTTTATTTATCTTCCTCCCTCACCTCCTGAATTCCCGACCCTAGCAGTTCTTGGCTATTGGAAAATTAAATTTCTCGTGATAAGAAAATCCAGATTTTTGTAATCACTGGCTGAAAGAATTTTCTTTAAGCTCTGGGAGGGATCAGACAAATCTTACTTTGTTTTCTCTCACAGAGTCATGGCCAGTATGAATTCTAATACAGACAAAGCGCCTTAAAGGTAGATGCCAGAAGTGGAAACACCATATTGACCTATATAGCAAAGAGAGTTTACTCAGTTGTGAGTTTGCTGTAATTTATTACAGGAAAGTATCAAAATATATAGTTTATCTGATCTGAATTAAATCTGTCCTCTTAATAGCATCTATCTGACTTATATTTTAGAAAGTTTTGTTGATGGGGTAGGGATAAGGTAACAACGAATTGTACGTAACATGAAACTTATCTAATGGCTACCTATGCCTGTGGAAGCCTCTGCCATACGTGATGCTCACTCCCACGGGTGGATTGTATTAAACAGATTAAGAGTTACTGATGTACAGGATCAGAAAATATGGAAGCCAGGCTACTGAAGCATAGCTCACTGGCTCACTGTGGTTTTGAAATAAGGAGTTGGGGGGTAAGGAATAAGAATAAGATAGCTACCTAATTAAATATCACAAGTCACAAGATTTAAATATAGGAAGCTATTTTTTAAAATTCAAGGGACTTCCCTGGACCTCATCAGCCTTGTATTTTACTTTTCACAGAATTGTTGTAGGACCTTTAGCCAAAAATATAGCTTGATGCAATTTACATGTTAGAAAAATAAAGCTGAAGGTGATATGTAAGGGGAGAAAAGTTTTGTGTGGAAGGATCTCATTGAGGAGGTTATTGGAGCAATGTAGATGATAAATTGTGAAGAACTTAACTTTGGTGATTTTATTAATGAGGAAGTTCAGTTCAGTTCAGTCGCTCAGTTGTGTCTGACTCTTTGCGACCCCATGGACTGCAGCACACCAGGCTTCCCTGTCCATCACCAACTCCTGGAGCTTGCTCAAACTCATGTCCATCACTCAGTGATGCCATCCAACCATCTCATCCTCTGTCATCCCCTTCTCCTCCTGCCTTCAATCGTTCCCAGCATCAGGGTCTTTTCAAATGAGTCAGTCCTTCGCATCAGGTGGCTAAAGTATTGGAGTTTCAGCTTCAGCATCAGTCCTTCCAATGAGTATTCAGGACTGATTTCCTTTAGGATTGACTCTTTTGATCTCCTTGCAGTCCAAGGGACTCTCAAGAGTCTTCTCCAACACCACAGTTCAAAAGCATCAATTCTTCAGCACTCAGCTTTCTTTACAGTCCAGCTGTCACATCCATACATGACCACTGGAAAAATCATAGCTTTGACTAGATGGACCTTTGTTGACAAAGTAATGTCTCTGCTTTTTAATGTGCTGTCTAGGTTTGTCATAGCTTTTCTTTCAAAGAGCAAGTGTCTTTTAATTTCATGGCTGCAGTCACCACCTGTTTTGGAGCCCCCAAAAATAAAATCTCTCACTGTTTCCTTTCTTTCCCCATCTGTTTGCCATGAAGAGATGGGATCAGATGCCGTGATCTTAGTTTTCTGAATGTTGAGTTTTAAGTCAACCTTTTCACTCTCCTCTTTCACTTTCATCAAGAGGCTGTTTAGTTTTCTGCTTTCTTCCATAAGGGTGGTATCATTTACATATCTGAGGTTATTGATATTTCTCCTGGCAATCTTGATTCCAGCTTGTGCTTCATCCAGCCCAGCATTTCACGTGATGTACTCTGCATGTAAGTTAATAAGCAGGAAGAAATATCCATAATACTAAATAAGCAGGAAGAAATAATGAGGAAGAAACTAATCTAAAAGCAACACTGTAGTCAGTAGATCATGGTGACTAATTTAGATTTCAGAGAAGGAAGGGAAACAAGAGGGCAAAGTGACCCAGGGCACTAGAGGAATGGAGACCCTAAAGGAAATGGGAGAACCAATTTGGGCAGGAATGTGCTTGTAAATTTCAGGTTTGTGGTGATACATGGTTATTCCAGGGGAAAAGGGCCCATATGCCATTAGAAATAAGAAGTGTCCTGTTGGTGCAGGGTGATCAGTCAGGGACCCAAAGAAAGTCAGTCCTCTAAAAGAGGCAGAGGAGAACTTCAGAAGTGCAGAAAGAGAACCACAAAAGAATACATTTGGTAAACAGTGGTTAAGGCAACACTGTAATTTAAAAAGCTATGATAAGAAATGTCAGTGCAGAGCTACTTGAAAAAGTTAATTTGGTCTCTCATTTTTATTTGAGGATTAGGAAATATTGACAAGCAAAAAGAAAAGGTAATGCTCAGTCTCACAGCCCAGAGATAACTATTTATATTTACTTAATCACCATTTACATTTAGGAATATGTCCTGTGTATATGCATAATTAAAAGATACTCTTCTGTATATGAATATATATTACAAAAATAGGATCAAACCCCAAAATTTTAAATTTGTTTTACATATTGAAGCATTGCATACAACAAAATAAGGTAATCTGTCAGAAAGCAAGGAACCTAATAGGGTTTTCTCAAAGACTAATAGGGTTTTCTCAAAAGGATGCTGGAACCAACACAATGGCTATCCTATTGGTTAAAAATGTGACAATTTGATCATCAGTTAGAATACTGACTTAGGCCAGTGAAACCCATTGATTCACAAGTTTTTAATTATATTTTTAAAAAAAGAAGGAAGAAAGAAAGCTGGGTGGTCCTTGCGTGAGGTCTCATGTGGGTGCTGTTAGGTAGCAGTTGAGACTGGATAATCTAAAGGCTTGACTGGATTGAAAGGGGCTCATTCAAGTAGCTGGTAGTTCATGCTGGTTCCCTGCCGGAACATCAGCAGGCTCTTTGCCTGGAGCTCCTGTATGTGGCCCCTCCATGTGTCTTGAGCGTCTCACAGCCTGGCTATTGTGTTCCAAGAGGGAGCATTTTAAGAGCAAATATTCTAACAGACCGAGGAGGAAGCTGCATGGCTCCTTGTGACCTAGCTGCAGAAGACCAGAACTTCATTTCCTCTATATTCTGGTGGTCAAATGAGTCACTGAGGCAGCCCAGATTCAAGGGGAGGAAAGTGAGACCCAAGCACATGATCTGAGGAACACCGTGCACATGCAGGAAGGGACAGAATGGATGGTGATTAGGTGACTGTCAGTCACGTCTTAATTGGCCAGTGTTAGATACCATGTATTATCTTCTTGCTGTGGTGGGTGAGAGTTTAATTCTCTCACCTCTATCTCCTTTCCCTTCTATCTTCCCATGTAGATAAAGTAATTTGAGTTCCTCTCTCAGTTTCTCTGAAAACTTGAAACATTTTTATTTTGGGTTTGTAGCACCTCTTGATCCTTTGAGGTGAAGATGTTTATGCTTCTGTCCTTCTGTTCACGTCTCCCACTCTGCTTCCCAGTTTCTGTCATTTGTATGTGTACTTTTGTATCACTAAGATTTAACAACATTTGCCTTTTATTCTATAATCATATTGCTTTTCAGTTGATCCTACACAGAGAAAATGAAGTGTTTCTTATGATTGTATTAAAATAGTTCACTGAACAACTAGGATTATTTTTCCTATCTAATTTTTGCTTAGACTATTTGCCTTCTTTTTTTTTTTTCCTTGTAACTTATGCCTTTATCATATACTTGCGTTGTCCCGTCTCTTCAGTCAAATTCCCCAGATACCTGCCCCGGAGCTCTCCATTCTCCTGCCCTCTAGGTGTGCTTCTGAATGTCCTGGCTTCCTGCCATGACTCTTCTGGTTTGAGGCCACTGCTTCCCTTACTCCGTATCTGTCTTGGTTTATTCACTCATGCTATAGTATATCCTCAGATATTTTCCAAGAAAGAGGGTAAAGGAGGTACACTCTCGAAATCTTCAGCAAGTTCTGAAAATGTTTTTATTTTCAGGCCATCTAGTTGCATCATTATCCTATCCTTATGTGTTTGTTCTCTATCCTTATGTGTTTGTTCTAAGTTTCACTATTGTATATAACTTGCATAAACATTCTTATGTCTTCATATTTGTGCCTATACGTAGTTATTTCAAAGGTTAGTTTTGTGGGGTTCCTGGGCAAATGCTATTTACATTTTTAAGATTAGTGACATGTTCTACTAAAATTCTCTTTCGAAAGGTTACCCAGTGTCCTCCAAAGATGTATGTGCGTAAGTGATTGAATTGGCTAACATGTAGGGAGTGTTATGTGTAAACGGTTCTTTTCATCAAGAGATTGGTTGGTTTTGTTGTTGCATCTGTTTGTCTTTGTCTTGTGAATACTGGCAGTTCATAGGGCTAAGGAACTCTGAGAAGGATAGGCCAAAATTTTCTGTGCAGAGTGGAAATGATACCTATAAAGAAGATAGACAGGCACTTGGACAATCATTCAATATTTGAAGGGTTATGATATGAAAAGAGGGGCTTCCCTAGTGGCTCAGATGGTAAAGAATCTGCCTGCATTGTAGGAGACCCATGTTCAATCCCTGGGTTGAGAAGATCCCCTGGAGAATGGAATGGCAACCCATTCCAGTATTCTTGCCTGGAGAATTCTGTGGACAGAGGAGCCTGGCGAGCTATAGTCAGTGGGTTTGCAAACAAATCCAGTTTGAACACAACTGACTCACACTTTCACTTTCATATGAAAAAGTGATTTTGGATAGCGAGAATCTGGAATAGGACAAGTAGATGGATGTCAAAGAGGGAACAGAATAGTTCTGGAACTTTTGGAAAGCTGCTTTAGAAGATGCTACTCCTCTTAACACAGAGTTTTCCATGCTGGGGGGCAAACTGGAAGAACTTTTGTAGAAGGGATTTAAGAAATCTGTGGGTAATTGAAATAGGCAGTCTTCAGAGCCATCTCAATCTCACCACATTTTGATGGTCGTAAGCATAAACTTGTCATGAAGAAGTAAGTTTAGCTTGGATGCAGTTTAGTTGTGTAAAGTGAGGTATAAAGTTGATACAACCTACTGGGCAAATAAAACAGGTGAGTCTTCCCTTAGAAGTATTTATTTTCCTTTCCAGTGTGGATATTTTTTCTGCAGCAATTAGAAAGTAACATCAACTACTTTTTGAGGAGTGATTATTAATATATAGTAAAATAGCAGTAGTGAACCTACATTTTAGTCCTAATTGTGATGATGATCTGTCTTTCCTATCATCTGTTCATTGTCATCACCTCAGGCATGGCCCTTAATCTTGTGTAGTCATCCAGGGATCAATGACTAGAGTTGAAGGCTTGTACCTAGGCAGGAAAGAATACATCCTTTCAGGACTTGTGTGGTAAGAAAAAATACCTGGTTCTATTTCACTTTTAACTTAAAAAAAAAAAGTGTTTTTTTGCAGTGCTTTTCTGTTTTAGTATTTTTCCTGTTTGCCGTTAGTATGTACTGTGTCTTCTTCTCACATCAGTTCTGTCATAAGGATGGTATTCTGCTTGTTTTGCACATGGAAAAACTGAGGTTTTGGTCATCTTTGCCCAAGGTCACCCAGGAGAGCTACGGTTCAAATCCTGGTTTTCAGACTGCAGGCCCATAATCATTCATTAACTATCCTTGCCTCCTTAAACTTAACTGCTTAATAATCATCATTAATTGCCCAAAGAGGATAATGTTTTACAGACTTTCTAAGCAGTCAGTTAGCCTGTAAGTCTTCATGGAAATTCTATCATGAGTATTGGGATAAAGAGGTCAGGGCATCCAGAGACCTCTCATCTATCAGTTAACTGTATCTCTCATTCTGTTTTATCTGATGAAGATCATGGTGGTGGCAGTGACAGCCATACCCCCCTAAGAACAGCTCTGGTACAAAGTATTCCTCATATTTTAAAGAGATCTGGAAATGAGGTTAGGGAAGTTCATCAGTAGACAAGAGGTCATGGGATGACGAGGGACTCTGCTTGTGTGCTCATTGAAAACCTGCTTCTAGCTGTTTTCCTTCTGATTGGTAGCTATTACATAGGTCTCAAATTCCCCTACCTCTTTTAGTTGCCTGCCCACTTTTCCTGTCTTGCCTTCCCTAACCTGAATGTATCAAGGTTTGGAGATCAGCCATCTATTTTTTTTTTTCTCGTAGCAAGTTTATGATCACCTCTAATGCTACTCTACTGATCTCTTTAAAAAAATTGAAATTGAGATATTTTTCTCTTTTCATTTTTGGGCGGAATACTAACATTCTCATCAGGGTGCACCGACCCGCCCAGAAACAGGCCTGAAGGATTCTTTTAGGATTTTTATTTTGGAGGTGATTCTTTACACTGGTTAGCAGGCGAGGCTCAACTCAGGAAACCTGGGCCAGGCGTGCACTAAGCTTTATGGATAGAACAGTAAGTGAGACACAGCGGGTGTAGGTATTTGCAGGGGGCTAAGTACAATAACCAGGGACTTCCCTGGTGGCTCACAGGTTAAAGCGTCTGCCTGCAATGCGGGAGACCTGGGTTTGATCCCTAGGTCGGGAAGATCCCCTGGAGAAGGAAATGGCATCCCACTCCAGTATTCTTGCCTGGAGAATCCCATGGACAGAGGAGCCTGGTGGGCTACAGTCCACGGGGTCGTAAAGAGTCGGACACTTTACGGCTTAACTTAAGTACAATAACAGAGCGGCTTAACTTAAGTACAATAACAGACAGGAAGGGGTCAGAAGAAACTTTTCTAGTGGAATGTATCAGGTCCACCTAGATAATACTTGTGGGTTTTAATGAGGGCTTTTGTAAATCTTCCCTAATTATGATTTCAGAGAAGTAGGGAGCTAGTTTCTTTAGGACTTCGATCTCTAGGTTAGCACAGTAGCTCTTTAACACTAGTGTATATGGGAATCACTTAGAGGACCTGTTAAAACTAGATTACGGGTGTTACCCCCAGGGCTACTGATTCAGTAGGTCTGGGATGGGGTCCAAAAATAAATTATGCAAATTTAGCAAGTTCCCTGGAAATGCTAATGCTGCTAGTCTGGGGACCACATTTTGAGAATCATTGGCTTACAACTAACTGATTCTCTTTAGAAAGGGGTAAGAGAAGTTAAGAGAAAGGTCAGGATGTTATGCCCATTATTTTTAAAGAAAATCTAGAGGAAATTTTCTCAAAATGTGAAAAATTTGTATTTTGGCCATGTTTAGAAAAAAACAATGTACCAAATATACTATTTTTACTAGTAACTTTTAATACTTAAAGAATATCATAAAGTCAGGTTTAATCTGATATTAATTTGATTAATAGGTATTTTTAATTCTGTTCTAATTCGAAAGGAGTTGGAAGAAGTAAATCTTTTAAACTCTCAAAAAAGTCTTAGACATAGTATATTTCATGAACATATTTTTTTGTTTTTAAAGTTAACTAGAGAATAATTCATAGAATTCTCTTTTAAAGTTTAAGACTAAGGCTATTGCTACTATATCATTTCAGTATTTTACATGACTTTGAGGTGTCTTTTAAATATTTTTGAAGTTGCATAAAATGCAAATTAAACAAAAATAAATTTTAGAGTCGGATCTCATCTTTGGAAAAACTGTTTATTTGAAAGACACTAATTAAGCAAGGATTTTGACTGACCATAGGAACACATTAACTCACAGTACAGCAGTGTGGACTATCATATTCTCTAAACATTGGATACAGTTTTCTAGAATAGCATAGACTTAAAAAAACTAATCAAAAGAAGAAGAAAATCATTAAGAATAATGATTGATAATGGATCGAATGAGGAGCTGCCTTTAACTGAGGGGGGAAAGGCAATGTTATGAATGAGAGAATTTATCTTTAAGAAAAAATAGGAAATGTTTATTATGTATCTGAATCTGTTATAATGAAAGATTATACTAGTAAAAATATATCCAAGATTTTTACCTCTGGTTCAAGTAACAATCTTACTAAAATAACTTTTTTCCTTTCATTTTCTGTCCTCTGTGGCCCCAGTCATATTGTTTGTAGTTTTATCCTGTTTGCAAGGCTTTTCTCCCTTAACCTATTCACTACAGAATTCAACTATGGAAGGAGAGAAAAGAAGAGCATTTCAACTTCAGAATTTTCTTTGAATGGTTTGTCATTGGTTACAATTTCTTGTTCTTCTGGCCTTTTCTTAATTTAACTGTTCTGACCACTTCTTTTGGAAAAACTCACCTAACCTTGAAACAAATCACTCAAACTAAAAATAAGCCCACAAACTATCCAGGAACCTGGGATATGAGTAACATTTTTTCTCATTTTCTCTTTAAAGTGCTTTTTTTCCTGCTGGGTGGCTTAAGAGAGACAAGATGCTTGTTCTTTATTCATTCCCACATCTCCTAGCTGGGAATGTGATTCCTATTACATATTAAAATGAAAACATTCACCTGCCATTTGGAATTCATTATAATAAAATTCATAATAAAGTAAAGTTAGGAGTGGGCTGCCTTTGTCTATCCTGGTTTTACCATTTTACCATCAAAAAACCTACATCCCATGAAACCCCTCCCTGTGATGCAAAAAAATCATGGCAACCATGATTTGCAATTCTCAATAATGGGTCATCTGTTGTCACATCACTCTGAATGATGCAACTTAAGTGTGTTGTCATCCTTGACTTTGCCCGTTGGATTAATGTTGTATTTTTATTGAAACAGTGTTAGCTTAATTTATTAGTACTGTACATATTGTGACCATTTTTTCTAAGAGCAGATAATGAAAATGACAACAGTTATGATACCACCAGACTGCCACAAGTATGACCAAGAAAGAAGGTTATAGTAGTAGTTATATATGGATATATATACATAGTATATATTATTGTGTATAGTGATATGTTATCATAGATGGATAGAAAGACAATTAGGAAGTTGGATAATCAAAGCAGAACATACTGCACAATGTGCATAAAAGAATTTTGGATTGAATTGTGTCCCCTGCCCCACCCTAACCTCAAATGTATATGTTGAAGTCCTAAGCCCCAGTACTTCAGAATATGGCCTAATTTGGAAATAGGGTCATTATAGAGATAATTAGTTAAGTGAAAATCAGGTCATACTTGAGTAGTATTGGTCCTTAATCCAATATGATTGGTGTTCTCATGAAAAGGGGATTTGGGCACTGACATGCACACAAGGAAAACGTCATATGAAGATTAGAGCTGAGCTGCCAGAAACTAAGGAATGGTTAGAATCTAGGAGAAAGGTCTAAAATAACTTCTTCCCTAAAACATTCAGAAGGAGCATGGCCCTGTTGATCCTTGGTCTTGGACTTCTAGCCTCTAACTGTTAAATAATACATTTTTGTTGTTTAAGGCATTCAGTTTGCAGTACTTTGTTATAGTGGCTCTAGCCTCCAACACAGGCCTGATGGAGAAGAGGGTGTAAAAGCACCTGAAGAGACCAAATCTCACAGATCTGGAACAATACAGGCAGATACATCTCAATCTGGGCTTTTCTCATCTTGCAAGAAGACACCAATGCTCAAATGAAAATAGCAGGCATTGACTTAACTTGGATATTCCACATGAATGTACACATTTTATCCCCTTGATTGCTCTGTGAAACTGAGTAAAGCTGGATTTCCTGATTCAGAAGGTGCAACTAAAATATTCTGTAGGTGAGAGAAGGGGGAAATTTTGGTAACAGATGTGATGGCTTCTTATATAGAGTTGATTCTGTCAGACCTTACCAACGATCATTCTATCTGCAGTATGTCAAGTGATTTATTGAATTGCAGCAACAAAAAGATGTCCCCCTCCATCTTTGGTATTTTGATTTGAAAAATGGAGTTTCAAACTGAACTTTTGATTTCTGTGACAATTATAAAGAAACCACATAAAACATAAAAATTGTTGATTTACTATACAAAAACAAGTTAGATTTTGCTCATCTGTCTGCATTTTATAGCAGACAGTACTACTGTCAACTTTGGCAAATTTCATTCAGTCTGTAAACTTCTTACCAAGGAAAGTGAAAAGATATTACCTGCTAGATGTCTTCTACATCTTAAAAAGGAATGTGATTTGCTTACCTGTGACATTGAAGCTTTCATAATGAAAGTTCTTGCTCACCTTCCATTTACTCAAAACCTGAAGAAACACTTAATGAGATATTTGACTTTATGGAGATGGAAGGAGATAACCTTTGTGGACAAGAGCCTGCAAGTAGCTATGACTGCTGCCAGCAAATGTTGGCCTGCTCTGCAAGCATATGTTCAGAGTGTGAGGCAAGAGGAATGTCCTTTAGTTTGGAAATAGATTGAGGATGAGAATGCAGAAAAATGTTGCAGTGAAACAGATATTTATGTACTGGTTCTGCAAAACTGAGGATAGTTGAAGAGGCCATAAGGAGCTAGAAAACAGTGAACTATCAGTGCCTGCATCACTTGATGTTATGTGCAGATTGTGAAATTGCATACAATGAAATGAGAAAACTCATACAGTGAAATACTGGCTCAGGTATTTGGAAATAAGACTGCCTCAGAACTCAAGAATGTTACCAGAGAAGAGTAGCTACATTAAATAGAACTTTTTTTATACTAAAACTATAACTTACTGGAAGTCATTCAGTATGCTCTAGGGTATCTTAAAATAATATGTATTTTAGACATTTTAGAAATAGATAGCATATATAATGAATTTATACATACAAATGATCATGCAGACTGCTGGTCTACCAGAAGAAGCCTGTAGCTACAAAGTGAATGGATATTGTTAGAGAGCTAGAAACTTAATTCTTATAACTCTAAAAGCCTGCTATGCAAAAACCACTACAATATTGTAAAGTAATTAGCCTCCAACTAATAAAATAAATGAAAAAAAAAAGCCTGCTATTGCTAGTAAGTAAAATTTTACGTATTTTATGCTTAAACAACTTTACTGAGAAAATATTTAGCTTGAGATCATCATATTTGACTGATGCCAGTAATGTGGACCTCTAAGAGCACAGTTACAAGTCAAAGTAAATTTTATATTTAACTGTAGTTGTTTTAATGCTGCAAAAAATAAGGATATCCTAAGGGCTGCAGACATTTCAGAAAGGTACTATTGGAAAAGGAAATAAGGAGTGAAAATGCCCTACTATGTCATGGGTAAAAAGATATCATAATTTTTTTATTAAATATGGGTAATAACTGTTTAGTCCTATTGTATTTGCATTCTTCTTTTAAAAAGTCTTACATTTATGCTTCTGAAAACATAGTATAACCTACCAAATTTCAACATCAAAGAGAAATAAAAGATCAGAAGATATAATATTAAAATATTATATTTTTCCACAATTTGATTTGTTTGATTAGTCCCACTATTAATTACTAGTTACTGATATTAACTAGTTCTATTATTTAAATAAAAGCATTTACTGTAACAGAAAAGCAAATAGTATAGAATAATATAGAATTTCGAATTCACACATATTTCTGTGTTAAAGTAACAACACATGTGCATAGTTATTTCCCATGTACTGTCATGTGTTTTTGAACTGTCCAGTTGCCTCTAAAATGTTGATCATCTTCCCCTTCTTCCCCATCACCCCCCACATGCACAGAGCTCATCTTGGCTATTGTCTTCATCTCTCTGCTGTCCTCTCCTCTTCCTCATAACCCATTTCAGTTTTGCTAAGGACAGCGAGTTTGAGATGATGAAAAGTTTTAGTTTTAGATTTATCTTGGAAAAACTAATTCTTGCAATCCAGCTCTCAGTTTTTAACCCCTAAAATAACTTACATAGAAAAGAATTGAGACTCTTCAAATAAAAAGTCCATTCATTATCATTTTCTAAAATGTTGCTTTATATTGTTCCCATTTGGAAGGCAATGTGCTATAAACAGTGGGAAAAATGTTTCTGAAGTTGTGTATCTAATGTTTTGAGGGTGTGCATGCTAAATCACTTCAGTCGTGTCTGACTCTTTTGCAAACCTATGGACTCCAGCCTGCCAGGTTTCTCTGTCCATGGTATTCTCCAGGCAAGAATAATGGAGTGGGTTGCCATGCCCTCCTCTAGGGAATCTTCCCAACTTTGGAATAAACCCATGTCCCTTATGTCTCCTGCATTGACAGGCAGGTTCTTTACCACTAGCGCCATCTGGGAATGTTTTGAGGGCAGATGGGACTATTTCTTTTGGTGTATAATCATAATTCTGATTTAATTGGAAGTGCTAGAATGATTCCATTTACCTAGTAACATTTTTAAAATTACATAACATTTTTGGAATGTATACTTTTGGTTTCAGTTCTAATGCTTATTAACACTATTATACTTTTCTTGTTATTAAATTAGTGGAATGTACTAAGCATTATGTTTCTAAATTCAGAAAGGTCCCCAAAGTATGTGTTTTAGCTATAGGATCTTTTGATTGACAAATATATTTTTCAGATCAAATATGATAGATAAGGTTTAATATGTATCGTTATATTTGGCAAGTGTGTGTCTGCTTATAGGCTTATATTGTTATTTAGGAAGTGAAGCACACTCTGGAGATTTTTAAGGTGTGTCTAATGGATATAAAACTACATTCCTATTAGGTATTTAATTGCCATAAAATTACTCAACTTTTGAAATTCACACTACCATGATCACTATTTCTATGGTAATTTGAGAATGCTGTTACTCATCGCTATTTGCAGAATTCATTAGTTCAGCATGAGACTGCTGCTTGAAATCTGTCTTTCTGAGTGAACATTATGTACGTAAATGAACATAAGTATGCAATATGTTGTCTTTAAAAAATACTGTAGAATTCTAATGACATTTCTAAGTTTTCATAAAGAAGATCACTTTAGCAGACTTGTTTTGTGTTTATATTGATCATTGTTTTATGCCAAGAAGCTATTGAATGTGATTGGAGATTTTGATAAGAATGTTAACCCTGACATGATGTTTTATATTTATCACCCAGAAGGATGGTGTGCTGGTGTACATTGGGAATTTCCGCCTGCTTGCAGAACTTTCCAGCCCTTTTGTGAATCAGCGGTAGGTTACTGATATCATTAATTATTTTATACTTGGGTTGTTTAGTTTGGGGAAATATTTTCCTCAAGATCCTAGCTATAAAAATGAGAATATGTGATATGAACTATCACCATTGTACAAATGAGGAAATTGAGCCTTGGAAAGGTGAAGGAAACTTAGCCAAGATTGGTGGTGACCCTGGCTCTTGAACCCAGCTTCCTTTGTGGTATGACAATACTTTGTTGTACTGGATTTATCTTGGGTCCAGTTAATATCCCTGACACCAACTTCCTCCTGTTCCCAAATTTTGATATCAACATTATGTTGTCCCTCTTTTAAAAGAATCTTTTAATTTTAGATTTACAGAAAAGGCACAAAAATTACACAAAAACTCCCACATACCCTTCACCTAGTTTCCCCTTTTGTTAATATCTTACATTATCACGGAACATTTGTCAAAACTAAGCCAGCACTGACTCATTATTACTAAGTAAACTCCAGACTGTGTTGGATTCCCCGAGTTTTTCTATTAGTGTCTTTTCTATGATTCAATCCAGGCTGCCACGTTACATTTAGTTGTCAGTCTTCCTCCCCGATCCACCCTGGTCTGTAACAGATTCTTAGTCTTTAGCCTTTCCTTGTTTTTCATGACCTTAACATTGTTAAAGGATACTCTCCAGTTATTTTGTAGAATCATGCAGTCTAGATTTACCGGTTTTTCTCATGACTAGGCAAAGGTTATAGGTTTTTGGACCAAACCCTATAGAGGTGAAGTGCCCTTCTTGTCACTTAAAAGCTGGCTTAAAACTCAACATTTGAAAAAGCTGGCTTAAAACTCAGCATTTAAAAAATGAAGATCATGGCATCCGGTCCCATCACTTCATAGCAAATAGATGGGGAAACAATGGAAACAGTGACAGACTTTATTTTTTGGGACTCCAAAATCACTGCAGATGGTGACTGCAGCCATGAAATTAAAAGACACTTACTCCTTGGAAGGAAAGTTATGGCAAACCTTGACAGCATATTAGAAAGCATATTACTTTGCCAACCAGGGTCCATCTAGTCAAAGTTATGGTTTTTCCAGTAGTCACGTGTGGATGTGAGAGACTATAAAGAAAGCTGTGTGCTGAAGAATTGATGCTTTTGAACTGTGGAGTTGGAGAAGACTCTTGAGAGTCCGTTGGACTACAGGGAGATCCAACCAGTCCATCCTAAGGGAAATCAGTCCTGAATATTCATTGGAAGGACTGATGCTGAAGCTGAAACTCCAATACTTTAGCCACCTGATGCGAAGAACTGACTCACTGGAAAAGACCCTGATGCTGGGAAAGATTGAGGGCAGAAGGAGAAGGGGATGATAGGGGATGAGATGGTTGGATGGCATCACTGACTTGATGGACACGAGTTTGAGCAAGCTCCGAGAGTTGGTGATGGACAGGGAAGCCTGGTGTGCTGCAGTCCATGGGGTCGCAGAGTCAGACATGACTGAGTGACTGAACTGAACTGCCCTTGTCACATATCAGGAGCTGTATGATGTCCATGTGACATCACAGGGGGTGTGAACATCCACTGTGTGGTTGAGGTGGTGTTTGACAAGTTTCTCTGCTGTGAAGTTTTTCCTTTTCCTTATTCTCTTCTTTGAAAGCAAGGCATGAAGTATGTAACCCATTCTGGGGAGAAATTAAGCTCCACCTCCTGGAGAGAGGTAGTTGCTCATTTTGATAATGGCTTTATTATTATAATTTATTACCATTATCTTGTCATTTAACAGGGTCTGCTGTAATTTTTTCTGTGTAATGTTTAGCTGCTCCTTTCATTCCGTACCCATGGTCCTAGTTTAGGGCCTTTAGGATCTCATGGGTGACTGATAGCTTTCTAACTGACTTCCTGATTCTCCATTCACCCACTCTTCAGTCCTTTCCTCATAGTGCCTCCAAGTCATCTTTCTTTTGTCCCACTTTCAGTGCCTTACTTTAGAGTAATGCTGTGCCTTCTTTAGAGTCCTCTCTGAACTTTTGAAGCTTTCTGTGATGTGCTCCATGTCTCCAGCCTAATTTCTTACCACTCATTAGAGTTAGTTTTATACCTTTAAACTATCTCATGCACCTGTGGATTTTTCTCACTTTTCCTCCTTTATTCGTATCCTCCATTTTCCCTCCATCTTTGAAAAATTTGCCTGTCTTTCAAGTTTTAGGTCAAAGTCCCAAACCCAGGGAAAGCTCCCACAATTACATGTAGCTTTTTGTATCTTATTACAGAGATAGCTCAGAGAATTGGGAGTCTAATCAGACTCATGTGCATTAGGGAGCTTACCCTGTATCAAAACCTTACTAATAATCCCAAGGATACAAGTAATCATGAGACACTGGCAAAGCATGGTGATATTCAGGACCATCAGCAAGGCTCCTGAAGTTTTTTTTGCATTGGGCACGTTCTGGAATGAGGTTACCTATGAGGTCTCTAAGTGATATGTATAGTTCATATTGCTGACATAAAGTAGCTGTCTTGGTTATGAAATATCTCCATTTAATATTCAGATAGTTACATAGATTACTTAACGTTCCCCAAGGAGGTCAGACCCCATACATCTGTACACTCTAGATTCATTTATTATAAGCAACCCTAGCCTACATGTATCCTAAAAGCATTCCAAAGATGAAGACTCTTCTGCTGCAAATGCATCGTTATGCTTACCAAGCAATTAGCCTCATCACTTGTTTTTCTTACCAAAGGTGGGAACCATGGTCCTTCCAACCCAAACAGGAGAAATTAGATTACATATCTGCTGCTTAAACTTTCTTTCCCAGGTACTTATGTACTATCTTATTTTGTTTGCCAGCGTTTCATATGTTTTAATCTTTATTTCTTCGAGAAGACACTAAGTTCTTTAGCCTTGGCCATTTGAAATTTTAAAAATAAGAGTTTTTCTGCAATTTTTAAAGACTCTGATGATGTGAAAGTGTAGAGAGCAAACAACATGTTCTTTGAAGGCAGGAGACCTGGATTCAAATCCAAGCTGCCCCGCTTCCCACTGTATGTGAGTGGAAGATTATCTCATCTTTCTGGGCCTGTGTTTTTTTTTTTTTTTTCTTTTTAACCAGGGATAATGATCCCTATAGGCCTCACTCAGCAGTGGCCACAGGACTGGAAAAGGTCAGTTTTCATTCCTATCCCAAAGAAAGGCAATCCCAAAGAAGGCTCAAACTACCGCACAATTGCACTCATCTCACACGCTGGTAAAGTAATGCTCAAAATTCTCCAAGCCAGGCTTCAGCAATACGTGAACCGAGAACTTCCAGATGTTCAAACTGGTTTTAGAAACGGGAGAGGAACCAGAGATCAAATTGCCAACATCTGCTGGATCATCGAAAAAGGAAGAGAGTTCCAAAAAAACGTCTATTTCTACTTTATTGACTGTGCCAAAGCCTTTGACTATGTGGATCACAATAAACTGTGGAAAATTCTTAAAGAGATGGGCATACCAGACCACCTGACCTGCTTCTTGAGAAATCTATATGCAGCTCAGGAAGCAACAGTGAGAACTGGACATGGAACAACAGACTGGTTCCAAATAGGAAAAGGAGTATGTCAAGTCTGTATATTGTCACCCTGCTTATTTAACTCATATGCAGAGTACATCATGAGAAACGCTGGGCTGGAAGAAGCACAAGCTGGAATCAAGATTGCTGGGAGAAATATCAATAACCTCAGATATGCAGATGACACCACCCTTATGGCAGAAAGTGAAGAGGAACTAAAGAGCCTCTTGATGAAAATGAAAGAGGAGAGTGAAAAAGTTGGCTTAAAGCTCAACATTCAGAAAACATGGCATCTGGTCCCATCACTTAATGGGAAATAGATGGGGAAACAGTGGAAACAGTGTCAGACTTTATTTTTTTGGGCTCCAAAATCACTGCAGATGGTGATTGCAGCCAAGAAATTAAAAGACACTTACTCCTTGGAAGGAAAGCTATGACCAACCTAGATAGCATATTAAAAAGTAGAGACATTACTTTGCCAACAAAGTCCGTCTAGTCAAGGCTATGGTTTTTCCAGTGGTCATGTATAGATGTGAGAGTTGGATTGTGAAGAAAGCTGAGCGGCGAAGAATTGATGCTTTTGAACTATGGTGTTGGAGGCGACTCTTGAGAGTCCCTTGGACTGCAAGGAGATCCAACCAGTCCATCCTAAAGGAGATCAGTCCTGGGTGTTCATTGGAAGGACTGATGCTGAGCTGAAACTCCAATACTTTGGCCACCTCATGCGAAGAGTTGACTCATTGGAAAAGACTGTGATGCTGGGAGGGATTGGGGGCAGGAGGAGAAGGGGATGACAGAGGATGAGATGGTTGGATGGCATCACTGACTCGATGGACATGAGTTTGAGTAAACTCCGGGAGTTTGTGATGGACAGGGAGGCCTGGCGTGCTGCGATTCATGGGGTCGCAGAGTCGGACACGACTGAGCAAGTGAACTGAACTGACTGACAGGCCTCACAGCTTATTGTGAAGATTCTATGTCGTTATATGTTTGGTTGTACATTTACTTACGTGTGTCAAGTACCTGACCTAGTGCTTTTCATTCACTACATATGCAAAAAGTGCTAAATGTAGTGTATATTCAATATGCTAAAATCTAGTCAACACTAGAAGTGCATAGTTTGTGTTTGCCTTCTCTACTTGGTTGTATCTTTTTTTGTTCTTTAATGCATTAAAACTAGGCTTCCTCTTCTGTCATTTTGTTAGAATGATTTCATTAGTGGTACCAGTGACTTGCATGTGTAAAATCCAGTGAACACTCTTTGGTGCCTGTCTCATTGCATCTCCCTGTGGACTTGATGCTGTTGGCCATCTGCTTGTAATGCCACAGCGCCCCTTCTCCTTCAGGACACTGCACTGGTTCTCGGAGTGCTCTGACCATCCTGTCTCAGTCTTTCAAGTAATAGACAGTTCCTTAAATGCTGGTGTTCCCCAGGGCTCTCCTCTGGACCCTCTGACCTTCTCTGTGCTTTCCCCTGAGTGAATTGTGCTTTCAAGGTTTCAGCTATTACCCATTTTCTCAATGTGGTGTAATGAACTATGCCAGAATTTTAGAATCATAGCAACTTCAGTTGCAATTTAACCTTGCCACTTACTTGCTCTGACCTTGGCTAAGTTATGTAACATTCCTGTACTGCAGTGGCTTTATCTATAGAAAAGCATATTTAATATTACTTACTTCTCTGCATTGTAGTCAAGTGTTTTCTTCTCCCAG
Source organism: Cervus elaphus (assembly GCF_910594005.1). Taxonomy (NCBI): domain Eukaryota; kingdom Metazoa; phylum Chordata; class Mammalia; order Artiodactyla; family Cervidae; genus Cervus; species Cervus elaphus. The sequence goes on along the minus strand of NC_057834.1, from coordinate 71,175,923 downwards.
GTGGCACGTCAGAATCCACGTGTCTGAAATAGAACGCAGCACGTTTCCCTCTGTGTTCTCATACACGCTCCTGTTCAGCTTGTGACCTGGCCTTTCTCTCCGTTATCTCTGCTCAGCACTTGGGACTCATCTTTGACTGTTTCCCCCTCACCTGTATTTGGTACATCCCAGGTCCTGCCACATCGCCTCCTAAACTGCTCTTGCCTTGGCCGCCTCCTCTCCATCTCTGCTGTCTGTGCCCTAGCTCATCATCTCTTGCCTGGGCTCCTGAACTAGCTGTTATACCTGTACTGTCCAGTAGAGTAGCCACAAGCCACACATGTGACTATTTATATTTAATTGAAATGAAATTAAAAATTCAGTTCTTCAGCGTGACTTGTAACATTTCCAGTGCTTCATAGGCCTGTGAGTCTACAGAACTGGGTAGAACATCTGTGGACCATTTCATGACTGCAGAAAGCTCTTTTGAACAGTGCTATTTTTTTTTATTGTCACAACGAGTCTTTATTGAATCTTTTTTTTTTCTCTATTGCCATATGTTATTTCTTTTCCATTTATTTTTATTAGTTGGAGGCTGATTACTTTACAATATTGTAGTGGTTTTTGCAATACATTGACATGAATCAGCTATGGATTTACATGTGTTCCCCATCCCAATCCCTCCTCCCACCTCCCTCCCCACCCCATCCCTCTGGGTCTTCCCAGTGCACCAGCCCCGAGCACTTGTCTCATGCATCCCACCTGGGCTGGTGATCTGTTTCACACTTGATAATATACATGTTTCGATGCTGTTCTCTCAAAACATCCCACCCTCGCCTTCTCCCACAGAGTCCAAAAGTCTGTTCTGTACATCTGTGTCTCTTTTTCTATTTTGCTTATAGGGTTATCGTTACCATCTTTCTAAATTCCATATATATGCGTTAGTATACTGTATTGGTCTTTATCTTTCTGGCTTACTTCACTCTGTATAATGGGCTCCAGTTTCATCCATCTCATTAACTGATTCAAATGAATTCTTTTTAATGGCTGAGTAATATTCCATGGTGTATATGTACCACAGCTTCCTTATCCATCCATCTGCTGATGGGCATCTAGGTTGCCTCCATGTCCTGGCTATTATAAACAGTTCTGCGATGAACACGGGTGCACGTGTCTCTTTCAGATCTGGTTTCCTCAGTGTGTGTGCCCAGAAGTGGGATTATTTTAGACTGGAGTCGGCAAACTAAGACTTGAAGGCCAAACCTGCTGCCTGTTTCTGCAGATAAAGCTTCACTGGGGCCCAGCCCTGTGTGCTGTTTACTGTGGCTGCTTTCACATGACCGTGGCCAAGTTGGTTAGTCGTGACAGATGTGGTATGGCTTCCAGAGCCCCTTGCTTTCTGTTCACTCCCTGGCTTTTTAGGGAAGAAGTTTACTGATTTCTGCTCTAGGCAGTCTGCCTGTCTCCAGTCCTGTTCCCCTTTCCTCCTCTGCTGTATTGTTACCTTCCACAGTGATCTCCACACAAAAAATGAGCACACACCCCCCTGGTTAGATCCTCTGAGTGATTCCATCTGCTTCCAGGATAAACTACGGGCTCTGTAATGTGACATAGAAAGCTCTGTAAGTAGAGCTGTTTTCTCTCTTTGTGCCATATTCCCCTCAAACCGTCCTCTCTCCCCACTGTCCCTGTGCTGGAAAGGTCTCCTGGATCCTTGCTCATTCTTCACAAGTCAGCCCAAGAGTTGTTGTCCTGAGCACAACAAGCAACCCCATGTCTTCCAGGCTGGGTTCTGGGTCCCTCACCTGTGTCGCGCAATAGCAACACACAGTTACAGCATTATGATTAATAAATTATTGTAAAGTAAGCTTTTCTTTTTTTCCTGTTCTTTACTTATCTCTGTGTTTTGTTAGGTCAGCAGCCAAACTTTGTTGAATTTTGCATCGTCCAGTGTCCACCTGTTGTCTGGTACTTAGTAGCCATTTAATTGTTTTTTGAATTAGTGGTTCCCAAGAGGTGATCAGTTTAGCTTTAGCAGTGTCTGTATCTTGAAGGTGATTCAGATTTGAGATTTTAAAGCAGGAGGAACTTATCTTTGACACTTACAGGAACTTTAATGTGTTTTTGTTTGAAACTCTTTTTGAGAAATCATAATATTAGAGATAATTTAACTTATTCTGTAATTTTATAGTAAAAAGCTATGCTCTACCTTTATTTAAAATCTTTGAGTCTTGAAGAAATTAAGAATTGAGAAATGGGATTGGAATATGAGCAAGAAATGGTATAATGGAGCAGCAAGGAGGTTATAATGAAATTTTCCATAGTTTGTTTTCTTTGGTTTGTGATATTTTTGTTCTCTTCATTCCTCCTGAACTCACAGTATCTCCTGGACCCTGTAGGTTTCCCAAAGCTCACACTTGTGACTCTCAACTCCTAAAATTCACCAAACCAGTACCTTGTTGGTGGATAGATTCTTGGTTCCCATCCTCTTTTTTCCTGTCTTTCTCTATCTGGCGCATCTTCCCAAATGTGAATTACACCCGCTGATGCCTTGTGTTTACACTGAGTGTGTTTAATACCACACAGTGCACAGTTCATTCCTAGGACACTTGATTGAAAAGTCCACATGCATTTAGAAGAACAGAGGGAGGAGGAAGTGCTAAATGACCAAAGATAGATTTTTCTATATGGGGTTGGGGAGGGTTGCAAACACATACAATCTACCATCTTTTCTCCTATACCCATCTGAGTAATAACTGTGGATGGTGGGGAAAGAGAGTGTGTTCCCACTCTCCTTCCTTCCCACAAGCATGTTTTCTTGCTTGCTCCTGTTCCTCTCCCTCTTAGCATCAGTACATATATTCAAAAACTGTTAGCCTGTATTTGTTGGAATGAAGGAGTGTTCTAATTAGGTAAAAAGAGGTACATTCCAAAAACATAAGGGGTTCTTCTGACGTGAGGAAGAGAAAAACAATTATGTAAATATTATTTTATCCTAAAAATTAGTACATGCGTTCTTTCCTTTGAAGGAGACTTGCTTAAAGGTCAGGCACCAGTCACATGGAGAAACTGGCCGAAGATAAATGTGATGATTGTACAGTAAAGCCAAAGCTCAAGTTCTTAAAGTCCAGATTTGTAGATAATCACCTTTCCAGACAACCAAAAATTTGGAAAATGTGTAAAGTGCTGGAGAACAGGAAACAGTCTAGGCTAAATACAATCTAGGAGTTATGAGATTGAAGAGAAAAGGCTAGAAATATACAGTTACAGGAGACCAGTTGGGTTATTGCATTCATCTAGGTGTCTAAGAGATACCAATGACCAAAAATTATAATGGCAACAGGTGTAATGGGATAAGTTGGGAAAGGATTAGGAAGAATCTTAGGAGACAAGATGAATAGAGCTTGGTTCCAGACTAGGAACTGTCTAGGGTGACTTCAGGTTTCTGACTTGGCTAAGTTGATGATGATCCCATTGATTAATATTGGGAGATTTCTGTGGTGGTGGTCATGGAAGAAAGGGAGATTAGGTAAAGAGTAGGGTATTGGTTTTAGGCGTGTTGGGTTTGAGGCATATTTGAGAATGTGTGATTTGTCAGGTAAGGATGCTCAGCAATAACTTAGAATTATGGAACTACAAGTAGAATATAAGAGAGAACTTGAAACCAGAGATTTGTGTCAGGGTGTTTGAGCCTTTGAGGAGGAAAATGTTTTCCTCTACTAGTTTTGGTTCTTTGGTGGATCTAATAATCAAATTGACATAAGGCAGATTAACAGGAGAAAAAACAGATTTAATTACATATATGTGGGAGTCCCACAGGACAATGAGATCCAAGTTCGAACTGGGCAATAAAGACTTATAAAGCCGTCTTGAACTAACGAATGGTGTAGGGATCTGTGGAGGAGGATATTCACAGGATGATAAGAAGAGCAGATATTTGGTAATTAGATGTTTGTCCTGCCATACAGATAGGTCATTCAGATAAAAAGTTATCTCTTGGTAATAGCTCTCTGTGTGGCTGGGTTACCTGTCTGAATTCTCTCAGGTAGTTAAGGGAGAGGTAGGAGTTTTTCTTGAATCTGCTGGGTCTTAATTTCTTTCAGCTCTGTTTTTGCCAGGAAAATTCCATGGACACAGAAGCCTGGTGGGCTGCAGTCCGTAGGGTTGCAGAGAGCCAGACACGACTGAAGCAACTTAACACACATGCGCACACAAAATATTGTGCGTGCCATAGCGGTGGCACATTTTGGGAAACTTGTTCTGAACCCCTTTAGGCTCCTGGGAATAGATTAAATGGCCTTGGCACAGCATATGGAAGAAGTGTACTTGGGAAGCACAGAAATTTAAGGGAAAGGCAGAGGAAATAGAAACTGAAAAACTGTAGCTCCGGAATCAAGAGGAAATAGTATCATGGAAACCAGGAGAGGAGAAAGGAAATGTGATGATCGACAGTGTCATATGCTACAGAAAGGTCATCTGGGATGAAGACTGAGATGAATCCACTGTCTTGTTATAGAGATGCCACTGGTGACCACTGCATTCTTTTGTAGGGGAATGAAATCATATGTACTGGTTTGTGAAGTTATAGCAAGAATGTCTGTGAATACACTGTTGATGTCTCTTTTTAAAAGTTTAATAGGGAAGACGAGCAGAGGAGGAGAGATTTTTGGATTAGGAAGAATTGGACATGTTGGTAAAAAAGAAGGAATCAACCTATAGATGGAGAGCTGGATGGAGCAAGAGAAAGGGGATAATTGATGGCCTAAGGTTGCAGAGCATAGGTGCAGAGCAGTTGGCCTTGGAGAGGGCAAGAGAAACCACTTCTATTGAATGTAGAGGAAGATGTACCTGAAAAGATTTGAGGTCTTGAGGTCAGAATTTGAGGAATCCATGGTTGGTGGACTAATATCTTAATAGTAGAGGAAGCCAGTTCCTCTGGGATTGAGAGGTAAAGTTAAATGAGGAAGGAAAGTGACTTCATTGGTGATACAGAGGTTTGGAGGCAATTCTATGGAGAATGTCGAGTTAAATGAAAGGAACATGAAGCAAATCTGAGGATACACTGGGCAGTTCAGATCTCTCTATATTTGTGCTATTTATCTAATGTCAATATTGGTGAGTAATGATAGCTATTGATTGAGCTCTGTAGTTCGAGGGAGTTCTTACTACGTATCATAACAACTTCATTGTATAAGGGGGGGGGGGTTGCTATCATTATCCACCATGATCTTTGTAGATCAAACTGAGAGAGGTCAGACCACACAGCAGCCACAGAGGAAGGAGATTTGAGCCCAGCCTTTCTGACTGCAGAGTATAGTACCTGCCTTCCCTCTGTTTTCTGCCCAAGGAAAGCTGGCTTGATGAGAAGTTGGCGATAGGCAGGTGGAGTATGATGGATGAAGTGGCAAGAGTGCTGAGGGTACCGATGTGTGTCCTGAAGGTAACTGAGGTAGGTAGGAAAAGAAGTGAATCAGAGGCTAATAGTGACAAGTTTGGGAGTGGAAGTCAATGAAGAGATTTAGATGGAATTGGATAAAATGAAATATCAGGTATTACGAATATGCTTAGAAGGGAATGGCTTGGGACTTCCCTGGTGATCCAGTGGTTAAGACTCTGTATTCCCAATGCACAGGGCCTGGGTTCAATCCCTGGTCAGAAAACTAGATCCCGCATGCTGCTGCTAAGAGCCTGCATACCTCAATGAAGATCAAAGGTCCCACCTGTTGCAACTAAGACCTGGTACAGTCACATAAATAAATATTTTTTTTTAATGTTTTAAAAAAGAAGGGGGTGGGTTATTTAAGGTATACCATTTTTCATTAAAATCAAGGCTATATAGTCACAAAAATGAATACCTGAAGATCAGATAGGGAAAATTTGGGGGGTAGGGAAGGCTGGAAGACAGGAGATCTGGATAGAGCAAAAAATCTTGACTTCACTGCTACAGTGACATTTTTCCTATTTGTGATGCTATTTTATTAATTTGAGCATTGCTACCTAAATTGCTACCTTAACTTCCTTCTTTTTTCACCCAACATAGTTATAAATTGTAATATCTCTCTTATCCTACAAATCATTTCCGTTTCATAATTTAATTTCATAGTAAAATATTTTAAGGTCTTTTTCAACAGCTTAATTTTTAGTTTCTGAGGTTGAGCAGTTTCTAGTTTAGTCATGACTAATGCAGTCAAATTTAATATTAAGATACATGGATATATTTCACTCCATTTTATAATTCAACCTCTAAAATGTAATGAAGCAACATTAGGCAATGTCATTTCTTTAAGGAGGAAAAAGTAGAATAGAGCAAATAACTGAATTTTTCAAAAATATGCTTTTTACTTGAGAATAATTTTAGACTTTCAGAAAAGTTTCAAGGATGGTTCAAAAGGTTCCTATATACCCCACACTCAAATTCTCCTAGTGTTAATATTTACATTCATATGGTACATTTGCCATAATTAGTGAAATATTGGTGCATTATTATTAACTAATGGCTGTAGTAGTTCAGAGTTCCTTAGTTTTTACCGAATGTCATTTTTCTGTCCCAGGATTCTGTCTGAGATACTACATTACATTTAGTTGTCACTTCTCTTTAGACTCCTGGTTGTGACAGTTTCTCAGCCTTCCATTGTTTTTGATGACCTTGTCAGTTTTGAGAAGTCCTGGTCAGGTGTTTTGTAGAATATTTCTCAATTTGGATTAGTCTGATGTTTCTCTTGGGTGATTAGATTCAGGTTATGGGGTTTTCTGGAGGCTTCCCTGGTGGCTCATTGGTAAAGAACTCTTCTGCCAGTGCAGGAGACGCGGGTTCCATCCCTGGGTCGGAAAGATCCCCTGGAGAAGGAAATGGCAACCCACTCCAGTATTCTTGCCTGGGAAATCCCATGGACAGAGGAGCCTGGCAGGCTATAGTCCATGGTGTCATAAGAGTTGGCCACGACTTTGCAACTAAACAACAACAATGGGGTTTTTGGAGGAAGACCACAGAAGTAATGTGCCATTCTCATCCCATTATGTCAGGACTACATGCACAAACATGGTTTATCAGTGTTGATGTTTACCTGTTTACCTGGCTGAGGTAGTTTGTAGGATTTCTCAGTTTTTAAAGTTACTATTTCTACCCCACTTGCCTTCTACACTGAACTCCCTGGAACAAAGTCGTTACACATAGTCCCCTCTTGAACAGTGGAGTTAGGCTTCATGAACTTTTTGAGGATGCATCTACATATTTTGTTTGCAATCATTCTGTACAGAGTATTTATCTTTTCTTCCCTTTTCATTCACTCAGTCATTCATTTGTGTTACCATGACTTCATGGATATTTACTTTTTACTTGGAGTTTAAAACCAATGCTACCTATATTTATTTTGTTCAAATTGTTATAACTTGCCATTGGGAGCTCTTTCAGTTGGTTTCTTAGTCCCTTTGACATAAATTCATCATTTTGTTCTTTGAGCACTTATTTAGTTTCTGATACTAAAAACAGCATTCTGGATTTTTATTGTATATTGTGTCCCAACCCTAGAATCTGCCTTTTCTTAAGGAGCCTTGTTTTCTTTTACTGGAGACTGGTATTAGAAACCAAAATGTGGGCCCTGGGTGTGCTCACTGCTCCTGGGTCATCATTGTTCCTATGTCCTCCCAGCTGGCAACTCGGAAATATACTAACCTGTATATACGCACATATCTATAACTAGTTCTCTCTATATATCCATCTATATCTGTGTTAAACTAAGTGTGAGTTTATACTGAAGTTTGCAGCTCTAATCCAGGATCATATGGATCAATCTAGCCTTTTACACTCAATTGTCTGTAATTTTCACTCCAACAATGAGAAATCTGGTCCCTACTGCATGCACCATCAGACAAATTTATTTGTTAAATCCTAATATACATGCATAATGGTTTCAGAATTATTAACCTGTTCCCCCTGGAGATAATACTTTTACTGGCTAGAGTACAGTGCCTTTGTATAGTTTTTTTAGTCTTACAGTCTTATTTTCAGAGTTACCTGGGGTCCCCTGGGAGATTTTATTTATTAATTTTTTTTTTAAACTTGCATACATTCTTCATGCTGTTCTGTGAGTTTTGACAGATGCATATTGTCATATCCACTACTACAGTATCATACAGAATTATTTCACTGCTCTAAAATATTGCCCATGCTTCACCTGTTCTACACTCTCCTTCTCTCTCTGAACCTCTGGCAATCACTGTTCTGTTTTGTCTTTACAGTTTTGCTTTTTCCAGAATGTCATATAAATGGAATCATACAATTTCCATTCTGACTTTTTTGATTTAGCAATATGCATTTAAGATTCACCTATTGTGTTACATGAATTGATAGTTTGTTCCTTTGTATCGCTAAATAGTATTTTATTGTATGTATGTACCGCAGTTTGCTTATTCATTCACATACTATGTTGTGAATAACATTGTGAACCAACCTGTGACATTTGATTACTTCCAGTTTTTGGCAATTATGAATATAATTGGTGTAAACACTTGTATGCAGGTTTTTGTGTGGATATATATTTTGAAATCAATTGAAAAAAGTACCTAGAAGTGTGATAGTTAGATTGTGCACTATGAATATGATTAACATTTTAACTGCAATGCTGTCTTCCAAAGTGGCTTCCATTTTGCATTCCTACCAACAATGAATGAGTATTCCTATTGTTCCATATTCTTGCTGACAATGCATATTGTCAGATTTTTGGATTTTAGTCATTCTAATACATGTGTAGTAGTATGTCATTGTTTTAATTTACATTTTTCTAAGGACAAATGATGTTTAACATCTTTTTTATATACTTTTTTTCCTTTTGTTTATCTTCTCTGATGATGTATTTAAGATCTTTTGCCCATATTTTAATTGAGTTGTTTCCTTATTTCTGAGCTTTAAGAGTTATATACATATTTTAGATACAAGTATTTTATCATATATGTATTTAGTAAACAATCTCCCAGTGTTTGGATGTCTCTTCATTTTCTTTTAATAGTGCCTTTCACAGAGCCCATTTCTAATTTTAGCAAAGTCTAGCTTATTGATGTTTTTTTTATGGATTGTGCTTTTGGTATTACATCTAAAATACTATCATCAAACCCAACCCAAACCATGCAGATTTTTTCCTGTTTTTTTCCTAGAAGTTTTATAATTTTGCATTTTACTTTCAAGTCTGTGGTCTGTTTCAAGTTAATTTTTGTGTAAGTTGTGAGGTCTCTGCCTAGGTTTATTTTTCTGCACGTGGCTATCCAATTGTTCCAGTACTGTTTGTTTAAAAGACTGCTTTTTCTCCATTGAATTACCTTTACACCATTGTCAAAAGCAAGTTCAGTATATTTGTGCGGGTTTATCGATGTACTCTCTGTTCTATTCCACTGTTCTATTTGTTCTTTTATCAATGCCATGCTGTCTTAATTATCACAGCTTTATTGTAGTTCTTGAAAGTGAATCTGTCAACTTTGTTCTTTTTCAGTATTATGTTGACTATTCTAGGCCCTTCGTCTTGCCATAGATTGGGTTGGGCAAAAAGTTTATTTGAGTTTTTCTATACCAGCTTAGGAAAAGCCTGAACAAACTTTTTGGCCAACCCAATAAATCTTGCTGGGGAGGGGGGTGTTCTGAATTTTAAAAACTGTAAACCAGAAACCATTAATCCTCAAAGATGCAGAATAAATGAGATGTTTCTTTAATTTTTTTCCCAGGTGGTTCTTTGAGGCTCTGAAGTATCCTAAGTTTTCCAAGGCTAATGTCATCAATGGAATACTTATGACGGTGGTGTTCTTCATAGTGAGGATTGCCTCGATACCTCCTTTCTACGGCTACATGTACTCTGTGTTTGGAACGGAAGCCTACGTGAGGCTTGGATTTTTAATTCAGTTTTCCTGGGTTGCCACTTGTGTGGTTTTGGATGTGATGAATGTCATGTGGATGATCAAAATTTCAAAGGGGTGCATCAAAGTCATCTCTCTCTTAAGACAAGAGAAAGCCAGAAAGAGTCTTCAGAATGGAAAACTTGACTAAAAGTGGGCTATTGATAAGCATACTTCATTGCTACCTACATTGTATCTTCCGATAGGATAAACTCTTGGCATGTTCTTGTGCTTCTTTATTAATTATACTTGGTATTCATACTTTCAGTGTCTTTTTTTCTTAACCATTAGAAAAGAGAAACTAAAACACTTTTTTTTTCCCCTCAGGATTTAATTTCTAATTTTCTTTTGCATTATAAGCATGGATAAAATCTTAAAGATTTAAATAAAAATGTATAAATATGGTCATGAATCTTTTTGGAAATCTGTTCACTGGCATTGGTACTTTTCTCTGTGAAAAGATGACTATGCTAATTTGGTACACTTGGTTTTATGTCACTGATTTTGCTGAAAGAATGGGAACTGCTTTTAAATCTGTAAATGGCTCTCCACATTCTGATGCACCGTGCTTGTTTCTTACTATGGCTGTCAATTCCTGGAGTAGAGTTTGATTTCCAAATTATTGAAATGTTCTTTTTCTTAGACTATTAGAAGTGATGTCTTTTTCATTTCAATTTGCTATCATCTACTAATAATGAAGTATTTTGCTTGCTTTGGAAACCTTTAATTAGTTTTCATGGGAAATACTTCCTACAATTTTAGACTTTTCTGACATCACTTCATTATATCTGTTTTTAACATTTTATCAAATTATTGCTTTTTTCTTCAGTAGTAAAGCTTAAGACCAATCTAATAGAGCTCCTTAAGAGATGAATTCTTCCTTCTAAACATGCATGTTCTAGATGACTAGTTAGACTAATATGAGGATTCATTAAGAAAAAGGCTTTAACACTGCTGTCTCTATCTGCTTCCTTTGCATTTTTTCTTTGAAAACTATATTATTTCTATTTGCAAAACCTCCCATGAGTTCTGAACCCAACATTTTTTAGCACCACAGTCTTGTGCAATATATATTTATCATGTTCCTAAAGTAGGCTTCTTCTTGATGAGACCAAAACTGCAAAAACTAAATAAGTCAGTATTCATCTTTTACTCACAATTTATACCCATGCTTGCTAGCATTTTGAGTGCTTTGAATTTCTGTCTTTCTTAAAAGACAGGCAAAAGATAGATAATTTAATCTAAGCATTCTGATTATCAATATTATTTTATGTGAAGATGTGAATGGTGACTTTTTTTCTGTTTGTGTATGTGGGTATATGTTTGCTTTTGTTTTGGTCCTTACAACCCAAATATAAAATAACATAGTTAGCTATTATTGTCTTTATTTTTCTCAAGTACTTTACTTTAATGATCATTCTTACCTATGGAAAAAAATTAATCAGTGGAAAATACTTGAATTTAATTGAACCCAAACCAAAAGATCTAATCCATTCAGTTTCTCAGTTTGAATGAGAATGTGCGACTCACTCTCACTGTCCATGTTACAGTGATGAAGGAAGGCTAGCTGGATATTTCAGGACTTTTGATTTAATGTAATTTGATTTGACCTCAGCTGTCTGATGCAGATAGGGTCTGATAAGTTATAGAACATTTAAAGAAGGTAATTGAAATCTCAGTCAGTAACTGAATGATAAATTGAAATTGATTGGCTTATACCAGTACACTTATTTTTGAAAGGCTTTAAGTAATGTAAAATGTAAGTATTTGTTTTCAGATTTACTAATATTACATTGATAATTTGTTGCTAAATTTAGTCCCTTTTACACATAGGCACTTAGACATGTATTGGTTGTTTAGAGGGAGTATGAAAGCATGTGGTTTAATCTTATTCCTTTCTTGCTCTTTTGCAAGAAAAATGGCTTTCAAAAAGGAAAACACTTACATTAGAAAACTATTTTGGAAATTCATTCCTTTAGAAAGAAGCAAAATGTGAAATAAATAATTTGGACTATTCAGATATTTCTATAGTTTCTGAACACAGATTTTAAAAACCCACCATCAATATGAAGAAAATATAATTCTATATAATATGAGTGAGTTTCCATATAGCAGTTTCAGTTTTTATAGTTGTTATTTCATGCTTAAAACTTTATTTTTACTTTCACTAACAACACCTTTCAGTAGTATAGCCCCCACTAAGTAAGTATAATTAAAATATCAATGTGTCGAAACTAAAGTTTGTTATTCCCTTAGTCAGCAATTCTTATTTTATGCTGGCTGCATGACAGATAATTTAACATCCAGATTAAGTATCCAAAATGGATTCTACGTACTTCCTCATACAATAGATATGAAATGGAAAAGACACTATAAGCTGCCATGCTACTTTAAGTCAGATCTTTACAGGAGCTATACTTTGCTGTTCTGTGATTTTATCCACCTGCCTGAGATACAAGTAGTTAAAGACAGAACATTTCATTTATTAAATAATGAATTTTTCATTTGTTAAATGACAAACTTTTGCTAGACATTTTACATATTAAATATTTTGACTACATGGATTAATTTAAATGATTCTATTGATATTATGCATTCTGATATTAAACAACTGTTAAAATATTTATAGAAAATGAAAGCAAATTGGTATAAATTTTTAAGCAACTCTATTTTTGTAGAAAAAGGTTAGTGACAACCTGTAACTATATAAATGTTCTCTGAACATGTAGTATTCTAGAGAATAAAAAATTCATACAAAATTTTGAAAATGAATGAAAATCAACTAAATATCATGCAAGATCATAGACTCTGCATTAGATATTTTATTTGGGAGAATTTAGAAACTATGAGCTTGAGTTTATAGAGTCTATATTATTGTGTCTAAAATCTTTTGAATGAGTATCATTTGCATTTATTTAAATCTCAGTATGAATCTGAGTGCAGAGAAATGAACTCCTGCTTAAACTGTGTCTTGATATATTATAGTAAGTTGAAATGCAATATTTATTCTAACTGTTCAGTTTTGTTATTTTATGGATTAGTCTTTGTTCAGAGAAATAATGATGTTTTTATCATTCCTAAGGGTGGCTCATATACTGTGGATGACCCAGTACTGTTGTAAAGATCTAGTTTTAAAAACTGCCTAGTTTATAGGTATTTGAATCAAATTCTTTTCTAAATTTTAATGACCTATTAGACTGAATTCAAAATTTTGCTGAAAGTATCAGTTTTTAAATTATATATTTTCTCTGAGGTGCACTAGGCATTTAAGGAGTGGTTCTTCCCTTTATTGTTGGGTATACCAACATTGTAATCATGTGTTTAGAAATATTCTTCTCATGGAGATATATAGAGGGAAAGCATGTTGTAATATTCATGTTTGTTCTGCTTCATTTTTAAGGAAAATAAACATGTTCCAAAAGACACTATTAAAATAAGTGTTTGAATAAATTTCAGTTTCTAGGTTTCTCTTCACTCCAAATATGTAAATATACATTTCAATTGGCTTTAAATGGTTTAATCTGTCGAATGAAATTTGAAAGTCCATGTCATTGTTGACATCATCAATTATACTTCATAGAAAATTATGTATTTATATGTTTTGGATTCTACAAGAAGCAAACTGGTATAATTTTATCACAAGTGTGACAGAGTGTATCTCAAAAGGTGCAAACCAGCATAGCCCAGAGATCCTCCTGTGATGAGAGGCCCTGGGCGCACACACACCTTCCTAGCCTTAACTACAGCTGGTTAATGACAGACACACTAGAGGTACTGAAAGCAAATTCTGACATAAAATGTGTGATATGAGTGAGGACAAGGAAAAGCCAGCAGGATCTAAGGTTGGAGGAGATAGTATGACTGCTTTGCCCTTAAAAACCATGATGTTCCTCCCCCAATCCAGAAGTTTTCTCTCCAGATCTTTTGAGCCCTTCCATCTCATCAGCACCTCCCTCCTTTATGCCATCTTTCTATGTCAACTTTTGAGGCCTCACCAGGTGGCACCAGAAGTGAAGAACCTGCCTGCCAACGCAGGAGATGCAGGAGACAAGGGTTCCTTAGCTTGGTGGGGAAGATCCCCTGGAGAAGGGCATGGCAGTCCACTCCAGTATTCTTGCCTGGAGAATCCCATGGACGGAGAAGCCTGGAGGGTTACAGTGCATAGGGTCTCAAAGAGTCAGACATTACTGAAGTGAATTAGCATGTGTGCAAATGTGTAAGCTTCCCAGCCCCTTGTGGGAAATTTAGAAGTTCATTAGTATGTTCTTTCATTGAGGGGAAGAAAAAGCATTGCTGTAAGTTTCAGTAATGAACAGACAAACCATAATTTATTAAGAGGCTACAGGAAGCCATTTAACGTTTAATAATACTTATTTATAACACCAAGCAAAGCTTATAATGTTATGGTTTTATTGAGAAACATCTTTAGGTGTCTTTTCCTTAAACTGGTTTAGCAATAAGAGCTTTATAGCTTGTTTCAGCTAGGGATTCATTGCAGGCATGTAAATTATCTAAATGTTCTTCCTTAGACCCTCTGATAGGCGAGGGAGGAACTGAGGTGGTTCTGTGTTATGAGGATGTTATGAGGAGGGTGTGCTGATAAGTCGCAGCATTATTGAGTCTTGCTCTTTAATCAAGCAAATGTAGTCACAGTCCTGTTTCTTTCAAAAGTGAGTTCACTGCGAGTGAATTACTCAGGGTGTTTTCCGAAGTACAACACCCAAGGATTTGAGCCCTGTCTCTTTTTATCCCAGACCTCAAACTACCGCTGTTAGCTTTGTATGGTCATACCTTTCTTGGAAGATATTTTGGCAGTGAAACTAAAGATTGCTTTGTTTGCATAGAAGGTGTTTACACTGATTCCCTCCAAGGAGTAGACAGTTTTAAAAATCTTAAAGATATAAATACCTCTGGCTGAAAACTCGTTAATTGTCATTTGCATGTTTTTTCTTTTATATATTTATGTAATTCTTGCTGTAATTAAGTATGCATTAAGGTATTTGCTACTTGTTGGTTAATGAAGCATAAAAAATATAACTAAATAAAATGTGCTGTATATTTTTCTGTTTCTTGCTTGGTTTGCTTCTAGTATGATTATGTCTACTTTTTACTTCAGGACTTTTTGCACAGATAATACTCTCTTACTAACTTGTAACTGGGGTGAGTTATGAGAATATTTTGATAATTATTTGATTTTGTAATAATAACTTTTAGACATGGATTTAATTTGAAGAAGTTACTTGAAAACTTCAGTAGATGTGACAGCTATTGTGATATACAATTTTTCTCTGAGAATATATCACATTAATATTTAATTGTCAAAGATTTTAGAAGTCTTTCAAAATACATTTGTTAACATTTTGAGAACACACCTTCTAATGTATTTCCATAAGGTCGAAGAACTTTTATTTACAGAATGTAAGATTTGGTAATTTACAAATCAATGTTACTCAGATTTATCAGCAATTAAAATAGCGATTTAGTGTTCTTTTTTTGTTTCTGGTTGTGCTTTAGAGGGGTTTCTGGATGTCTTTGTGTATTTCCCTTAAAAATTTGAAATATTTGTATACTTAGTAAGTGTGCCAGTTTAAAGTTAATATATGCAAGTTCTAAGCAATAATCTGCATGTTATATAGGGTTGGCATTTCTTTGTCATGGCAATTTTATTATTTTAAGACTGTATAAAATCAATATCCTTATCAATATTTATATATAAATCACTCCTCTCCCCCAATAAAAAAAATTGGGATTTTCTTGTGGTAGAACACTAATATAATGTGGTGCAAAGCTTTGTATTTTGTGAAAAAAATAAAATCACAGTTATTTAGTGGAAAAGTTTGACTCTGCAAGGTGTACACTTGAACAATAATTAATGGATGATAAAATGACTTTTTTCACATGCCGTCTTCTCTAAGATGCTTGTAGATCTTGTTCCTTCCCATCTCTCCCCATAGTCCCAGTACATGAGAAGATGCAGCAAACATTTCAGTCCTGCTTGCTAATGGAAAAGGATGGTGCTATCTAATCAACAGGCTTTTTTAGATTAAGTAAAACTTTGGCAGTTATTTTTTTCATCTCCTTTTCTTTGTCCCTGAGGCCTCTCATGTGGTCTTTAGTGGTTTTTTTTTTTTTTTTTTTTTTTGCCAAATGTCTTGGCTGGAATTCCTACCTTCTCAAATTGCCCGTGGTCTTAATCTTGCATCTTACTCCAAGAATATCCAGTAGATCAGGAAGCAGAGCACTAATTGAATAGAATACTGAAGTGGCTTGGCCTTTGGAGAGTAGCATGAGTCATGCTTCAGAACATGCCTAAAATGTTGTGTCAAGACTGGCAAAGGAACAGCTGAATTTCAAAATTAAAATAGCAGGCTCAGCTGTCAGTGGAGGCAGGCCACAGGTAAAATTCCAAGGATTCAGATGTTCTCTAAACGAATGTAAATGGACTTGCTCTCCCATTCCTCAGGCCATCTCAGAGATGAGTCACCCTTTACTCTCCTATTTTCTGGTCTTCATCAAAGCCTCTTTACTACTTTCCCTTCCTTTTGGTGGCCGTTACACATGCACAGACTAAGTGATGATGGCAGGTTTGCAACTTTTGCCCCTCTGAGTAACTGATCATCTGACAGTTGGTCCATAGCAGATGCAATGGATGAGCAGGGAGAGTGTGGAGTCATAGGAATGATGATGGCTTTTGGTAATGACAGGTCAGGACATGGGGTCTCTTGCAGGCTCAGGCAGCCTACGAGGGCCACTGCTCCACAAAGGCCACCCCCTCATTCCTGGCTCCACAGTGAGGCATCTGATTGTTGGCAGTGGGTGAAACACTGCTAAGATATGTTCTCATGTATGTATACATAAATGCACACACACACACACACAGTATCCCTACGTATACACACACACAGGCATCTAAAATGAATAATGTTTACATTACTTTTAAATACAGAAAAGATGTAAAAATTCTTACACCATGTATAGGAACTTCACTATATTAATTTTTCTTGATAATATTCGTGTCACCCTATACAATGGACACATACATAGCATTTTCTTTTTTCTTTTTATTCTCTGAAATCCTTTCTCCTTCCTTGTCTGTGTCATTCTTTTCGCATTTTCATCTGTCCTCGAACTTTTATCCTCAGTAGAAATGCAGCCCATCATTCCTATGACTTTTCCTTTCTCCCTACAAGTCCCCTTCTTTGAAAATTCTGCAAAGGTAATTTCGGGAGTGGTATAACCGAATATGTGGTAAAATGATAAGATGAGATGTGGCAGTAAAATTTGGCTGGAGATAGATGAAAAGAGGAAGGGACTCTTTGGCTGGGATGAGGAGTACCTAGGAACACTGTGCCAGAAGCAGCCATGGGCTCCTCAGGCAGAAGGGGGTGCACAGGCTGGAGACAAAAACTCTAATTTGGGGGGAGCATCCAGGAACATCTGTCAGATGATCAGTTACTCACAGGGGCAAAAATTGCAAACCTGCCGTCATCACTTACTCTGTGCATGTATAAGGGCCACCAAACCAAACCATCTCAGACAAGTGCATTCACCTTGCTGGTGTTTGTTTTTTCATCAAGTGAGGAGTTTAACTGGGTGAATTGAAGGCCCCTTTTCAAATTTAAAATTCAGATTTCATCATTCTGTGATAATGGTAATTAGAATCAGGGTTAGGGTTTAGCCCTGGGTGCAGCAGACTAGCAGATTACAATTCTAGTATATTGGTTTAAGTTGTGTATGTTTTGGGAGGTGGCTTAAATTCCAATTTTAATTGTGATTGCATGCCCTTGAGTGAGGCCCCTTGTTTATGACTCCATCTTCCTCACTTGCAGAGATGGTATCACTTGCAATCGATGAACCTAGCCAAAAAAGCCGAGTAAAAATATTTGCTGAGTGCTTCAACATATTTAGGGGAAAGAGATAAAGTTTTAATGATATTCTTTTCTACTAGATTTGAAGCCAATTTGATTTTTTAATGCTCTTCCTAATGTTAACCTTTGGAAGATGTAAGTATCTTGATCACGGTATCCAAATACGGAATCCATTTTTTAATTGTTTCCCACAATAAAATATCATCAGAAAGGACAATAGGTGACTAATGAAAATATAAATAGCAGTTATTTATTCCTCTTTCTCCAAAACAAAAACATCTGAGAATCTGAATCCTTCAATTATTTTGAGAAGCCATTTACCATTAATGGATCATTTACCTTGCTTCACTAAGTATTGAATAATCAGACTTTCCACAAGATTTCTGTTTTCTTAGTGACCCTAAATATGGACTGCTGGGGTGGTTTGGTGGGCTTTGTGCACAGGCCAGGATGAAATGGGGTAAGGCAATTATGCTGACAGTACTTCCTGCCTGTGACTTGGTTGTGTGGTATACTTGTTTCCCGCAACTTGATTGGACTTACCTGAATGGTGATAGAATTATCTATAGTAAAAATTCACTCCAAATTTCCACAATTGGTATTGCTTTAGGGGAAAGTCTGAATGATTCCTTAGCATTGTAATGAGCAAAAATAAACACTAATTAGGATTTATATTCTAAAGAACTGAAAAGAAAATGGATGTGACAATATGTTAGTTTTTTCCTTTAAAAATGACTGAAAGGAAAGCTTTTATAACTTGGAACCATTCTTTTTTAGACAGGAATCTAAGCTTTTAACGAAAAATGTGAAACCAGAATGAAGGTGTCTACACTCCATTGTCTATCCCTCTCATGACTCTCCAGTTGTTAGTTTCAACTCTTTAAGTACCTTTGTCCTGGATCTAACCAAATACACACATTTTCTGTGCTTAACCAGGGTAACAGAGACCTGGAAAATCATTTAACCCCATGTAATTGGAGCCACTACAAATTCAGGATCTTGGTCATTCACTTATAAAAACTTATTCTCTAGGTACCAGGCACCATGCAAGGCAGAAGGTGAACAACACTGTTGGGAGCCTTGCCCCCAGGGAACGGAATGGTAATAGAAAGGTAAGGAACAGGAAAGTATATGGTATGTCTAGCGACTCAAGCATGCCTCTTCTGTTTGATCCCAGATCTAGCAGAGTGTTTCATACACACTGACTCACTCAATCAAAAAACATTTCATCAGCACTCACTGTGTACCAGGATTTATTTTAGGCTCTGGAGATACTTTGGTGAAAAAGGCAGACCTGAAAGCCTCTGCTCCCTTGAAAGTGAAAGTGTTAGTCACTCAAGTTGTCTCTGACTCTGTGACCCCATGGACTGTAGCCCGCCAGGCTCCGCTGTCGATGGAATTCTCCAGGCAAGAATACTGGAGTGGGTAGCCATTCCCTTCTCCAGGGTTTCTTCCCTGACCCAGGCATCAAACCTAGGTCTCCCACATTCCTGGCAGATTCTTTACCATCCGAGCACCCCATCATACATTCTAGCAATTAGAAAATGGCAGTTAGAAAATAAGTCTGAAGAAAAGAAATAAATATACAAGGTAATTTCAGCTAGTCATAAATGCTTGTTGTTCAGTCACTCAGTCATATCTGACTATTTGTGACCTCATGAACTGCAGCACACCAGACTTCCCTGTCCTTCACTATCTCCTGCAGTTCACTCAAACTCATGTCCCTTGAGTCGATCCAACCATCTCATCCTCTTCTCCTACTCCACTCAATCTTTCCCAAACTTCCTCAATCACAGAAAACTAACCAAAGTGATCACATGGACCACAGACATATCTAACTAAATGAAACTATAAGCCATGCCATGTGGGACCACCCAGGACAGATGGGTCATGGTGGAAGTTCTGATGAAACATGGTCCACTGGAGAAAGCAATGGCATACAATTTCAGTGTTCTTGAGAACCCCATGAACAGTGGTTCAGTCGCTCAGTCATGTCCGACTCTTTGCAACCTCATGAGCTGCAGCACGCCAGGCTTCCCTGTCCAACACCAACTCCCGGAGCACACCCGGACTCATGTCCATTGAGTTGGTGATAACATCCAACCATCTCATCCTCTGTCGTCCCCTTCTCCTCCTGCCCTCAATCTTTCCCAGCATCAGGGTCTTTTCAAATGAGTAAGCTCTTCACATCAGGTGGCCAATGTATTGGAGTTTCACCTTCATCAGTCCTTCCAATGAACACCCAGGACTGATCTCCTTTAGGATGGACTGGTTGGATCTCCTTGCAATCCAAGGGACTCTCAAGAGTCTTCTCCAACACCATAGTTCAAAAGCATCAATTCTTCTGTGCTCAGCTTTCTTTATAGTCCAACTCTCACATCCACACATGACTACTGGAAAAACCATAGCCTTGACTAGATGGACCTTTGTCAGCAAAGTAATGTCTCTCTGCTTTTTAATATGCTGTCTAGGTTAGTCATAACTTTCCTTCCAAGAAGTAAGTGTCTTTTAATTTCATGGCTGCAATCACCATCTATGGTGATTTTGGAGCCCCCCAAAATAAAATCTGTCACTGTTTCCACTGTTTCCCCATCTATTTGCCATGAAGTGATGGGACCAGATACCATGATCTTAGTTTTCTGAATGTTGAACTTTAAGGCAACATTTTTACTCTCCTCTTTCACTTTCATCAAGAGGCTCTTTAGTTCCTCTTCACTTTCTGCTATAAGGGTGGTGTTGTCTGCATATCTGAAGTTATTTATATTTCTCCCAGCAATCTTGATTCCACCTTGTACTTCCTCCAGCCCAGCGTTTCTCATGATGTACTTTGCATATAAGTTAAATAAGCAGGGTGACAATATACAGCCTTGACATACTCCTTTTCCTGTACTCCATGAACAGTATGAAAAGGCAAATAAATAGGACACTGAAAGATGAACTCCCCAGGCTGGTAGGTGCCCAACATGCTTCTGGAGATCAGTGGAGAAATAACTCCAGAAAGAATGAAGAGACAGAGCCAAAGCAAAAACAACAACCAGTGGTGGATATGACTAGTGATGGAAGTCCAATATGCTGTAAAGAGCAATATTGCATAGGAACCTGGAATGTTATGTCCATAAATCAAGACAAATTGGAAGTGGTCAAACAGAAGATGACAAGAGTGAACATGCAAAAGTAGGAAGTCAAGAAATACTTGCAGTAATAGGCAAATTTGGCCTTGGAGTACAGAATGAAGCAGGGCAAAGGCTAATAGAGTTCTGCCAAGAGAACACGCTGGTCATAGCAAACACCTTCTTCCAGCAACACAAGAGAAGACTCTACACATGGACATCACCAGATGGTCAATACTGAAGTCAGATTGATTATATTCTTTGCAGCCAATGATTGAGAAGCTCTTTACAGTCACCAAAAACAAGAGCTGACTATGGCTTATTGAACTCCTTATTGCCAAATTCAGACTTAAATTGAAGAAAGTAGGGAAAACCACTAGACCATTAAGGTATGATGTAAGTCAAATCCCTTATTATTATATACTGGAAGTGACAAACAGATTCAGGGGATTAGATCTGATAGAGTGCCTGAAGAACTATTGACAGAAGTTTGTGATATTTTATAGGAGGCAGTGATCAAGACCATCCCCAAGAAAAAGAAATGCATAAAGGCAAAATGGTTGTCTGAGGAGGCCTTACAAATAGCTGAGAAAAGAAAAGACGCCATAGGCAAAGGAGAAAAGGAAAGATATACTTGATATATTTGATATATTTGATATACTTGATATATTCAAAGATATATTTGAATGCAGAGTTCCAAAGAATAGCAAGGAGAGATAAGAAAGCCTTCCTCAGTGATCAATGCAAAGAAATAGAGGAAGACAATAGGATGGGAAAGACTAGAGATCTCTTCAAGGAAATTAGAGTTACCAAGGGAACATTTCATGCAAAGATGGGCTCAATAAAGGACAGAAGTGGTATGGACCCAATAGAAGCAGAAGATATTAAGCAGAGGTGGCAAGAATACACAGAATAACTATATAAAAATATCTTCATGCCCAGATAACCATGATGGTGTGATCACTCACCTAGAGCCAGACATCCTGGAATGCGAAGTCAAGTGGGTCTTAGGAAGCATGACTACAAACAAAGCTAGTGGAGGTGATGGGATTCCAGTTGAGTTATTTCAAATCCTAAAAGATGATGCTGTGAAAGTGCTGCACTCAATATGCCAGTAACTGCAAAAACTCAGCAGTGGCCACAGGACTGGAAAAGGCCACTTTTCATTTAATTCCCAAAGAAACACAATGCCAAAGAATGTTCAAACTACCGCACAATTGCACTCATATCACATGCTAGCAAAGTAATGCCCCAAATTCTCCAAGCCATGCTTCAACAGTACATGAACTGTGACTTCCAGATGTTCAAGCTGGATTTAGAAAAGACAGAGGAACCAGAGATCCAGTTGCCAACATCCATTGGATCATCAAAAAAGCAAAAGAGTTCCAGAAAAACATCTATTTCTGCCTTATTGTCTACACCAAAGCCTTTGACTGTGTGGATAACAACAAACTGAAAAATTCTTCAAGAGATGGGAATACCAGACCACCTGACCTGCCTCTTGAGAAATCTATATGCAGGTCAGGAAGCAACAGTTAGAACTGGACATGGAACAACAGACTGGTTCCAAATAGGAAAACGAGTACATCAAGGCTCATTATTGTCACCCTGCTTATTTAACTTATATGCAGAGTACATCATGTGAAATACCAGGGTAGATGAAGCATAAGCTGGAATCAAGATTGCCAGGAGAAATATCAATAACCTCAGATATGCCAATGACACCACCCTTACGGCAGAAAGTGAAGAACTAAAGAGCCTCTTGATGAAAGTGAAAGAAGAAAGTGAAAAAGTTGGCTTAAAACTCAACATTCAGAAAACTAAGATCATGGCATCTGGTCCCATCAGGCAAATAGATGGGAAAACAATGAAAACAGTGACAGACTTTATTTTTTGGGACTCCAAAATCACTGCAGATGCTTACTGCAGCCATTAAATTAAAAGATGCTCCTTGGAAGGAAAGCTGTGACCAACCTAGACAGCATATTGAAAAGCAGAGACATTACTTTGCCAACAAGGGTCTCGGTCTAGTCAAACTACAGTTTTTTCAGTAGTCATGTATGGATGTGAGAGTCTGACTATAAAGAAAGCTGAGCGCTAAAGAATTGATACTTTTGAACTACGGTGTTGGAGAAGACTCTTGAGAATCCCTTGGACTGCAAGAAGATCCAACCAGTCCATCCTAATAGAAATCAGTCCTGAATATTTATTGTAAGGATTGATGCTGAAGCTGAAACTCCAATACTTTGGCCACCTGATATGAAGAATTGATTCATTTGAAAAGACCCTGATGCTGGGAAAGATTAAGGGCAGGAGGAGAAGGGGACGACAGAGGATGAGATGGTTGGATGGCATCACCAACTCAATGAACATAAGTTTGAAAAAGCTCCGGGAGTTGCTGATGGACAGGGAGCCTGGCATGCTGCAGTTCATGGGGTTGCAAAGAGTCGGACACGACTGAGCGACTGAACTGACTGAACTGATTCAGTTTTTCCCAGCTTCAAGGTCTTTTCCAATGAGTCAGTTCTTTGCATCAGCTGGCCAAAGTATTGAAGCTTCAGTTTCAGCATCATTCCCAATGAATATTCATCATTGATTTCCTTTAGGATTGACTGGTTTGATCTCCTTGCTATCCAAAGGACTCTCAAGATTCTTCTTCAGCACCACAGTTTGAAAGCATAAATTCTTTGGTCCTCAGCTTTCTCTTTGGCCCAATTCTCACATCCATATAGAACTATTGGAAAAACCATAGCTTTGACTATACACAATTTTGTTGGCAAAGGAATGTCTCTGCTTTCTAACATGTGTCTAGGTTTGTCACAGCTTGTCTTCCAAGGAGTAAGCATCTTTTATTTTTATGGCTGCAGTCACTATCCACAGTGATTTTGGAGCCCAAGAAAATAGTCTATCACTGTTTCCATTGTTTCCCCTTTCATTTGTCCTGATGTGATGTGATCAGATGCTGCCATAAGTGCTAAGAACGAAATAAAAGACAGGGGATACTGGGTGGATGTGTTTTAGAAAGTCCACTCTGGAGGTAATCCTTACACTAAGGGCAAGCAGAATCTGCAAAGATTGTGAAGAGTGTTCTAGGCAGGGGAAAATAGCAGGTATAAATTTTCTGAGATGAGGATGCTTTGGTGTGTACAGTCAAAAGGCAGCCAATGTGATAGGGGGTGGGGTTTGGCAGCACATGTTAGTGAGGAGGAGAAGAGAGATAAGACTTGTTGAGAGGTAAGTAGGTGCCAGACAACATTGGGCCTTTAGGCCATTGTGAAGTGTTTGGCTTCTCATCATGCTTAGAATAAACATTCCAGTTTTAAGCAGTCCAGGTGAGAAATGATGGGGGCTTAAGTCCACAAGAAGAAACACATTTTTTTCATGGTGACTCAGGGCGTTAACACATACTCATAAACAAAAATTTCCTGAGACAATACTCTTACCATGAGGGATGCACCCTGAGATTTTTTATTCGATTTCATTGTAAAAGAAGAAATACTGATTGTCACTGACTAAAGTGATTTCTTAACTCACCAAAGAGTGCAATTCACAGTTGAAAAAATGTTGGTTCAAACTAAAGTGCTGACATAAGAGATGGAGAAGAATGAACAGATTCAGGGTGTATTTTGGAAGAATTGACCGTGATTGTTGATGGACTTGAAGGAAAGTAAGGAGAAAAGCCTAGCGAATGATAACTTTCTACAATTTTGGTTTGAACAAATGGGCACATGTTGGTCCTACATCATAAGATGGGGAAGAAAATAGAAGGTTGTTTTTGAGAGGTGGAGGGGAAATTGAGCAATCTTCTTTTAAATACTTCAGAAATCTTTGATCATAGATGTTCATATGCATAGGGATTTGTAATATTAATTGCTCAAAACCTAGTGTGTGTATGCTCAGTTACTCAGTCATGTACAACCTTTGCTACCCCACGGACTATAGCCTGCCAGGCTCCTCTGTCATGGCATCTTCCAGGAAAGAATACTGGAGTGGGTTGCTATTTCTTTTTCCAGGGGATCTTCCCCATCCAGGGATCAAACCCATCTCCCATGTCTCCTGCATTGGCAGGCGGATACTTCACCCCTGAGCCACATGGGAAGCCCTGCTCAAATTAAAAGCTGACACTAAAACAGTGTTTTTATGTAAACTCTTCAAATTAAAAACACTTAAAAAATAATTTTATTTTTACCATAGAAATAAAACCTGCTTACTAAACCAAAAAGAAAAGAAATGTGGTCCATGGGCTCATCCTGCCCTCAAATGACAATGGTTAATTTTTTAATGTTTCTTTAATGTAATTTTTCCATGCATATTTTTTGGCCATTGTCTAAACTTTTATGAAGATAGTTGTTTAGAGTTGAAATTACATAAGCAGTTTAGAGATAATCAGTGGTTTTAGAGGCTGAGAAGTTTATGATCATTAATGCTTAACAAGTAGTTTCACTTTTGTAATAAAATAATTTTAATGAGAAACCCAATTATTCAGTCCAATGTTGTTCAAACTTTAAAAACCCATGTGTATGATCACATCATAATTTATAACCAGCTTTGGATATGGGCTGATATTTGCACATCTACATTCATCCTTCGGTATCTGCAGAGGATAAATTCCAGGATCTCCTTTGTATACCAAAATTTGAGGATGCTCAAGTCCCTTCTTTAAAATGGCATAGTATTTTCATATAACCTACAGACACCCTCCCATATACTTAAAATTGTCTGTTACTCCTAATACCTAATACAATGTAAATTCTATGCAAATAGTTGCTGGCCCACAGGCAAATTCGTTTCGATTTTGGGGACTTTCTGGAATTTTTTTTTCTTAAATATTTTCAGGCTGCAGTTGGTTGAATCCACAGATATGGCACCCGTGGGTATGGTGGGTCAACTGTACTTCACACACTCTACAACATCCATCTTTGTCCCCACTGAGAATTCTAGATACACAGACTTTAAGAATTTTCAATTATAAAGTAATTAAATATGCTTGTCTGAATTACGTGTGCTCTTTCTGGCCTCCTTCACTTCCCATCTGATGTTGTTTAGTTGCTAAGTCATATGTAACTCTTTTGCAATCCCATGGACTATAACTTGCCAGGCCCCTCTGTCCTTGAGGTTCTCCAAGCAAGAATACTGGAGTGGTTAGCCATTTCCTTCTCCAGGGGATTTTCCCTGCCCAGGGATCAAACCCAGATCTCCTGCATTAGCAGGCAGATTCTTTACCACTGAAACACCATTTTTCATCCTTAAAAAGCCACACATTTCTCAGCCTCCTCCAAGACTTCATTCCTCTATGACAAGTGATTTCATCAAGTCCAGCTGGGCTTTCATACAACAAAGCTTATTTCACACTTCTGATAAGACTGTTAGATACCCTGTGTTAATCTGAAATCCAGAAAAATATTTTCTTTTACACTCAACACATTAATCACTCTGAAGCATTGTCCTAGGCTTTATGTAAACAAATATGAGGGAGAGCATGGTCTCTGCCCTCAAGAAGTTTATAATCTATCTCATTGCCAAGCAACTTGAAAGAAAAAATCCTTTTTAGTTTAAAGCAGTTTAAAATCTACTTTAAAAGTCTAAAGATAGTACAGAGTCCCAGTATACCCCAAACTGTTTCTTCCAGTATTAACTTTTATATTAGTATTGTTGGGGGAGTCTGCAATTTCCTCGGTTCTGTCTTGTCACAACAAAAATTTGAAGCAACGGAAGTTAAAGCCCTCAGCATGTCACAGCTCTCGGACAGATCAGTGTTACAGCTCTGTGTTACAGCTGTTATATTTAGAAAATAAAGGAAAATACATCCTCGAGGCATGAGGGCATACTGACCCAAAAGACTTGAAGAGAAAGAGAGAGAGAGAGACCCGGCCCTTTGGCCCCTCTTTTTATAAGTTTTTTCTCCCTTCCCTGCCAGGAGCGCTGCTTGTTCTGCCTGAGGTCCTCACTCTGGTCCTCGGACCTTCCTTTGTTCTATTTTCACGGGCTTTTCTCTTCCTTGTCTTTTAGCCACCGTCATTCTGGACTCCTTTTCCCTGTTCTAACTACCTAACAGTATGGTGCATAATTTTACAGTCAACTTGAATCATACCATTGATAAAATGTTGAATTCTGACCTTTTCACTTTATTCACTTTTTCTTGGAGGATCCCATGGACAGAGGAGCCTGGCGGGCTACAGTCCACGGGGTCACAAAGAGTCAGACACAACTGCGCTACTAACACTTTCACACTGTCAAGCATTGTTTCTATTTAAAACAAACATAAACGCTGGCCAGATACTCTGGATATTACCTGTGCCAGCCACCTCCTTTATTAGATAATGAATTGGAGACACAGAGAGGCACTATGTGTTTTTGCTAACTTTGAACCCACAAGAAAGAAAAAAGGATTCATGAACTTAATACCTTGATACCATTTGGTTTGAATCCAAAAATTGCTGGAGATGCATGACTGTCCCACTATAGGAGATAAAAGAGATTGACAAGAGCTGCTTTGCACTGCCAGTAGTATTGTCTGAGCAATAGCAGTTAGTCAATAAATGTTTGTTGAATAAATACTTACATGTATGTATGTATGAGTAGGTTTTTTTGTTTGGTCAATTTTGGCCTGGTGGCATGTGGGGTCTTAGTTCCCCAATAAGGGATCAAAACCATGCACCTGCAGTGAAGGCTCAGAGTCTTCACCACTGAACTTCCAAGGAAGTCCCTTTTGTTTGTTTTTGTTTGTTTGTTTCAGTAGGTGTATGGTTTCATTATTGGATGTAACCCCATGGGCCCCAAGGAATTCTCCAGGCAGAATACTGAAGTGGCTAGCCATTCCTTTCTCCAGGGCATCTTCCCAACCCAGGGATTGAACCCAGGTCTCCTACTTTGCAGGCGGATTTCTTACCATCTGACCCAGCAGCAAAGCCCACACTACACTTTCAGAGGTGGATGGACACATTACTGGATGGATGAGTAGATCTTTATTCTGAAGTCCTATATTCGGTACCTTGTTAGAGAAGCTGCTGACGTACAAGTCAGTGAGTGAAAATTCTCTCTCTTTAATTTGTAGATACAGAAGTTTCACTACCAAGATTTGTTTTTATTATTTCCTCAGAAGACCTTCAGAGTTCATCAAGACCTTGTCAGTGATCTATATCTTAGTGTAGCTATTTATAAGAGCTCCAAAATTAAGGATATAATGAAGGTAACTTTCTGGGGTAATTTGATTGCAGTGTATCCCAGCAACAATTGGCATATTACCATAAAGCATAAAATTAAAAGAATAAAACCACTGGGCTAGAATCCTAGCTTTTAGTACTAGTTGTGTGACACTGGGTAATCATTTGGACACTATGGGTCTCATTTTTCTCATTATAAAATAATCTATACTAGAAAGCTGTGTCAGCTAGGAATCTTGTGAGTTACAAGAGACAGAAATTCTTAACCAATTTATCTCAGACAATAAAAAGACTGAATTTTTATTTTCAGTTCAGTTCAGTTGCTCAGTCATGTCCAACTCTTTGTGACCCCATGAGCTGCAGCACGCCAGGCCTCCCTATCCATCACCAGTTCCCAGAGTTTACCCAAACTCATGTCCATTGAGTTGGTGATGCCATCCAACCATCTCATCCTCTGTCATCCCCTTCTCCTCCTGCCCTCAATCTTTCCCAGCATCAGGGTCTTTTCAAATGAGTCAGTTCTTCACATCAGGTGGCCAAAGTATTGGAGTTTCACCTTCAACATCAGTCCTTCCAATGAACACCCAGGACTGATCTCCTTTAGGATGGACTGGTTGGATCTCCTTGCTGTCCAAGGGACTCTCAAGAGTCTTCTCCGACACCACAGTTCAAAAGCATCAATTCTTCGGCGCTCAGCTTTCTTGATAGTCCAACTCTCACATCCATACGTGATTACTGAAAAAAACTGTAGCTTTGACTAACAGACCCTTGTTGGCAAAGTAATGTCTCTGCTTTTTAATATGCTGTCTAGGTTGGTCACAGCTTTCCTTCCAAGGAGTAAGCATCTTTTAATTTCATGGCTGCAGTCAACATCTGTAGTGATTTTGGAGTCCCAAAAAATAAAGTCAGCCCACTGTTTTCACTGTTTCTCCATCTATTTGCCATGAAGTGATGGGACTGGTTGCCATGATCTTAGTTTTCTGAATGTTGAGTTTTAAGCCAACTTTTTCACTCTCCTCTTTCACTTTCATCAAGAGGCTCTTTAGTTCCTCTTCACTTTCTGCCATAAGGAAGGTGTCATCTGCATATCTGAGATTATTGATATTTCTCCCAGTAATCTTGATTCCAGCTTATGCTTCATCCAGCCCAGAGTTTCTCATGATGTACTCTGCATATAAGTTAAATAAGCAGGGTGACAATAATCAGCCTTGATGTACTCCTTTTCCTATTTGGAACCAGTCTGTTGTTCCATGTCCAGTTCTAACTGTTGCTTCCTGACCTGCATACAGGTTTCTCAAGAGGCAGGTCAGGTGGTCTGGTATTCCCATCTCTTGAAGAATTTTCCACAGTTTATTGTGATCCACACAATCAAAGGCTTTGGCACAGTCAATAAAGCAGAAATAGATACTTTTCTGGAACTCTCTTGCTTTTAGAATGATCCAGCCGATGTTGGCAGCTGGATCTCTGGTTCCTCTGCCTTTTCTAAAACCATAAATCTGTCATAGGCTAAGGAGACATGACAAGTAAATATGTGGTATCCTGGATGGCAGGCTTCCCAGGTGGCTTAGTGGTAAAGAATCTACCTGGTAAGCAGGAGAAGTGGGTTTAATCCTTAGGTTTGGAAGATCCCCTGGAGGAGGAAATGGCAACCCACTCCAGTATTCCTGCTTGGGAAATCTAATAGACAGAGGAGCCTGGTGGGCTACAGTCTCTGAGGTGCCAAAGAGTCAGACACAACTTAGCGACTAAGCAACCAAGAGTATCAAGTAAAACAATAGCTGCAGGGCCTCCAGTGTCACGTGGCTGCTCCTTACCTAGTAGGGAGAAGACATGAGGATGTAGGGAATGCTTCATGCATTCATTCATCTAAGTCACTGAGAGCCTGCTGAGTGCCAGAGATTATTCAGGAGATGGGGAAGAGGCAAGAGAGTTGCTCAAACTCTACCCTCCATGAGCTGATGCTGTAAATGTCTTCCAATTGAGATCATAGGGTAAAAGGACATTGAGTATCTCCTTTACTTCAGTGAAGTGATGAGGGCAAGGTGTAGTGGGGAATGGAAGCCGAACATAATTTCAGAGGGTTGGTGTGGTAGGCCGAATAATGGTCCCCTAAAGATGTCCACATCCTAATTGCCAGAATCTGTGAATGTGTTGCCTTACATAGCAAAAGGGACTTTGCAGATGTGATTATTCAGCTGGACCCAGGGTAATCAGAGAAGTCCTTATAATGGAGGGAGAGGGAGGCATGAGAATCAGAGGAGAAAGGACAAGAGATATAGCTGTCAGTGATGGGATCACAGACTGGAGGCCAGGAGATAAGGAATGTAGGCAACCTCTAGAGCCTGGAAAAGGCAGGACACAGATCCCCTGGGAGCCTCCAGAAGGAAGGTGGGCATGCCAGTGCTTTCATTTTAGCTCTTTAAGACACGTTCTGGACTGACCTCAGGACTATAAGAGAACAAATTGTGTTGCTTTAAGCCAATGAATTTAAGGTAGTTTGTTACAGCAGCAATAGAAACTAATAAAGTTGCTAAATTGGCTATGTAGAGACTATTTTTTATTTTAAAAAGATTATTTATAAGCAGAAAGGTTGTTAAGATTGTATGATTATAGACTGCTAGACTCTAAGGTTTATTTCTGCTTTATCTAATCCAATAACCTCATTTTTTTAAAAGGAAAATACTGATGAAAAAAAGTATTGCCAAGCTTTTCCTTATTCAAACTGATTATTGGAACTTTTGATTAGAAGCTATAATGCAGAAGCAGGATTCATAATAGCCTCAAACTGAAAATAACCCAAATGTAATTAATGATAGAATGGAGAACTGCAATATAATCCCACAATGGAATACTACATAGCAATGAGAATGTTTGAATCACAATTATAAGTAAATATGGATTAATGCCATGAACTTATTTTTGAGCAAAAGAAAGTCCAATACAAAAAAGTCAATACTACCTGATTCTATTTACCTGAAGTTCAAAAACAGGTAAAACTAATCTATGATGTTAAAAGTTGCCTTGCAGAGGACTGAGAGTAACACCTAGGAAGGGCAGGATGGAGGCTTCTGTGGAGCTGGCCTTGCTCTGTTTCTTGATTTCAGTGCTGGTCAAATGGGTGAGTTTGCATTGTGAAACTCATGTGGTTTGGACAAACTTCTGTATGCTGTACGTCAGTGAAAAGCTTACTTAAAATAAAACTGTATGAATGTATGGTCCCAAGGGTTGTTTTTAACCACAGTTTGATTTAAATACTAAGAGCTTTTAGCAGGAAAATAATGAGCATCCCCCCACCCACCTCGTTGGTCTCTTCTTGGATCCATTACCCCAAAGCAAAGCCTACAACCCACCCTGGCTTTAGAATATTTCATTTAATAATTGGCCCTAATGCATCTGAAACACTTGCTTTGTGCTATACTTATTAACCTCTCTCCTCCACTTCCCCTAGAATACATTATTTCCAAGCTAGGGTTTAAAAATATTGTTCAATTATTGGTAGGTAATCTAGGCTGGAAGGAGAGTCTTTAATAAATTAATGATAATTAAGAATTGCCTAATTATGATTCTTTCTATGGAAGAACAAAGCCTTCTGATGTGCTTGCAATTGTGTCTACTTGGGGCACCCCTTATTCTGAGAGGGCTACAGGTAGAACGCTAAGACTAGAGATCTGACTAACAAGACCCTACACACTAAATATTCTGGAAAGAGAATTCTTACAAGGCTGTTTAGTTCCTTTATAGAATAGTGAACAACTTAAATACTAAACCATCTGTAGATTAAATGGTTTAAATAACAAACATTTAAGTAATAGATATCTTATAGGTTCCATGGAAAAAGCTAATTTCCTGTAACAAATATGATTTCTAAGATGTGGGATCCTGACATAATTTTTGATTTCCTGGTAAGAAACCAAAAAGTCATATGAATAGTTAAATATCTTTGGGGAACTTCTTGCTCTGTAGCAAACACAGAGGAGAACAGCAATTAAATTTAAATACTTCTTTACCCCTTCAGGCTACTGTTCCTTGTTTATTCTGTTCTTGAGGTCACTGCAGTGTGAGTATTCCAACGTCATCTTATCTTTGTTAAGGAGGAGGAGAGCCAGCATCGTGTTTAGAATTTTCAAAGTACTTATATCAACAAGATTATTTCTGCACAATTAGGTTCATTATCTAATGCCACTGTGACCTCCAGCATTTCTGTAATTTTACCTAGGCCTGAAAGGAAATTTGGAGGGTGCTTGTAATTTTAAGTCACAGTTTTAAGGGAGCCGAAATCATAAAGTTGTATATTGACTTAACACAGTTTATTTTTGGTAACTTACTTCCTACCAAAAGGGAAAAAAAGAATGAAAGTTTATGCTGAACTCTGATAGAGAGTATTAATAACAAGAGGAACAACAACAACTACATTACCTTAAAAACATTAAACAAATATTTAAAAAACACAGTGCTAACTGATAGCTAAGAAAGAGAAAACAATGATGCCCTCAATTTTAGGTCAAAGCTGGCAGCACTTTATGTCAAATTAGTTAAGTAATAAAAAAAATTATTTCATGCACTACTTTATTCATACTAGTACTTATCTTAAAAAATTAGGAGAAATTTTGTGACAAAGATATGCAATATGAGAGAACAAAGGAAACAGAGGAGAACATCATGGACTGCATAAAATTGATACATTTTAATTTTAAAAATATTCTCCTTATCATCTCCTCACTGTTAAAGTTCTAAAATACTCAGATATTCCAGTTTAAGAGCTTTCAAAATAAGATTGCCTTCCTTCTGTCTATTTTTTCTCTCCTTCAACAGTGAGTGAGGTGTAGTACTGGACTCAGGTTCTTCTCAATATGGATACAAAACATCATGGATTTTATTCAAATACAGATTCTCAGTAGGTTTGGGGTTGATTCAGTGTTGGTCCTGGAGTTGGTTAGAATATGTGCTTCTAATAAGCTTCTAAGTGATGCCAATGCTGGTCACCTTGGACCACACTTAGAGTAGTAAAATTCAGAAAGACCAGTCCATCCTTAAAGGATTCATAGTCTACTTACAGCCACTTCTGTCCTCCACTGTAGTTCAAAACGTTTCAGCCTATTTTTCATATTATATATACAGCCCAGATGGCATCAAGGAGCTTCTTCCTCCTCTCAGGCTTTAGATAAAATTAGATCAAAACACATTCCCAGTTCTATAACCTCTGAAAACCCAGAGACTTTCCCACAGTTTATGGAATGAGCCTGGAGGTGAAACTTGTTCCTTTTATAATTTCCACAAAGATGTCATAGCTTATAGACAGCATTCTGCAGGCATTGTCTGTTTATAGAGACAGGAGAAGACAAAGGAGGAGTTGAACTATTACTAGTGCAAACACTCTGAAAGGAAATGTGAGCTCCTATTTCTTCAGGTTAGTCCCAGGTCTGGACCCTTTTATTACCCAAAGTGCTGTGTTCATCCTGCTCTACGTGCTCTTAGGGCCACCTGTTAGTTCATTCTTCCTAAGTTAGGGAGGGAGCCGATATTTGAGCTGAATCTGATCAGACTGGGAACATACTTGCGGTTGAACAGGTTGGGTTTATCACTCATGACAGAAAAGAAGGATGCTCACAATGGGAAACTGTGCATCTCAGTAAGATGGTATTAGAAAGGGCTTATTGTAGGACTGGGGTTTGGGTTGATTTCAGGAGCGTTTGAAGAAGTGGGACTTTCTTGAGATTGAATGTTGTCAGGAAACAGGTAATTCTATCATTGGGTAGGATTAATAAATCTTAACTCAAAGGAAAGAAGACTAGTTGGAGGCTAGTCTGCAATGGGTAAAGCAGCAGCATTCACTCATATCAGTCAGGGTAGGAGGTTGTTAGGCCATTTATGTGGTTTGAACACTGTTCATGTTATGTCTCTGTGCAGACATGGTTATCCAGTGGCCTTGTTTTTATCCTGACTCAGCACAGTCAAAGAACAGCCTTGTCTCTTGCTGATGTTTTATGAAACTGTGCTCAATGGTAGAGCCCCAAGGCACAGTTGATAGAAGCAGGCCAGCACCTAGGGGTTAAGGGCTGGTTCTCCTTTTCTCTATGAATTTTAGAAGAAAAATATCATTAACCTTGCTTTTTTTTCCTCAGAGAAGTGTAACACAGAACACTGTTTGAGATATATTACTGAGAACAATAGGAAAATAAATGATGAGTTTTAAACTGTAGAAAGTAACATGACTTATTTTAGAATCATGTGTGGAGGACGGACTGCCAAGGATGGATTGGAGGAGGAAGACTAAAAGGAAGGAGAAAAAGTTCATTTATATTCATTTATTTCTTCATCAGCGTTAGTCACTCAGTTGTATCCGACTATTTGTGACCCCATGGACTGTAGCCCGCCAGGCTCCTCTGTCCGTGGGGATTCTCCAGGCAAGAGTACTGGAGTGGGTTGCCATTTCCTTCTAGGGGATCTTCCCGACCCAGGGATTGGACCCAGGTTTCCTGCATTGTAGGCAGATTATTTACTGTCTGAGCCACCAGGGCAGCTCGTTTCTTCATCAAATTATTGTTAAATACCTACTGAGTGCCAGGCACTGTGCTGGATTTTGGGACTGTCATGGTGAATCAGATAGTCCCTCCCTCAAGAGCCCTCAGTTTCACAAGGATGAGAAACAAGAATGGGGTACAGCGTGAAGAGCCCTGTGATAGGGCAGCTCACAGGAGAGGCTGCTAATCCAGATTTGGGAGTGAAGGACGCCTCCTGGAGTAGCCAATTATGAGTTGGAAAAGACAGATGTGAGGAGAGGGAAAATGGGAAGCATATTTCAAAAAGAGGAAGGAGCTTATTTGGGCAGGTGTAAGACATTAGGAGGGGTTGGGGGCAGGAGGAGAAGGGGACGACAGACGATGAGATGGCTGGATGGCATCACCGACTCGATGGGCATGAGTTTGAGTAAACTCTGGGAGTTGGTGATGGACAGGGAGGCCTGGCGTGCTGCGATTCATGGGGTCGCAAAGAGTCAGACAAGACTGAGCGACTGAACTGAACTGAAGACATTAGGAGACAATTGCAAACCAGGCAAGAAGTGATGAGGGTCTGGATTAGTGCAAAGAAGATGGTAAACAAGAGAAGGTGCTGAGAAAAGGAGAGATGAAATGTGGGAGGTGATGGAAATAGGGCAACTGAGAAGACTCCCATATTTCTGCTTGGGATAATGCCACTGGTAAGGTTGGGGAATAAGTTTTTTGTGGGTGTGTTGGTATACTTTGGGGGAATACAATCATTTTTGCACAGGCTGTGTTTACAGTCCTATGAAACACCTAGACGAAGTTAAGGAGGCCTCTGGAGGTAATAGCTCAGAATGCTTTGTTTTAAATAAAGGTATGGGAGCCATTGGATAAAGGTAATAAGAAAGTTACAGGCAGGATGAAATGACAGCAATATAAAGGGTTAGGTAGAGTGAGTTAAACTTGTATAGCTGGTGTGACCATCAAAAATTTAGGGTACAAATATGATCACATCTTTTGCTTAACAAATTGACTGAGTCCATATTAGCAAGGAAAAAAATCCATCATTTTCATCCTCAAAAATGTCTATTAATGTCAGGTCCTGATTTAGCCAAGGATCAGGAGGTTTGTTGGTTGGTCTGCTTCTAAGCATCAAGTGGAGAGTGCATTGGAGTCTGATAAGCTCTTTGCCTTTGTTTCTTCAGTCCCAGGGTATTACCACTGAAGACTAATCCTGAAGTTTGATCGGTGATGTTAGGATGCCCTTGCTGACCTGTCAGATGACTATACAAAACCACTGTGTTGTATATTAGGGTCATTTGTTGTTGTTTAGTCGCTCAGTTGTATCCAACTCTTTTGCAACCCAATAGACTTAGCTCTCCAGGCTCCTCTGTCCATGGGATTTCCCAGGCAAGAATACTGGAGTGGGCTGCCATTTCCTTCTCCAGGGGAACTTCCTGACACGAGGTTGGAACCTGAGTCTCCTGCATTAGCAGGCAAATTCTTTATCAATGAGTCACAAGGGAAGCCCCATCAGGGTCCTAGCTATTTTTAATTACCACTTACACTCACTAATTTTCCCCAATGTGCAACAGCAGTGGCAGGATGGCTGGAGAGAAAATTCTTCCACCCTGTGCTAAAGACAGTGTACCCACCTTCTATGCCCATATATTCTGGAGTCTTTGCATGAGTGTATCTTATTTTCCTGGTACATTCAACTCTTAGAATCCTTGGTCACTACTCCTCTAGCAGTCTTTAATCAGAACCCTTTGATGGATCCTTACAGATTTTTCTGTCTTGGAAATTGGACTTTGGTGCTCTGATGTCTTTTCCTCAAGAAGGCCTTGAGTTCCTAGAAGGGACTGAGTCACTTCTTCCCCAGTGTCCAGCTCTGCACATCAATGGGAGAGACAGTTTTTGCTAAGACAAAAAAGTAAGTATTTGTTCTAGAATGATGCTTATGTACTCGCCCTATATTTGCATAACTAAGTGACCCTTTTCCAGACCAAGAAACCCAGATTCTATCAAATTGTATAAAGGTAAAAATTAAAAAAAAACACTGGAGGGTAGATATCCTGCTTTATTAACAGTGGAGAAGAGAAGTTAAGAGACTAGGACAGACTGTGGCAAGGAAATTGGGAGTTTGAAGGAAGAGAATAATCAATATTTTCAAGCTTTGCCAGATTAAATAAGTGAAGACCGAGAAGAATCCATTGGATTTGGACTTGGAATCATTGTTGGGTAGACACATGACTGCAGTGGTTTGAAGAGTGAATGAAAGTAGAGACAGTAAGTCTACACCTTTTTTTAAATTTTTTTTTTTTGGGTTTTGTCATACATTGATATGAATCAGCCATAGATTTACACTTATTCCCCATCCCGATCCCCCCTCCCACCTCCCTCTCCACCCGATTCCTCTGGGTCTTCCCAGTGTACCAGGCCCGAGCACTTGTCTCATGCATCCCACCTGGGCTGGTGATCTGTTTCACCATAGATAGTATACATGCTGTTCTTTTGAAACATCCCACCCTCACCTTCTCCCACAGAGTTCAAAAGTCTGTTCTGTATTTCTGTGTCTCTTTTTCTGTTTTGCATATAGGGTTATCGTTACCATCTTTCTAAATTCCATATATATGTGTTAGTATGCTGTAATGTTCTTTATCTTTCTGGCTTACTTCACTCTGTATAAGGGGCTCCAGTTTCATCCATCTCATTAGGACTGGTTCAAATGAATTCTTTTTAACGGCTGAGTAATATTCCATGGTGTATATGTACCACAGCTTCCTTATCCATTCATCTGCTGATGGGCATCTAGGTTGCTTCCATGTCCTGGCTATTATAAACAGTGCTGCGATGAACATTGGGGTGCACATGTCTCCTTCAGATCTGGTTTCCTCAGTGTGTATGCCCAGAAGTGGTATTGCTGGGTCATATGGCAGTTCTATTTCCAGTTTTTTAAGGAATCTCCACACTGTTTTCCATAGTGGCTGTACTAGTTTGCATTCCCACCAACAGTGTAAGAGGGTTCCCTTTTCTCCACACCCTCTCCAGCATTTATTGCTTGCAGACTTTTGGATAGCAGCCATCCTGACTGGTTACACCTTTTTTTTTAGTAAGAACCTTGGTTGTGAAACCAAAGTGAAAGAGGATAAAGTAGGGGTAGTGGTGATATAGGAGGTAGATTTCCTGAGAGCCGGTGAGGGTGGATCCAAGGAATTCCACCCTCACTTTATGTAATACTTTTGAGTTAACCGAAGGCCTGGTGTTATGTCATCAACTATTGAAATGTCAAAATGATAAAATGAGTTATTTCTTTAAAATAAAATAAACTTTAATTTTTAGAATAATTTGTGTTGTAAGCTCCCATCCAAGAAACACAACTTTCTTTCATCATGTCTCTCAGCCTTTTCTTGGCTTTGACAATGTCTTGGATGTCCCTAGATTTTGATGAACTTAACAGTTTTGAGCAGTACTGGCCAGGTATGTTTTGTAAAATGCCTAGATCAACTTGGATTTATCCAATGCTTTTCATGATTAGACTAGGGTTGTGAGTTTTGGAGAAGACCCCAGAATGTCATTTTAATCACATCATGTCAAAGGTACGTACCATTAAAGTGACTTATTACTGTTGATATTGACCTTGATCACCTGAATGAAGTATCATTTGTCAGGTTTCTCCCCTTTAAACATTACTGCCTGTATACCCCACTCCTCACACAGACCTATTTGGATGGAAATCACTATGCACAGCTTGCACTCAAGGAATGAGGAAACAGGCTCCATCTCTGTGTGAGTAGAGTATCTACACAGATTATGAAGAAATCTTCTGAACCACAGACTTTTCTTTCCAGGGTAAGTGAATTTTTAATTTTCCTGTAAAAGACTCAATTATTTCATGCCTTGCTTTCTAAGATTAAACCTGTGTGATAGATTTCATTCAGGAAGTTAACTATTTGGTTCATAATTTTCAATACAGATTAACATGCTAACAGCAGCAGAAGATGAGAGCAATGAAGAGCCTCACAAAAATAACATTGCAAGTGTCTTATGCACATATTTCTTGTACTAATCATTAACATTTCCATAGGCCAAGAAAAAAGTCATTTAATAGGAACTGCTGATAACAGTGATTTGAATAACATGAAGTTGAAGGACTGAATCAACATCTTTGGTGCTTTTTATTTTCTAATGTCTAAATAGAACAGTTTGAAAAATCAAGGTTAGTGTCAAGTCCTTATAATTAGCCCTGAGAATGAAAGAGAAACCACAGAATAAAACAAACTGGTTGTATTAAGTAGCAGTAGTAGTTTATCTGGTTCTATCACTTACTAGTTGTGTAAGCTATGGCAAATTGATTAACCTCTGTGAGCCTCAATTTTCTAAACTACAAATTAGAAAAATAGTAATGCCTACATAATTTTTGAGGTTTAAGTTACATAACATATTTCAAAATATATTTGTGACCTATAAAACTGCACTAGTTTGCTCAGGCCACTAATTCCGGGGGCTAACACCCAGCCATGGTGCACCGCTACAGCCAGTATAGACTTTTACACCTAATGTTTATTAGCTTGGTCAGAACCCAAGCTGCACTACTGCTGCTGCTAAGTCGCTTCAGTCATGTCCGACCGACTCTGTGAGACTCCATGGACGACAGCCCACCAGGCTCCTCTGTCCCCGGGATTCTCCAGCAAGAACACTGGAGTGGGCTGCCGTTTCCTTCTCCAATGCATGCATGCATGCTAAGTCGCTTCAGTGGTGTCCGACTCTGTGCGACCCTATGGACAGTAGCACACCAGGCTCCTCTGTCCATGGGATTCTCTAGGCAAGAATACTGGAGGGGGTTGCCATTTCCTTCTCCACAAGCTGCAGTAGTGTTTATTATTTTGACTCTCACTGCTGCTAGCTGCTTGTGAGCTGCACAGAGATCCTGCTTCCTTCTGGCCCTCACAGTCATTTACTTATGTACTGTTGGGACAACCACAGTATCTGGACCTCGCTGCCTTTGAATAATTAAGATGTCGTGTTGCTTGGAGATCTGGGGGTGGGGATTTTGAAAGGTAATCTTTCCTCTTGCAGAACATGTATTTGAAATGGCTGAGTCGGCAAGCCAAGTCAGTATAGCCCTTCTCTGGCTGTGGCTCTGTGGATCCCCATCTGTTGGTATGAACATTTAAGGCAGTGGGCAGATTTAGTGTTTGGCAAAGGTAGTTTTGTTCATTTCCTTGGTTTCCTTTTGTTAAAATGTTACCCAAAGTACTGTACACATGAGGGAAATTATGCCCCTGAATAATTTCTTAAGTATAAGCAAGTTAGATATCATAGAAAGCAAACAAAAATTCCAAGCCAGGGGACTTCCCTGGTGGTCCAGTGGTTAAGACTTTACCTTCCAGTGCAGGGGTGTGGGTTTGATCCCTGGTTGGGAAGCTAAGATCCCACATGCCTCTCGCCCAAAGAAACCAGAACATAAAAATCCTGAGTTAGGAAATAGCTGCTCCAGGAAATTACATGACACTGGTAAATAAGAATAACATTGAAGAGTATCTCCTAAAACATGTTACATATAACTTGAAGTCACTTAATTGAATCAATTCCATTTTTGCTGGGAAAAAATTGCTTAAGTGTTTTTGGAAGAAATATTTAATAATATAATTTTCAATCACATTTCATGTTTTGTTTTTCCAAGTCAGCATTTTGGCAAAAGAGTTTAGTTTCTGATTTGTAAAATTGTATCAATTGTCTGAGGTTGAACACACAAATATTTTTTAACAATCGCAAATCACTTATCCATGTGGGTTTGTTGTTGTTGTTGTCATTATTTTTTTGTCACGCTTTGTGTCTCATAGAATCTTAGTTCTCTGACCAGAGATGTAATGTGGGTTCTGGCAGTGAAAGCACCAAGTCCTAACCAGCGGATTGCCAGGGAATTTCCTTAATGTGTTTATTTTTAAGGTTATCACTTTGGGGAAAAAGTCATTATATATTGTATTTTGGTATTAAAATTTGAAATCAATAGTCCAAAAGGAAAAACAAGAACATTTCCATGTCCTTCTTATTGCTTAATGTTAAAAATTTGACTTTCCTTTCAAGGATGGATGCTGCTATTTTGGGGTAAGAATAAAAAACTCATTTCACCGTTCCAGAACCTGATGATTTTCCTCCCATGAATTACAAGTCTTATAGTATTAAAACTATTCTGAAGTTGCTACTGGATAATGTTTGGACTATCAACTTATGTGTTTATATTATAACTAAGTTTTTTTAACTTTAAGTGTCATTTAAAATTCTTAAGCGTATCCCTTGATAATATCAAATTTTAATTTTATTAAGAAAAAAAACCTGGAGTTGAAGCTAGCCATGAAATCCACTGAATGGTGCTTCCATGCTGACTCAGGCAGTAAAGAATCTGCTTGCAATGCAGGAGACCTGGGTTTGATCCCTGGGTCAGGAAGATCCCCTGGAGAAGGGGATGGCTACCCACTCCAACATTATTGCCTAGAGAATTCCATGAACAGAGCATCTTGATGGGCTACAGTACATAAGATTGAAAAGAGTTGAATATAACTGAGTGACTAATACTACACTACTACAAACAAATGCATTATCTGGATGTCTTTAATCTGTGCAGGAGCCAAAAATTTTAAAACCAGAAACATTCTTAGAAATCATCTTGTACCTATAATAGAAAAGAATCTAAAAAAGAATTTATCTATATATGTATAATTGAATCATTTTTTTATACACATGAAACTAACACAACATTGTAAATCCACTATATTTCAATAAAAGTTTAAAAAAATCATCTTGTAATTTGCATCTTATTACAATCAAGGAAATGGAATTCCATCAGAGTTAAGCAACTTGTGCTTAACCACAGAGCTGCTC
Organism: Cervus elaphus; assembly: GCF_910594005.1. NCBI lineage: Eukaryota > Metazoa > Chordata > Mammalia > Artiodactyla > Cervidae > Cervus > Cervus elaphus. The sequence continues at coordinate 71,134,557 of NC_057834.1, read as the reverse complement.
CCAGGAAAACCAAGCCGGTTCAATGTCCCAGGTTCTCTGTGCTGTATCCACAGCTTCCTACCTGTGCTGATCAGGATACTGTTTAATCCCAGAGAGAATCCAGTGCCTCCAGGGCTGCTGGTTGTAACTGAAACAGCCAGCTTCAGTCCTTGTTCAGTTTAATGAAATGAGCCAGCAGAACTTAAACTGGCTGGCTGTGTTAGAAGTAATATTTTATTATTACAAGTAATATGTTTAAATGTATTAAAGTTATGAATGATTATAGTAGTATGCTTTTTGTTGCAAGTGATAAAATCCCAAATAGAACCAAGGCAAAAGGAGGATGATGTTAGAATTCTGGGGTATTGCATGTGACTGAATGAAGAAGTGCATCACCAGATCAAGGATGAAGCTGTCTTTAAGAACAACCTGAACAGAAATTGAATGCTGCTAGGATTCTTGCCTTTCTCTCTTCCCCTTCTATAAGCTTTCACTTTGAACTTGTGGGGATGGGGGTGGGGGTGGGGGTAGGAGGATAGGCAGAAGAAGAATCTGTTACACAAAAATCAAGAACTTTTAGGAGGGATCAGTCAAAACGAGGTTCAGATTCAGTTTTGCAAACTTAACTTAGGTTATCTAACAGCTCAGAAGGGATAAAGATCTGCTCAATAGTAACTCTCAGGCTTTTTGGGGGAGAGTTACGTGTAATGAGTTATATAAGGCACTTAGCATAGAAGCTGGCCTATAGTAGCTACTCAGTACATAGTGTCGTTATTATTATAAATTTAAGATGTTATCTGATGAAAGTCTTTCTTGCCTGCTCTTCAATCATCCCCTTAGCTGAAAGCCAGCGTGCAAAAAGTGCAAAGATCAGCTTTAATAGATTCTAAGATGCCATTAATTATGAGTCATTATTTTATGTACTGCTACAAAAGGAAATATGCTGCCAATCTACTATGGCTCACTTTTTTATTACTTGAAGTTTCTAAGTTGCTAATACCTTTTCTGACATTCTGCAAATTTTGATACTGCTACATTCATAGCTCCACCAGAAATCAAGTCACCAAGTAAAATAACCAAATTTATGCATGTGCAAGCCACAGTAGTCTCATCTGCTGCCTGGCCAATGGTCAACAGAAGGTGCTGTCCATGCTATAAAGCTTTTTGATTTCAGAGATGATTAAAATGTAAAAAATAAGGGCATCACAGAACAGTTGTACAAATGGTAGATGGTCTACATCATTACAAGTTCCTCACTTAGCAAAAAAACTCATCCTAAAATTATTTGTATAAATTCATTGAGTACATTAAAATCTTTGAATAACCAGTCTTTAGACTGTATAAAATGAGGTGTACTTGTACCAATCACATTTTTTTTTTTTACATCAACAGACAATGGTAGGCTGAGCTTTTAGGCTAAAAACAAGTTGCCATGGATTAAGGGATGGTTTTCTTCATTTTTATTAACAACCTACTCACAGAGAGACAAGTCAGTGCCATTTGAAGACATTTGAAAACTGCAACTTTTTTCTTGCCAAGATTTCTTGTTATACCTAAAAATCAAGCAACAGCAAAGTTTCAAGGTTTTTTAAAAGAATAATTCCCTTCAATTTTCAAGTTGAGAGCATAGCTCAAATTCAGAAAAAAAAATCTTATAAAATTTAATAAACTTACTTTCTTTCCTCCAAATACTCTTTTTTAAAAATTGACATACTATACATAAAATAAAATGCACAGTTCTTAAAGGTATAGTTAAATGGCATAAACTCATGTAAATACCACCCCAATCAAGAAAACAAATATTTCTATCTTGACAAAAAGTTCTCTGGGCCTCTCTCCAATCAATCCTCCTGTCCCTTTCAACATAACCTATCTTTTAACTTAAATCATGGGTTAATAACATTTTGGAATGTTAGAAAAAGAAAAAAGAAGAGAATCTTCATAAGTGATAATGAGTTACACAGTCAAAAATTTGTGTCAAAACTTCAAATTAATTGCTACGGCTACATTGTTTTATATAATACCCTATCTTCAAGTGACCTTTTTATTTTTAAAATGATTAATATTAACCTGAAGGATAAATAAAATATATACAGTAGTCACAAATTCAAGTGGAAATATGATCACTTTCTAGCCAGACTGGATCAGATACCACGTGGTGTCTCATTTCAGTTTGGGACTTTTTCACTATGTAGATTTACTTACCACATGACTGACTTAGTATTAGCTATAATAATTACTTTAAAATTCATTTTTCTTTGTTCATGATATAGTATATAGTAAAATGATAACTGTGGACTACTATTTCACTTTAAAAGTTACTGTCTGTATGAAACTGTGGGGCCTCATTAGGAGTAATCCACTGCTTCCTTTGTCCTTTTGTGCTTTCTTCATTCCTCTGACTGTGATTCACAGGTAAAGACATGGGTAGTAATCTCCTTGTTTGATTTTGATATATACAAATATACTCAAGGGTGAAAAAAAACTGGTAGGAATTGGGGTAGAGGTAACAAGTAAAAAAAAGCACAGTCTATTTACTTTGATACCATAACCATGCATTCATTCATTAAAAAAAAATCTTTATTTATTTGTATTTTTGGCTGCAGGCAGATTTTTAACCACTGGGCCAACAGGAAAGTTCCATATTCATTCATTTCTGATTTATTCTACAAATATGAGTGCTTTTGGTATTCCAGTCACTGTGCTAAGAGTCAGAGATACTTTCAAAGATGGAATAAAACACCCCCTCCTCTAAAGAAAGTCATACTCTCCCAGGATCACAGACTCATGAGCAACTATTGACATAATACAGCCTGACAGGTGTGTGAATATTGTAGATGGTGGAGAAATAGAAGGGAGTCCTCAATTCAGCCTCAGGAGGAGGCATGGGTGGGATTCAGAGCTGAAGAATGAATAAGAATTCATCAGGCAAAGAGGCGGGAAAGTATTTTCTAAAAAAGGACAAGGAACTAAGAACAAAGTATTTGGTAATATGATCCCAATAGTAGGAACCCTAGCTATGCTTCTACTAGAAGTATAATGTTCCCTCTAAAAGCTTTTGATGAAGTTATAGTGAAGAAATTTCTGACCAACCTGTTTCAAAGGGCAATAAGAATCACATAAATATAGCAGGATTTTATCTGAAACAACCATAGAGAACATATCCTAGCCTAGTCTTTTATTCTCAGATAGTTTTTACATTCCTAAGAAGAGAGATAGAGACAAAGAGACCCTTCCAAGTGGTAACAATGCCACAAATTTTTTTTTTCAGTTTTCTCAGCTTGATTTTTCTCCTCACTAAACACAGAGTAAAACAAATAAGTGAAAACAAAAGGGAAATACAGAGACTCTACCACAAAGTGACTTTTGTTCTGATGCAGATTGTGTTAGACACTGGCCAACCAGTGCTTCTCTGTTTCAATTGCTGGGATGTACATCACCTTCGTTGTGAAATTCTTGAAATGTAGGCAGGCAGTCGTATCTACTTCCTTGATTTCAACAGACTGCCCATTATCAAAAGTGTGACCTTTCGAGACCTGTCTTCCTCATTTCACTGCAACCACAGATTCCCTGGGCTCCGTTGTCATACATGGCACATAGTAAGGTGTTCAATAAATGCTTGTTAGGAATGAAAGCGGAGATCTACCTCCAGCCATCTCTGCCTGCAGTTTTCCTCCTCTTCCCCTTGCCCTGTGATGGGAGAACTCTGATACCATGGCCAAACCATCATTTTCCTGGCCTGCCTCTAATAACCCTCTTTTCACCTGGCAGGACACTCATTGCCCCATCCCAGGAAAAGCAGATGCCTCTCCCAGACTGGAGTTGGAGCTCCTGGAGTGTAGTGATGTCTTACTTAGCCATGGATTGCCGGAGACCTCACCAAGTCACTAGCATATAGTAGGTGCTCTATAATTCTGTTGACTAAGCAATGGTTATGAAGAGTTTATAAACTTTGCAGTGAGTTTATTTTTATTAGCAAATGTTATTGAATTCCTAATTTGCCAGGTACTGTCTTAGACATGGAGGATACTGAGGTGAACAAGACTGATAGGGCCCTGGCGTCTTTGGGAGTTATAGAATTCTAGTGGAGACAGACAGGAAATGCGTCTGACTCTGTTTTTGATGTGTGACTGCCTACAGCTTTCAAGGCCTGCCCCCACCCCCACCCCACTCCCTCTGTTCCACCTCTGGGAAAGTGTGGACATTCCCTCCCTTGTTGAGACTCCAGAAACCCGCATGGTGCAGAGAACTCCAAGTCGGCCCCACCCCTTAACCATAGGAACCGCAGAGCCGCTCGCCCCTGCCTTCATTCAGGTCGTTTTGAATTGCCTTGCTCCTCCCAGAAAGTCTCAGCTGGTGAGCCACAAACCCCATCAGACCCTCTTGGGGCCTGCGTGTCCTCAACACTCTGGACATATGAACCCACCTGGTGGTACTCAGGGGGAGGCAGACTCTGCTCTCTGTGGGGCAATCACAAGTTGCAGGTCAGCAAATAAATGAGATTTCAGGTAATGGTAAATGACATGGGAAAAATAAAATGGGACAGTGTGACAAACAGTGAAGTGTAGTGGGGGCTGAGGGGTGGGGAAGGGTGAGCTCCACAGAGTTATGGTATGTGAGCACCTAACCTTTGGGCCAGAACTCAACTTCATGTGGGGACTGCCAGCTGTCTCCCAGGGCTGATTCCCTTTGTCCATAATAAGAAAGAAATGATAACAGTAATACTTCATGTCTTCCTCTACCTTTGGTTGGGTACATGGCCTCCCAGAAATGACATTTCCTGGTCCCCGCCTTTTAGCTGGGAGCAGTCATGGGACTACATTCCAGCCAGTGGCCTGAGCCCCACTCTCCTGACTATGTGTGGACTTGGTGGCCGGGGCCCTGGTGGCCACCCTGGACCATGGAACGACCGATGGGATCCCAGCCACAGAACAGAAGGAGTTTGGAGGCTTACGCTGAGGAGCCCACCGCTCTGCCTGTCTCCCTCTGCCTGAGTGTCTAAGAGTAAACCTCCTGCATCTTGTGAGGGACACTGAAATGTTAGGTTCTGTGCTTTTCTCACCTGAACAAATCGTACGTCATGCATTTGTTGAGCCTATCACTAGAGAACCTGTTCTTTTCTTTCTTAATGGCCTTCACCAACTCAGGTCTTTCTACTTGGCCCTGTTTTTTTTTTTTTCTTCTTTTCTCTTCCCTCCTATTTTCCCTTTTCTTTCTTTCTTATTATGCAAATTTCAAGTATCTTGATAGATTATCTACCAATAATATAAAAATGAACTTTTGTTATAAAGAATATAAAATACATGAAAATAGAACAGTGCCAAATCCTTCTGTACCCACAACTCCATCTCATCAATTATTAACCTATGGTCATGTCAGCCCCATCCATACCCCAGCTTCTTCCCCCTTCCTACATTATTTTGAAGCAAACCTAGACCTCATATTATTAATAAATAAAGTTTCAGGACTCTCTGTGCATAAAAAGCTGGTAAATAAATCTAGAAATAAAGCCAAACTTCTAACCTATGACTTCCTTCACTTCATGAAAATCATCCTTTCACATAGCGTTCTGAAGTGTTGATCTTCCTAGGGTGCCTCTTTGCCCCTCCCCCTTCCTTTTTTCCTCCCTTTCGCCTCTCTCTGTGCCTAATACATTTTCTGCCTGTGGAGCCCCCACATTTTTTCTTATAAGGAAATTCAGATGTAAGTTTCCCAGTCACAGTTTTGATTCTTTGATATACTCTTTCTTTCAACTTGCAACCACCGAGAATCTATTTTGCAAGATGGCAGCATTGACTCATTTATAATTCCTTTACAAGTTTGGAGAAAAGGAGTTTTAAAAAATTCACATATTCTCAAGCACCGCCCCCCCCCCCACTCCAATCCAGATAATAAAAACTGATTAGACTAGTAACACACACTGACAAAATATATAATGAATAAAAAAGTCCACTTACAGTAGTAACCAAAATTAACTCTTGGGTGTTAGATAAAGTCTAAAACACTAATGAAACTGAAGACTTCTTTTTAAAACATTGATAAGGCATTGAACTTTTATGTCAATGGACCTGGGTCATAGGGATGTTTTCTTACAAGGCAAGCTGAAACGTTTGATATTGCTCCTGTGTGAGAATCAAGCGATTTCTTACAGGCAGAATGTAACCAATTTTTTGGAGGGAGGACCGATTATTTGGACAAGGTGGAGGCAGATCTTTCCACAGAAGGGTATGATTACAGTGTCAATATCAAATTCTTACACATTCTATTTGCTTTTGTTTTCTGGGTGAAAAATAAGTTTGTGACTCATACATGGTAACAGAACAAAAAGAACTATGGCCAATCAACACCACTGACTTGATGTACTTTTGGAAACCTACTATGTTCCTGAGCATTACAGACATATCTGTCCTCTGGGAAATTGTAGGAGGTACGTGCTCCACAGCAGGCCTTCACGGTCACCAAACCATGACAGCAAACCTCACACGAAGCAGGGAATGTGGCAATTCTTGCTACCTCAGCATGATATGATGAAAGAACGTGTAATTGTTGTACACAGGGTTTACCTGTCTAGACTCAAAACTGAAGAGAGCAAAGGCTTGCTGCCTTCATCTCTGTGTTTGAATACTCAGCTTGTCGAGTCAGACCAGTGGTGCCCAAGAACCATGAAGTAACTTATGAGTACTTATGAAGTAAGTAAACACAGAAAGCCTTTAGGCAAAACCAGTAGCACAACTTACTGGAGTTCAGGTTCACTTAGCAAGCTGGCATTTAATGCTTCTTTTGTTCTTTACTTTTAGTGGTTCTTGAAAGCATTTTTACTTGCCTCATAGTCTTAATATGATCATTTTCCTTATCATACTCCCATTCACTTCAGATTTAGGAGTCTCAGTTTTTTTGACATGATACTAATACTTAACCTCTCTTAATATTCTTTGTTATGTATTCTCATTTCTATGCTCAATTCTATAAGATTTTGATCTTGGAGGGAGAGCAATCAGCGGTTCTGAAGAGAAATCTTAGCTCCCTATCCAGGGATTGAACCTGGGTAGCCTGGATGAAAACCAGGAATCCTAGCTACTAGACCACCAGGGGCCAGAGGCTAGAAGCACAGTGGTTCTGGCTCTTTCCCCCATTTGAAAGCAAGAATGTTTCAAGGAGGCAAAAACTGTAAAAACAGGTACAGAGTTTATTATCAGAGACACAGCACAACATGTGGGACAGCACACAGAGAAAAGGTTTAAGATGGAAGCAGGGCAGAAAGACACAGACAGACAGAAACAGTATGGGTGGCCTCCCTAATGAGGAGGAGCACAGTAAGTTAGAAGCAAGACAGAAATACACACCTGGGGACGAATGCGGGCGGGTGTACTGAATGAGGAGGAGAGCAGTAAGGAAGTGACTTAAGTCATTTAAGTAGGACAGTCCTTCCAGGTTTTTGTTTACCTTTGGCCAATTATCTTGTTTCTTTCTTTACACCTGAGGTCCTAGGACCCTCCCCGGTATGCATGTGCAACTTTTTGTTAAGATGGATTCCCCACCATAGAGGCCTGTGGGTGCATGTTCACACTTAATATGTGGTTGGACTCCCTCCCTTTTTGACCCCCCAGAAGCCTTCTTGCGCATGTGCAGACAGGGAAGTCTTCCTTGACCTTAGGAGTAGGTACCTTATCTCTTACTTCATAGCTTTTGCCACTAGCGTTGTCCCCCGAGAATCTGGATGAGAACAAAGCTTCAATTTTACTCCAATTGACAAACACCAGCTGTGCAGCCCAGGGGCCCATCTGTCTCCTACCTTAATTTGACTTAAAATTACAGACACAGAGTTGAATATTCCAGTCCACATACTACACATGATAAAGTGAATAGAAAGGTTTTCCCAGAAAAGTTAAAGAACTCTTTCTCTTGGGCTAGTGGTTTTAACTGGAGGTGAGAGATTTACAGCTTCTCCTTTGGTCTTGGGAAAGCAACTATTTAGGAAAGTCGCATATATAAACAATATTGTTCTAGGAAAACAAACATTGTTGGGGGCAGAGGAGTAGTGAAGGAGAGAAAGAGATCATGCTCTAACTAGACATTTATCCACATGTCTAGATATCATTGCACATTTAAATATTTAGAATTTTCAGTAGCATATGAATCCAAGAAAATTTACTGCATTAAGGTAGGCTTCAGATATTTGACATGTAGCTGGTATTTTCATAGTGTGAGAAATATCAAGCTGACATTATGCTTTCTCTGTGATGATAACTTCCAAATGTCAGAGAGTAGAAACTTATTCATAGGACTTCAGGGCCTGAGGATACTGTCAATTTAAAAGACATGCACATCGACTTCTGTTTTATTTAAACATGCTAAATGGAGTATGAGAAGCAGGTTAAGAAATCAAGGAAGAAAGGAAAAGCAAAGAAGAAACCTATTGACAAGAAAATTTTACATAGATTGATGCACTCTTACATCAATTTCACGGACACCTTGTGACAACAGGCTTCAGGGATGCCTCCTAACATTTCTGACAGCTGTAGTCTTGCTGTTAATATTATTTGACTCATATTAAAAATAAGATATGAACTACTTGATTTTTGGTTGATCATCTTTAATAAGTAAGTTAAATAAATTAATATTTTCCTACCACTTTTAATACTAACATTGGATTTCAAGCTAAAATTAAAAATAATTTAATGATGTTTTAAATTAAAAATTTATTCTTTTGCTCACCAAACTCTTTAGCAGCTACTGAACCTACTGACCTGCTGCTACTTTGGAAATAACTCGAAGGAGTTATTATTAAACAAATTGGCCACATCAGAGATAATTATGCATTTAAATAAACCTTTGTCTTTCCAGTTATGTACACAGCAGTGCTCTTAATTACTTGGGGTCACTAAAACCCCACTGCATCCTCTGAAAGGCATTTCCCCTGCAGTTTATCTTGTTAAACTTCCTTTCTGTTCTCAGAAGTCAGTATCTTTTCCTTTTTAAGACCCCTTCTTAGTTGGAGTGGGAAGGATGTTAATGATGGTAATATGAACTCAGTCTTTAAATCAACCCTGTTTCCCTGACATCCATGGTCAATGACAGGAGTCACTGTGTAGTCATCTAAATTCCCTGATTTATCTCACAAAATGTTATTTCTGATACAAACAAAAATCATGGGACCTCGGTTAACTAGACCAGCTACTTTTTGGGTCTGCAAAATTTTAAACTGCTACTTGACAAACAAAAGGACAAGTCAAACATACTGAAAAAACTATCACACAGAATCATTGTAATCTTGTTCACAAAACCAACGTTGGAACAGAATGGATTGATAATTCTGTTACCTTACTGGTACGTGAACATTCTTAGAATTGAGTGGAGTTCAAGGATGATCATTTCATTATTAAGCTTCAAGAATCACATTGCTTTGTATCAACTGAAGATCACAAAATGAGTAATGTTGAAAAGCTAGCATTTGCCATATTTACATACCTGACTGTACCCTCCAAGGCCCAGGAGTTCCACTTGCCAATTTCAGCAGGGCTGTCCCCTGTGATTTGTTTGTTTGTTATTGTTTATATGCTAAGTCGTGTCTAACTCTTTTGAGACCCCATGGACTGTAGCGGCTAGGCATCCTTTGTCCATGGGATTTCCCAGGCAAGAATATGGGGTGGGTGGCCCTTTCCTTCTCCAGGGGATCTTACCCACCCAGGGACTGAACCTGGGTCTCCTGCGTTGGCAGCGGGGGTTCTTTACCACTGAGCCACCAGGGAACCCTGTGAAGGCAGAGACAAATAGGAACGTTATGACATTGCTCCCAGCACCTGGGTACACAGGTCCCCAGCAAGGGTCCAGGCCACCCCAGTAACATCCTTAGAATGCCAGAGGTGGCAGGTCCAACTCTCCCCTTCTGAACCATCGTTAGGAGAAAGAGAAAGAGGAATCCGGTCTTGGTCTAGAGTCTGAGCTCCAGTTACCTCTCAGCATCTGGAGGTTGTTACTGCCCGGGAGGTTTTCCGGGTGTCCCATATTGCCTGGGTCTCTAGTACCTCCATGAGGGCGGAGAATCTCCTCTGATCTGTTAACTGCAGTGTTTCTAACACCTAGTTCAATTCTGAGCCAGACAGGGGCTAACTTCTTCTGGTCACTTCCCTGCCTTTTTTTTCCCCCCCCCCTAACCTCCAAGTTCCCTTCAAGGACAAGTCTGGGAGGGAATGGCTAGTGTACAAAGCCCGGGATAAAGTTAGAGAATTTCCGGCTTTGCTAGGCGGCTTCCCTCTGTTAGAAAAGCAGCGGGTGAGCTGCAGGGTGGCCTCTGGCAGACACCCTGCCCTGGACCACAGGGCCTTCACCCTCGGAGAAAAGCCCCCCAAACGGCGTGAGTCTTCCCGCTGCAGTTACAGAGCCGGAGCTTGTGGGCGGGGCGTCTAGTGGCCTCCAGCCCGCGGAGCGCAGCGGAGACGCGGAGCGCCCCCTGGTGGCCGCCCGGCCGCACTGTTCCGGGACGACCGGGGCGGCAGCGGCGGCGGAAGGGGCGGTGCTGAGCGTGCGGGGCGGCGCGGCCATGGCGGAGCCGGTGCGGGAGGAGCTCTCGGCCCTGGCAGCGATTTTCTGCGGGCCGGACGAGTGGGAAGTGCTGAGTCTCTCAGGTGACTACTTCCGCGCCAGAGGGACCCGGGCTCCCCACCCACCCCGACTGGGCTCACCTCCTCGAGCCCACACTTGGGGGCCGGGGTAGTTGAATGATGGAATGACAGGCGCCGGGACTGGGCGTGTGTGGGAGCAGGCGGGAGAGTGCGGCGACCCTTAAAACGTGAATAGCGTAGCGCCCCTTCCGCTGCTCTGCAGTCAGCCGAGAACATAACGCGCAGGCTCGTGCAGCCCGTCGGCCGGTCCCTGCTTCCCGCGCCCCTTCATCCACTGGGCCGTCTCACCTTCTACTCTCGCGTCTCACCCCCACTCGCCCGTTCCCACCTCCATTCGCCCCTGCCCCCAATTCCTTGATTTCCCTCCATTCTCCCGTCCCTCCCCCACTCGCCTCTACACCCCCTCAAACATACTCCCCGCCCCGTTGCACCCCCTAGCCTGATCACTCCTCAACTCGCTGAGGGCTATCAGCTGCGCCTTCCTGGACAGCGTCCCCCCAGGCTTTCCCTGGGTGTCCTGAACTTATTCTTCAGATCTCATCTTAAAAAGAGGTCTCTCCCGACACCCCTAGTTTAAACCCAACTTCCCCATCAGGGCACCCGCTGAAGTTAAACTAAATGGGTATTTGGTTGTCTCAAGTTGCAAGAAGGCAGGACCCTGTCTGTCTTGTAACCACAAAACTGCAGGCACCTAGGTCAGTGCCAGGCACATGGTAGGTATTCATAGTAAATTATTGTTGAATGAATTTTTGAATTCAACCAGCGCTCAGTCAGAACTCTCTCAGTTAGATTGTTTTTCTTCAGCTTTTTCTAGTTCGCTTAAAGGTGGTTATCAATTACAGGCTCTTGGGGCGCATTAATTGTTGCGCTCACATTTGAGTCCCTGAAAACGCAAGGTTTCAAAGACACTGTCCCCCGGAACTTACAGTCTAGAACGGTTATTCTGGCTTTATTTTCATGACAGCGAAAACTTACTCTCTGTACCTGTCTGTAGCTTCTGTTAAGTAAAAAACAAAACTTCAGTTTATGAAAAAAGTGCAGTGATGCAGATGATTTTCAATTTTCACTTAGCTTTCAAATACATTATGTAAATTTTTTGGCAGGAGATTTAAACTTCTGTCATGTTTCAGCTGTTATTAAAATTGTCTTTCTGACCATAGATTGACCTTTAAGAAGGTAGTCTAAAATGTCTGGGTGTTGGGAGAAAGCTATCAAGGGTTAGGGTCTATTCCTCGTGTCCATGTGATGTGTTATTCACCTGCGGAGCAGGGATGGCCTCCTTTTCCTTTTTTTCTCTTGATCACCAGTCTGTACACGTTCATTTAGCACTGACGTGTTCTGGGTACTGTGAACCAATTTATTTATGTGGTGAAGCTGCTTGCTTTTCAATGCCTAGCCTGTCTTGCAGCTTTCTGAAACAACGTTTAAAATCCTCATGAGAAGATTTACTCACTTTTAGTTTTTTTTTTTTTTTGCCACCTATCTTCTGATTGGATAGCATTTGTTATTTCTTTATCATCTTGGTGTCTTTACTACTCTCTTTATTGATAATTACTTCATTACTTCTACTTGAGGCAGGCCATTTGAGGATATCATTAGTTTTCTTTAATTCCTTTATTATGGCTCAACTGGGAATATCCTGGGAAAATGAACTTATGATTTACCATTACACCTGAAAGAGGATGAATTGATGGTGGTCTCTGTCCTCAGTACATGGTTGAGCATATGACACTGCTGAGGGTTCAGAGAAGACCAAAAAAAGTAAGCAGAGAAAGAAAGGGAGCAATTTTTTGATACAAAGAACACTGTGGACCCTTTATCTGCTGTTAAATTGAGCATGACTTCAAGCCATGCCTCCTAATTAATTTAATTCAGTGTTCTGGCATCAGTAAGTAATTGAATTATAAAAGAATTCAGTGTAACAACTTAGGACATTTTGTTGCTGAAAGGTTCATTGGAGAATAAAACAATTCAGTGGTTGAAATAGGAATGTTTGATGTTCACAAGGGGGAATTAAGGGTAAGTAAGAACTTCTTTATAATAGACCACAGTAAACATCCAGTGGGCTGCTGGCTACCACTCTCGTGGTCACTGTCAGCTTGGATTGGAGGATATAAGCTTAACACCAGAACATTCTGAATACCATCAATTCCTTCCTGGCCTTCCCCTCAAATAAGCTTCTCTTTGTTGCCCCTGAAATCAGGTTAACATTGGTAGGATTGCGCTTCTGGTAGAAGGTAGCCCAGGAAGGCTCACGCTGCCAACCCAGGGGTCATCTAGTAAGGCCATAAGATTGAAGAGTCTGAATAATTGCATTCTTTTGGCTGGACTAATTTGTGCTGAGAATTTCAGGGGACTTAGATACACTGTGGCCTCTTTGTGGTGGTTGTAGTAAGTTCATTGTAAGAGGCATCAGCTGTAGCTTTCTCTTCCAGGTGTGAATTCTGAGGGCTCTGACACCGGTCCACTAGGGTGTGCCATGGGTAGACCAAGTCAGGGGCATTCTGCTGCTGCCTGCTCAGTGCTGCCGGGAGCTAGCTCACGAGATCCCACTCGACCGGCAAGGCGGATCAGGTTTCTCAGGGATCCTGAAAAGCTGCCCCTGGCGCTCAACTTAAAGATGAATATCTGTCTTTCTGATGCTTGCTTCAATAGGCTACTCCCTAATTTCTGTGACACAGGCAGAAGGCCTTTCCAGATCTCTTCCCAAATAAGAATCAATTTAGAACTTTAATCAATAAGTTTCCTCGGTGGTGGTACTTTATGAGATTATCCAGGGTGAAAGGAGTGTTTTAATTTAAACTCCTTTGCTGGTATTTTAGTTTGTTTGGCAAATGTGTCTATGCCCTTGGTACTAATATGCATGACTGCTCATAATACCCTAATCATAAAACAGCATAAAGAACCTGATCATATAAAGGCCCTAATAGACATAGAGCCTTTTTGGGGGGTGAAGGAGTCCTATTAGAAAACATAAGAAAAATTATTCTAAAGGTGGTTATTGGGTTGACGTTTGCTTGCTGTGTTTTGCTTGCTGTGTTTTTGCTTTTAATGTGCTAAGGTTGTGCTGTGGAAACCATTGTTAATATAGTTATAGATCTAGAAAAATAAGAGCTTAGCCCTAGTGTGGTAACAATGAAACGGTTGTTAATTATTAGGAAGGAGTGCTAGGCAGGGGCTGCCTCACCAAAGTCGCAGAGTCAGTGTGGGGTAAACTTCTTAGATAAACTCAACTGACAACTTCTGCAGAAGGATTAATTTTTGTGTTAACAAGGATATACTTCTACTCTGTACTGTTGCCCTATGAGACTGCTTACCTTTCAGTTAAGGTCACCACAGAAACGGAAAATAGGTTTACATTCACCTGACCCGCATAAAATGTTAATGGACCCCAAGGCTAAAGATAATGTGCTAAGATTTACTATAGAATTAGAAAGCAGAAAACATCCTGCTCTTCCTAAAAAACAAACTGATGTAATACTAATCCTGTGTAAGCATGAGTAAGCATCTTGTACTTTGGAAACGTTCTGACTGAGGGCATAAAAACTGTTGTCAAAAAGTAGAACACAGACCTGGCCCTATCAAGGCTGGTCTCACGTGTTCTCTCTCTCTCTCTCTCTCTCTCTCTCTCACACCGTTCATCCTGAGGGTACCCCCTGGATCCTGCCGAGGTTGGACCCTGGCACAGTGCAGTCAAAGTGCCAGGTTTAATGGGGTCGCCTGCCGTATACCTGATACTTTAAATGCATCTTATTTGATGAGAGGTATTCTGTTTTTTGTTTCAAGATTTTTTATTTTTAGCTTATTTTTCAAGAAGTATTTATGCATATGTACATAATCTCTTGTATATCTGAGAGAACAAATGGTAGAGAAGAAGGGGCAATTTGAACAACTTTATTCAAAAGAAAGATAGGTAATCTTAAGCTGTGATTAAGCAAATGAAATTGGCAAGGAATTTTTCTCAGATACTGGGAAAACAGTGGCAGAGAATCCTGAAAGACATTTAAAAGATATGTCAGTGAAATATAAGGAAAGTTAGAACACTAACATCTTTTTTTCATGGAAGCTAGACAAATCTAGGCTTTCCTGGTGGCTCAGTTGGTAAAGAATCTGCCTGCAATGCGGGAGACCTTGATTCAGTCCCTGGGTTGAGAAGATCCCCTGGAGGAGGGAATGGCAACCCATTCCAGTATTCTTGCCTGGAGAATCCCCGTGGACGGAGCAGCCTGGCAGGCTCCATGGGGTCGCAAAGAGTTGGACGCGATTGAGTGACTAAGCACAGACACATCTAAAGGAGAAAACGTTGTTAAATCTGCCAGGCTTGTCATTAGTCCCGATGAGGGGTGCTCTTTATTTTAGAGAAGATAATAGATGCTCAGGCTGATTTAGTAACCACTAGGGTGGACTCGTGCAGTACATCATGCTCCTTAATAGACATGAGTTGCTGCAGCAGGAAAAGAGTTCTTAGCGAGCAGGGATAACACTTGTCCAGATAAAGAGAGCAAGATGAGCACCCAGAGCAAAGAATCAGGTGTGGTCCAGCTTAGGTTCAGAATAGTTCTGAAGGGTAATGTGTGTGCCTGGCCGTGTGGGTACCTGTGAAGTAGGTGAGACTGGGGATGTTACAGATCTTCATTTTCTTGATGAGGTAATCAGAGGTCACAGAGTATATTACCATAGTCAGTGCTCACTATACATTGAATTGTGTTTCTGGAAATCATCTTACAGATAAGCATGTTGTAAAGTGGGAGGTGTGTAAGACTCAATATCATAGGATATGTTTGCGTGGTAGCTTCAGAGTAAATTTTTGTGTTCTGCTAACACTAATGTTCAGACTGCATTGGACCTTCCTGCAAAATGAATCATTACTGTCACCCATTGACCCGTCTAAATCTGCTCAGCTCTGTTTCCTGCTGATTGTCGGTACTGAGGTCACCTCTAAAACCAATTCAGCCCTGAACTTCACTTCTAAAGGAGGGATTGCCACTTTGATCTTCACTTATTCTTAGTTTTTTTTTTTTCTTTTCTTGTAACTACCTTTTAAAATATATAACAATCCAGCTGCAGCACTGGTGGATGCATACTTGTGGGGAGGCGTCCGGGAGCAAGAGGGAAAAAAAATCCTGTACGATGAAGTAAGAGAGGCTGTTGGGGACTTTTTGGTGGTTTTCTGAACAAGTCTTACCCTGAGGACATGTAAATACTGCAAAGAAAAAAAAAAAAAGCAAGTATTGGGAAAGCCAATTGTATGTGGTATATAAATGATTTCTTCAGTTCAGTTCAGTTCAGTTGCTCAGTCGTGTCTGACTCTGCACTGCAGCACTCCAGGCTTCCCTGTCCATCACCAGCTCCTGGAGCTTGCTTAAGCGCATGTCCTTCGAGTCGGTGATGCCATGATTCAATGATACAGTGATTGCAATGATGCAATCATGATGCAATGATTTCTTAATAGGCTCTAAATGAATCTTGAAGAATTCATTCTCTTAAATTTGTTTACATTTTCCACTGTCTTCTGTTATTGTACAGCATTTATTGAATTTCTGTTGTGTGTGTGTAGGGTGAATTCTTAAAAATAATGGTATGGAATTTGGGGTTTATTTCAGTTTCTCTAGTTTGAATTTCTGTTGTTTGGAGTGTAGTTAGCATAATTTCTTTCATATACTTGTAAGGAAGAATAAGGTTTGAAACCCCTATTTTGGTTATGAAGTTGATACACTTATTTTAAGGCATAAAGACTTATTAAAAAAAAATCCAAACTAGGGAATAGATATGTGAACTCTAACCAGAGGCAAGACTTAAATCTTTTGCTAGGATCTTTAGGTGAAAATAGTCTTGGAACTTATGAAAATTGTAGATTCTTAGGGCAGGCATAAGTTTTGTGTGGCATAGATGTTTATTGAGAATGATGAGTTTGTGAGTTGAACTTAATAACTAGAGTGTCTTGGTGCCAGGGAAGGCCAGAGGTTAACAGTAAGATATAGAACACCATTATTTTTCTGTTAATCACTCTGTTTCTAAGCTGTTCAATAAACGTAAAGTAGATAGGAACAACCTTGTTTTCTTTTTTATGGAAAAATAACCCAAATCAGACTGACAGTATATGTGATTACATGAAAATTTCTGAGGCAAAGAGAGCCAGTTTAATTGCATGTACAAACCAAGGCAGATGAGAAAGGAAGGGTAATATACATGCTTCTAGAGTTTTAGGGAGAAAATTAGTTTTTAAAAGAATGAACAGTTTTACTACTGCATTAAATATCAGCAGTATTGGGGTATGTCATTGGGATTTTCATTTTCTTACAGAGATAGCATCATTTTGTGTAATTTCAGTTTGCAACTCCTGTGTGTGTGTGTGTGTGGAAGGAGTCACAGAAAAAACCAAGCAGGAAGGTTGTTAGTCCTTTAATTCTTGATATAATTAAAGTAGTTTTCCTTCTAAACATAACTAATAATTTCACAATTTCCAAAGCTAAAGTCAGGATTTTCTCTCATTGCTTTTCTATTTGCTGACTTGTTGTTTAGTTGCTAAGTTGTGTCCAACTCTTTTGTAACCCCATGGATTGTAGCCCGCCAGGCTCCTCTGTCTATGGAATTCTCCAGGCAAGAATAATTGACACAGAGAATAGACTTATGGACATGGGGATGGACGAGGGAGCTTGGGAGGAAGGAAAGGGTAGGATATATGGAGAGAGTAACATGGAAACTTAGGTTACCATGTGTAAGATAGATAGCCAATGGGAATTTGCTGTATTCTCAGGGAACTCAATCCGGGGCTCTGTAACAACCTAGAGGGGTGAGATGGGGAGGAAGGTGGGAGGGAGGGGACGTATGTATACTTAAGGCTGATGCATGTTGATGTTTGTCAGAAATCAGCACAGTTCTGTAAAGCAATTATCCTTCAATTAAAAAAAAAGTATTTTCAATAGATGAATTAGTAAAAAAAGAATACTTGAGTCAGTTGCCATTTACTCCTCCAAAGGATCTTCCCAACCCAGGGATCGAACCTGAATCTCTTATGTTTCCTGTGCCTATTTGTTAAATGATGAATGAAGAGCTTTAAAAATTATGTCTCCCCCTTGAGAGGGAAAGTGGACCCTCTAGATGATTTCTGGAGGGTTTATTTAGTCTAGTGGTTACACGTTGTCTGTTGGTCTATTTATAATACCCATTTTACCAAGTGAAATGTAGTGATCTTACTGACATCCAGGGAGCCTACTTTAATAGTACAATTTTTTTTTTTTTTTTAAAGGAGAAGTAACAGGATAGAAGAAAGAAAGATTTTGAGAATCTGGTGATGCATTTTAGGGGAATGCACTAAGTTGTTTGGAAAATTTTTCTTTATGCAGCCGTGTTTTTCTTATGTAATACAAATTTAAGTTATATCATTTTAATATGATCTTTATAATGGTTACTGCCTGGGTTTTGGGGTAGTGTCCTAAAACAGCAGTGCTTTGCCTCTGATACTGAAGATTTTACTAAAGAAAAACCTTGTGTAATGGATATGTTTGTTCCCGTATAAATCAATGTCCATAACCATGGCTTCTGAATAAATGGAATCAGATGGCTAGAGAGCCATTTTAATGTTCTGTTCAGTTCTTTAAAATGGGGATACATTCAGGTTTCCATTGTCAAGGCTGTTGAGTAGCAATCCAGGTATGAAAATGAGAATGATCTGACTGCCTGTCTTGTGAAGGAGAATGAAACAAGGGATGTGGAGATAGAAGTAGGGTAGACAAGGCAAGTTAACTTCAAAGAGCCTCCTTGGCACCCAGTTCTGTTCTACTCTTCTCTTCTGATCTGTGTGCTTCTGCCCCCTGCAGAATGAATCAGCCTGACGTTTTATCAACTTGTGAAAAGTGGGGTGAAGTGGTGTGGAACACATCAGAGGGGTGAAGTGGAGCAAATCTGAAAGAGAGCAGAGCGTTTCATCTTGTATCCTGTGTGTACTTTCCCCTTTCCCCCTCCTCGTGGAGCCAGAAAACGGCTGAACTGATGGCTGCCCCATTTTAGTTCCTCTCGCTGCCTTCATGTTGCACCGATAATAATACATCTGAAGTGAGAAAGAGCGGGTCCAGGCAGTGGCTGTGCATGCCTAGTGCTGGTATTCTCTGCACCCTTACAACCACCACACGGGATCCAGTATTTGCTTCTGCTTGGACTCACTGCACCATGACTTTCATTGGATTTAGTGTATAGCTTTTAAGCTAATTCCTGATTTTATAAATACACAATACTATTTCTTTGAAGGTTCATGTGAGTTTATTAGGAATTTCCAGAATTATCAACTAAGTCTGGGTAGAAAAAAAAAATCATATAAGGAGAAACCTTTCTGGTGACCTTAATAAAAAGAGGATAATAGCCATTGTAAATGCCAGTGAAATCCTGGGTGCTGGTTGAGCATGATTCTATGACTGTATATGTATGTATGTGTGTGTATATATATATATATATATATATATATCTGAAAGAAAACACCTGTAAATCATGGCTTTCTTAGTGTGACAAAATAACTTAATTTTCACATGAAAAATAAAATTGACATCTGAAACCAAAATTTTCTCTTGTTAGTGTTCCATTCAAATTGAATTAGGTACAACTAATCATTATTTTTGGATGCTTTCCAGAGACAGATGGGGCTGTGTTCAGAATTCTCACAAAAGCTGAAGGATTTACAGATACGGATATACCCTTGCAGTTGGTGTTCCACTTACCTCTCAGTTACCCATCCTGTCTACCTGGTATTGTGGTGAACTCCAAGGACTTGACCAGGGCCCAGTGTGAAATCGTGAAGGAGAAGTTACTGGAGCAAGCAGAGACCCTTTTGTCGGAACCTATGGTTCATGAACTGGTTCTTTGGATTCAGCAAAACCTCAGGCACATCCTCAAGCGCCCAGAAGCAGGAGGTGGCAGTGAAAAGTGCTCTTCTGCAGCAAGCGTGACTGTGGATGATGGGTTGTGGATGACTCTTTTGCATTTAGATCACATGAGATCGAAGACTAAATATGTCAAAACTGTGGAGAAGTGGGTTTCTGATTTAAGGCTGACAGGAAGACTGATGTTCATGGGTAAAATCATACTGATTTTACTGCAGGGAGACAGAAATGACATCAAGGTGCCAAAAAGTTTGATGTTGAATGTGAATTTGGCTCTTTTCTGCTAAAATGGTGTTATAACAATGGGGCAGATGAATCATTAAGATGTTTCTGCGTGCACTCTTACCATATTAATAGATATTTTCTTTTTTAAAGACTATCTGTAACTTCTAATTACAACTACAGACTTATAAAGCTTGAAGAATAAGTAGAAGATTATGTTTTAAAAGTCATGCCACTTAATGAAAGTGATAGGTTATTAAAAAAGCAATCTCTATGGTACACAAATGTTTGTTTCTGTAATTAGCTTTGAGCCTAACTAAACTTTATAAATTTGCACTAATTTTGTGCCTATTTATATTTCTTTCCTTGGTTAAGCACACAGCATGTATGTATTTGTGGGTAAGCCTGCAAACTTTTAATTTGGCAGTTAAAGATATGTTCTGATGCTTGAATTTGGTATCTGTAGTACCTGGAAAGAGGAGCTGGTCCCTTTTAACCAGGATTTAGTATGAGTGGAAGTAGAATCATTCGGGCTGTCAGCTTGTCATCTCCTCCCTAACTTTTGCTTTCCACCTGACTTGTCTCAGCAGCTGCTTTCAAAATCATCATCTTCTTCAGATTTTTCAAGTTCTCATTCTATACACATCTAACCTGCTTTATGTGGGACCAGACAAGGAAAACTGCTTATTATATGTTAAATCTTAAAAGAGCTACAAATCACTTAATAGGTTTTATACTTTCAATTGGGTTGGGTCAAGAATAATTATAGTAGAATTTATTTAAAACAGATTTATCTTTCATAACTTACTGTCTTAGAGATATGTGGGGTTATTACAAATTTGTAGGATTACATAGCTTTTTCATGATGTACTCTTAACACAAAACTTGGTAATTAATAACCTCAGTTAACCAGAGTAGTGCTAGGTTATAGTGTATAGGTATAACACATTTTCAGATTTAGTACAGATCTTGGGTTGGGGTCTGACCAAGGAACCACATATTTTAAGGTGATGTATAGTATATCTTGGAGAAGGAAATGGCAACCCATTGCAGTATTCTTGACTGGAGAATTCCTTGGACAGAGGATCCTGGCAGGCTACAGTCCATGGGGTCGCAGAGAGTCAGACATGACTGAGCAACTATCACTGACTCACTCATAGCTGGACTCTCTTGGGTAAAATACTGGCTGACTAAATGAATGCTCATCATTTCTTTGCTCATGTTTCCCCAAAGGGCTCAGGTTTTTCTTTAAGCCAGCTCAGGCATATTAGGCTAAGTGCAGCTGTTTTGCAGATGTTTTTACTCTGATTGGATCCATCAATTAATGAATGTATATTTATGGCTGCTGCTGCTGCTAAGTCACTTCAGTCGTGTCCGACTCTGTGCGACCCCATAGATGTCAGCCCACCAGGCTCCCCTGTCCCTGGGATTCTCCAGGCAAGAACACTGGAGTGGGTTGCCATTTCCTTCTCCAATGTGTGAAAGTGAAGTCTCTCGGTTGTGTCCGACTCTTAGCGACCCCATGGACTGCAGCCTACCAAGCTCCTCCATCCATGGGATTTTCCAGGCAAGAGTACTGGAGTGAGGTGCCATTGCCTTCTCCGAAACATATGGCTAGACCTGTGCTAATGCAGAGAACTTTTAAAAATAGTTCTTTCTTTTTTATTAACTTTCCCTCAAATGCCATTTAATGTAAATATCTCTGTTAAATTTTTTAAGATTGTTTATCAGGATTGAGAATTACAGGTGCATATTTATGGATTCCATCAATTTGGAAAGTTTGGTACTGTGTGCCTGTTCACGTCAGTCTGACTTGAAGTAGTAATAGTTCTGTGATAAAGACAGTAGCTGGTGCTGTATTAAGTGCTGTTGCGCCAGGCACTGCTCTAAGTGCTTCGCACATATTAGCTCATTTAACCATCACAGCTTCCCCATAAGGTAGCTGTTAAGAGCAAGCATTTTATGGAGTAAGTTACTGAGGCACAGAGGGTTTAGGTAACTAGCCCCAGAATCAGCTCTAGTAGGCTGACTAGTCTAGATTTAAGCCTGTGTAGTTGGATTAGAACCTTCTTTACTCCAGCATTCACCAGAATGTTATGCTTCCAAGTATGTAAAAACACTGCATAACTCTCTTACTGCTTGATTCAGAAAGTGAGTACTCTGTCAGCATGCAAACAGGCCAGCAGATTATTTCTCCTTTAAAAGTAAGACTTTGAGATTCAGAGTCAGATATGTATTTAACATACTGTTTTATCATTTAGGAGTACCTGATTCTTCAGAAAACCTGCAAAGTGGATGTGGACTCAAGTGGAAAGAAATGCAAAGAGAAAATGATTAGTGTACTGTTTGAAACAAAAGTACAGACAGAACACAAAAGGTATAATTTAGTACTATTGCAGATGGAAAAGCAACTGAATCAATAATTATACTCTGACAAATTTAGGCATATTCATGAGTTTCTCTTGTATAATGCAGGTTTCTGGCATTTGAAGTCAAAGAGTATTCGTCATTGGATGAGTTACAAAAGGAATTTGAAACTACAGGACTTAAGAAGCTTTTCTCTGAGTTTGTACTTAGGCTGGTAAAATGAAGTTGAAGACAGGAATCTTTTAGAGAAACTACAGTGGTTTTTTTTTTTTTGTTTTCTATTTCCATTGGATTTTGAGAGTGGCTAATTGAAACTCATAAGGGAACAATTTTAGAGTTTCTCTGAAGCAGAATGACAGACACCATCATAACTTCAGGACAAAAGCTAATTCTGCTTATGGAATATTAAAACAGTAAAAATACCCATGTATCCTAATTTTGCCAGTAGAAGCTGGGTTCAGTAGATGGAATGTTATTTGAGAGATAAATATAAAAAGATGATGGTAAATGAGCCCTTGTGTTTATACAGAGGATTTGTTTGGAACTGTGCAATTTTCTGGCTAATTTTCTTGTAATTAAATGAATTTTTAAAAAGAGATTTGTTTTCATGTTTACTTTTTTCATGTTTACATTTTTAGCATTTGATAATGATTTTCCCTCATTCAGCTTATTATGTATAATGTTTTAAGTTGAATGTTAAGAAAAATATAACACTGATTTCTTTGTGGAATTGAATAAATGGTTGGTTTAAATACAAACCAAAGAAGTTCTATAGAACTTGATTTACAATTGCTTTCTTTGGGGTCCCAGAATATCATGGTGCTTACTAGTTATAGGACTGAAGAGTCAATTTAAAAGAAAATTCTTTTTTGAAAAATTTACATTCTAGTTTTACAAGGGAAGAAGTGTTTTACACAAAATGAACTTGACTTACCAGAGGGAGGATATTATATGGAGATACTGTTTTTAATTTCTGATGGAAAATTTGGTAAAGTCTGATAATCTCAAAATGTATTTGATATGATATAAGGAGAGCAGGAATAAAATAAAAGCTTGTGTTAAAATCTGTTCCAAAAGTATAGACAGGAATTTATGTTTAAGGAAGGATATTTGTGTTCATGAACCCACCTGTGCTTTGAAATAAGGGGCCAACTGATGGAAGAAAACTCTCTCACTGTAATCTGCAGTGATGTCGTTATAAATTATAACTGGTGGGAGAGAAAAAAAGGGAGACATGGCATGCCCAGTAGTGCTTCTTGAGCATGCTGCTCTGACTGTGGCGGTTCAATCTGATTGCCTCGTTTTCAGATACCCTTGTAATTAAATTAGACCTACCTGTTGATCATTCTACTGCTTTAATGAGGGGATTTTGGGTTCATGTTATCTCATTCTAGGGTGTTGGTGATGTTTTTCCTGGATAACTGGTAAATGTGGTTAGGTTGTTCTGTGGGAGGTTAGTATTCTCAGAGTTCAGAAACTTCTAGGAGTCTGTTCCCACTGCTGCACTATTGAGGGTGTTGTAATCGATCCTAGAACTGCTCAGATGGTACTGCCTGGACCAGAGCTAAGATTATTGAGAGGTACTGTCTGTGGTCTGTTGGAGTTCAGAATCACTCTACCGCTGTTTCCCCTGAAACCACTGCCAACAAATATCACGGTGCTGGGACCTGTGCTACCACTGACTTCCCAGCAGTGCTTCCTATTGACCAAACCTGACAGGAATCCAGTTGTCAAAAAGGAGTCTGGGAGATGTAGTCTGCATGTCCTAACCCCAGGAGAACAGAGCAGAATATAGGAGGGTGGGTGTGCCTGTGTGAAGTGAGGGGAGAGGGAGCTGAGTGCCTATGGCACGTAAGTTCCATCAGTTACTATTATTAGTGTGTGTGCATGTGTGTATGTGTGTGCGTGCATGCGTGTTCAGTGTCTGACCCTTTGTGACCCCTTGGACTGTAGCCCACCAGGCTTCTCTGTCTATGGGATTCTCCAGGCAAGAATACCAGAGTGGGTAGCCATTTCTTCCTGCAGGGGATCTTCCCGACCCAGGGATGGAATCTGTGTCTCCTGTGTTGGCAGGTGGGTTCTTTACCACTGCGCCACCTGGGAAGTGCCTACTGTTGTTCTTATTCTGGTTGAATCACCTGGATGATTAAACTGTCAAGTGCACTACCATCAACATTTTTTATCTAACTTGATAGGGAAAGGGGGAAGAAAAAATAGTTAATATACACAGAAATATACAGAACAAACAATAGAGTAGGTTTGCTTGAGTACTTGTTTCTATAACTGGGCATGAAGTTGTAGTTGCTATTTATAACCTCTTCCCTACTCCATTTTTTTTTTTTTTTTTTGCTCCTGGCCAGCATGCTAGCTGGTCCAGGTTCTTTACCTAGTAAGGTAGCTGGATCTTAATTCTGATAGGTCTGAGTCCTTAGGGGTTGGTTGTGTATTAACTTTTACTGTTAAATAAGAGCACATTAAGAGGCAACCCAGATAATCCCCTGGGCTCTTGACATAGTTCATACTGACCCCGCTGTGTGGCAGTAGACCAATTTCCCTGTAATAATATGGATCAACCACCCCAGCCCTTATAGGGACCTCTTTCCCTGCCCATTTGTAGGGTTGGGGATAAAAAATTCAGTGAGTGGATTATTAAACATAATAATGAGAAAAATCCATCCTATTTTTTTATTCCATAATTCCTCAAACTGTGTATTCTGGCAGTGGGAGAAATAACATCATATTAATATGTATCAGTAGGTCATTATATTACTCTACCAATCCAGCCACTTCTGGGTGATTTGGTCATAGAAAGTCTTATGAATTTCATAGTTGTGAGCCCTTTCTGAAATGAATTTCTCACTTAGAATTTATGTTGTGAGAGATAACCATGTCGGTAAGATTATGGTTAGTAGTCTTACAGCAAGAGTCTTAGGATTCATATCCAGAATAAAGACAATTGCTGGCCCTTCCACTAGAGAAGAGATCCAGTATGATTAGTCACCAGATGGCTGGTGTCTCTCAGGACTGGTCTCTGTTCTTAGCAGGTTAGGTACTCAGCAGTGACAATAGTAAGATTAGTATTGGTGAGAAGAATTTCATGTTGCTGAGTCCGTATATGGGGTTTCCCTGGTTGCTCAGCTGGTCAAGAATCCTGCAATGCAGGAGACCGTGATTCGATTCCTGGGTCGGGAAGATCCCCTGGAGAAGGAATAGGTTCCCTACTCTAGTATTCTTGGGCTTCCCTGGTGGCTCAGACGGTTAAGAATTTGCCTGCAATGTGTGAGACTTGGGTTCGATCCCTAGGTTGATAACCTCTATCCCTGCTGCCATAGTTACTTGGTACACGAGCCCACTGAGCAAGCACTGGGATGCTAGGGAAAGAGGATGACTGACATCCAGAGGTTGAGTCATCCTGTCCACTTAATCAAGGAAGACGTTCACCACAGTGGTTGCCCTATGAACATCACATGGGACATTACTAGCTTCAAATTTTGTTCTCATCCTGAGAGGTCCATTCACATACTCCCTCCCCAGATTTCCTTGTCATTGGCCTTCTGATCTTAGTCTTTCAAAGTCCCTGACTACTTGACCAATCCATTAGCCCCTTGCCCATGAAACACTGTAGGTCTACACCTGTGGACATCTCTTTTCCTAGGTACACTAGACAACCACAAGTACTGTTGAAAATTCTGGCCACTGAGATTTCTCTTCACCACCTTTCAGAGGCACAGTAGATTGCAGTGGTAATTTCTGAAGCATATTGTGATAGAAAGAACCATCCTCTGAGTTTTTTCCTCCTCACTAAATAAACTATGGATATCGCTACAATAGCCTAGGTGTGGACTGAGGAAGAAACAGCTGTGCAGGAGTAGTCACGACAACATCTGAGCCACTTGATCATGCAATTTATTTGTGCCTTCAGGACCTGCTTGAGCATGATCTTGTACACATCACTTCATTTGTACATGTCCATGATGCTGAAGCTGAAGCTCCAATACTTTGGCCACCTGATAGACAAAGAGCTGACTCATTAGAAAAGACCCTGATGCTGGGAAAGATTGAAGGCAGGAGGAGAAGGGGATGACAGAAGACAAGATGGTTGGATGGCATCACTGACTCAATGGACATGAATTTGGGCAAGCTCTGGGAGTTGGTGATGGACAGGGAAGCCTGGCATGCTGCAGTCCATGGGGCCGTAAAGAGTCAGACACAACTGAGCAACTGAACAACAGCAACTACAACCTTTTTGATTTCATGGATGAAATAATACCTCATTGGTAATGAGAAATGCAAAGTAAAATTCCAACAGTATTACCACCCACTAGTATAGCTAAAATTTAAAAGATGTACTAATAGCAAGAATTAACAAAGAAATGGAGAAATGGCAACACCAATATACTATTGGCAGGAGTATAAACTGACCCAAACGCTTTCAACAAGCAGTTTATCTAGAAAAACTGACAATTCCATAGCTTATAACCCAGTATTTCTACTTCTAGGCATATACCTTAGAGAAATGTGTGCATATGTATGAGGTTACCTGTATAAGAATGTTCATAACAATATTATTTTAAGCAGGCCAAAGGAAGCAACCTAAACACCCACCAACATAGAATAAACAAGTAAATTGCAGTATATTCATGCAATGAAATACTACACAGCAAATTAAATGAGTGAACTATAGCCATACAGAGCAACATGGCTCATCTTTAAAAAAGCAACATTGAACAAATTAAGTAAACACAATAAAATGTATACCATATGATTGTAAAAGTTCAAAAGCAAGCAAATGACTTTAAACCATGAATGCATACTCAAGTGCTGAAATTAAAAGATAAGCAAAGAAGTTGGTATAATAAAAGTCAGGATGGCAGTTACTTATAAAGTGAAAAAATGGGGTTGTGGTTGGAAAAAGGGCTTTTTTGGGGTGGGGAATGGCTATATTCTTCCTGAACAGGGTACTGTTTCTCAGACCCTTGGGGTGATGTCTACAATATACATGCACAGTGATAAGTTTGGAGACAGATGTAGGAACCAGATCCTTTTGAGTCTTAAAACTCAGTATGAGCCTTTTTAAAAAACTGCAGTGGGAATTCATTGCACTGGAGACAGGTGTGATATCTGATTTACACTTTAGTAAGATTGTCTGACTGTTACAAAGCAAATGAGCAGTACAAGAGCCAACAGTGGAAGAATGAACGCCAGTTAGGAGCCTGTTGCAGTGAGTGGTCCAGCTGAGGGACGATAGTGATTTGCTTATGATGGCATCGGAGAAAAGTGGTCAGATATTAGATACATTTTGGAGATAGAGCTGAGTAGACCTTTAAAAATATATATATTTATTTATTTATCTTTGGCTGCGTGGGTCTTGGTTGCTGCATGCGGGCTTTCTCTACTTGTGGTATGCAGGCTTCTCATTGTGGTGGCTTCTCGTTGCAGAGCACAGGCTTTAGGGTGCATGGGCTCAGTAGCTGCAGCTCCTGGGCTTTAGAGCCTGGGCTCAGCAGTTGTGGCCCACAGGCTTATTGCCTTGTGCCATGTGGGATCTTCCCAGACCAGGGATCGAATGTGTATTTCCTGCTTTGGCAGGTGGATTCTTAATTACTGGACCACCAGGGAAGTCTGAGCTGAGCAGATTTGATGCCAGATTGAATGTAGAAGATGAAGAAGAAAGAAATTAAAGATGATATTTAGGTTTTATTTCTTAGTAGCTGGGTGAACGATGGTATCATTGACTTATGAATTAAGGAAGTCTGAGGAAGGAGTCTATTTGAGATATAATAGAAAGTTGTTATATTTCCTTGACTCTTCTTTGCTGCCATTATAGATCTATTGGGGAAAAAAAAGGAATTAAAAAAACAAATTCAACTAGTGTTGGAGGAGGTCATGGAGAGAATGTGAACTGCTGGTTGACCCAAGAGCTGGACTTAGGCAATCACAGGCTCCTCACCTCTCTCCTGTCCTTGGAACATATGTTCTGCCCACCATTTCCACACTAGGAGCCATTCAGTGATGCAGTCTTGAGACAGTAAGATGTGGTTGAGAACTGAACTGAATACGTGACTGGACCTGATTAAGGCATTTATATATAAGCTTCTAAAATTCTGGTGAGGTGCAGAGATCTACTCATCTTGTGGCCATCCAACACAAGCCTCATCTGTAAGTTCACTGGCTTATTAAAATAACCACCTACCAATCTGAAGTGGTCTGTCTCTTTCTTGGGTCTCTCTTTGCCCTCCATTTATGGGGGCCAAATTTACAGCCAACAAGTTGACAAATGGAAATTTTGGCAACAAATGAAATAATTTAAAATATTTTTTCTAAAAGCAGTTTGGATTATAAAATTGGTTTAATATCAATAGTTTTGATTGAGTAATATCAGTTACTCATTTTTCATCTAGTGATAACTTTGGTGAACCGTAGATTGGCTAATTTTTGCAATGTTTGTATGGACCGTTGAGTGTGAGTCTCTTACAACCATGTTGCTCAAGGTGTGGTTCAGGGACACAATGTCATGCATTGCCCCAAACCAACGGAACTAGAATCTGTAATTGAACAAGATCCTAAGGTGATCTGCATGCACAGTGAAGTTTGAGAAGCTGTATCCTGTCAATGGGCTTCCCTGGTGGTTCAGTGGTAAAAAATTCGCCTGCCAAGTGGGAGAGATGGGCTCGATCTCTGGGTCAGGAAGATCCCCTGGAGAAGGAAATGGCAACCCACTCCAGTATACTTGTTTGGGAAATCCCATGGACAGAGAAGCCTGGTGGGCTAAAATGCATGGGGTCACAAAAGAGTTGGATACGACTGAGCAACTCAGAGACAACAATCCTGTCAACATATCTATGCTCTTAAGATGCGAGGAGGTTGAGTGTGAAAAGCTGAACAATAGACATCCATGTTATAAGGGACATTCCAGTCCCAGAAAGCTAAAAATATTTTAAAATTCCTAATTACCTTTGTCTATCAAACAATATTTGATCATATATTTCTAGCATTTTTTACATATTCTTAATTTTGTTCTTTGTCTCATAATTAACACTTAACTGAGTAAAGATTGTGTGATAGAAGCTGTACATCCACCTTTCTTTGCATGCCAAATGATCTCCATCTTATCACAACTGTGTTGGCTTTATGAGGCCTTTAACACTGTTTTTTTGCCCTTTAATTGCCATTTTCCATTTATTTTTACACAAAAGGGAGACATGTAACATTTAAATAATTGTAAAAATACAACTATAGAAAAAGATGCTCTTTAAATTTTGGAGTTGTCATAAGATAGTTGACTCATTTCTGTCAGTTGAGGCAAAAGTCTGAATTTGGGCAGAAAAATGAATTTGAAATAAAAAAAGTAAAATAGGAGCAAATCCCCCATCCTGTGAAAAAGACAAAAATATCTAAGGGTTGTTAAACTGCCAATGATGTGTGAAAATTATTGAGAAATAACCCTGATAGCTCAGTTGGTAAAGAATCTGCCTGCAATTCAGGAGACCCTGGTTTGATTTCTGGGTTGGGAAAATCCTCTGGAGAAGGGATAGGCTACCCACTCCAGTATTCTTGGGCTTCAGTTGTGGCTCAGCTGGTAAAAAAAATCCACCTGCAATGTGGGAGACCTGGGTTCGATCCCTGGGTTGGGAAGATCCCCTGGAGAAGGGAAAGGCTACCCACTCCACTATTCTGGCCTGGAGAATTCCATGGACTGTATAGTCCATGGGGTTGTGAAGAGTTGGATGCGACTTTCACTTTCAAAGAAGTTGGGGAGTGGAGGAGTAGCATCTTTATTTTTGATCAGTTTTTCATTTCAACTAATCTAATGCCTTAGTCAGTTTCCTTTTACCGTTTGGTTTTTGACTAGATTGCTTTTTTCCAGACAACCTGATCACAGATTTCAATTTCTCCAATTTCTTCAGATCACCTGATGCTATATAGTTTTGTTCTTTTTTTCTCCTCTTGTACTAGTCAGGGTTCTCCAGAGAAACAGAATAAGATGTATGTTTATTTCTTTTAAGGAATTGGTTCAAGTGATTATAATGACTGGTAAATCCAAAATTTGAAGAGTGGGCCAGCAGTCTCAGGAAGAGACCCTGTTGCAGTTCAAGTCACGGAGCTGTCAGATGGGAGACCCAGGGAAGAGTCCATGCTGCAGTGCAATTTGGGGGCCAAGGCTGGAAGAACGCCCTCTGGCTCAGGGGAGGTCAGCCATTTGTCTGATTCATATTTTCAACTGATTGTTGGAGGTCCACCCAAGTTATGGAGGGCAATCTACCATAAAGTCCACCAGTTTAAATGTAAATTCCATCTCCCAAACACCCTCACAGAAATATCTAGAATAGTGTTTAACCACAATTCTGGGCAATGTGGTCCAACCAAGGTGACACACAAAATTAGCCATCATACTTATAGAGAATTATCCCATCTGTAGTTTTGCTTTTAGAGGTGAGGAATGTGGCTTTCTGTTCCTATCTGCTTAACTCATTGCAATCTCTTCCTATTATGTTTTCACTGCTACAAAACATTAAATATTGATATGAATCTGTGGCAGCATTGATAAGAAAGATACCATTTTCAAAGTAAGTTAACAACTTGACAAACTGTAGTTTACCTTGGCTTGAATGGTCCTGCTTGAGACAGAGCTGGTCACAATAATAGCTCCATAGAAAACTACATTCCTACTAGCCTGGGAGTATAAAAAATGTGAACTCAATGACATATATTGATTTTAGGTAAAAAGTGAACTCATCTGCCTTGGGGCATCTCAAAATGATGTTTGCTCAGTTCTTTGTCGGCAACAGATACACTGAAGTGTTATTAAGAGGGAATTCTGGAATTGCACTCCTTCCTGTATGAATCTGCTGCATTTCTGATACACCCGATAATGCTGCTTCTCCATCATTAAGAGATGATTGCTGCTGCTGCTGCTAAGTCGCTTCAGTCATGTCTGACTCTGTGCGACCCCATAGACGGCAGCCCACCAGGGTCCCCTGTCCCTAAGAGATGATTAGCCTCTGCTAATCTTTAGCAACAAACTTTTCATGCAATTAAGAGAACTATGTTGTAAAGTGCTAGTGATTTCCCCAAATTCCACACATGTACTTTTTTTTTTTTTCCCACTTCTTTGCTTCTTGGGAATTTCATCCATTGCTATAGATTTCATTATCTCCTCCATGTGGTTGAGTCTCAGCTTTCCAACTCAGGTACTGATCTCTTACAACTTAGATATTCTGCCAACATCTTAAGTCTAATAGAATTAGAATAAACTCATTAACAATTCCACCTTTGTTGTTGTTGATATTGTGATTGAAACTGTCACTAGGTTCCCAGGATTTTTCTTTGACTACTCTTTCACGTCCATGCCTCCAGTTAGCTGCCAAATCTAGTTCTCAGTGATTCTTACATCCACTCGTCTTTTCCATCTCATGGCCATCATACTTTACTTGTTTTTTTTTTCCAGCCGGGACTTTTGAAAGTATCCAGACTAGTCTTCTCACCTCTCTTTCTCCCATCCCATCCTATACATCAATACAGATGATAATAAGTCATATTAAACTCTTGAGATCAGATGTATGTTATTTTAAATAATTATTTTTAAGATGTGTTTTAGAATGTAGACCTTTTTCTTGTTAATTCTGGGAGTTTTAGAAAGGTAATATGGAGAAAATACTCTGTATTACAAAATCCCCATAATGGAGACTGGGGGAGCATCCTGTAATCAAACATTGCTATTTCTTCAGTGAAATGTATGAATATTCACATTAAGTAATATAAATGATACAATTGGTATAAATAAATAAATGGTGTCTCATTGTGCATGTTAAACTTTCATACCCAATGTGTTCAGATCAGACTGGCTTTTGTCTCCAAATGCATTGTTAAAAAAAACTCATATTTTTGATTTTTGCAACTTTTGGATTTTGGAATTGTGGATAAGGATTGGTAGACCTGAATCAGATAAATTTTCAAGTAACCGTATCACTCCTATTTTCTACTGGTTTAGTTGTAAACTCTTCACTCTGCTATTTTCAAATGCCTTCTCAATTTGATTACAATCCATTATTTCTGGATGTATCTTCCACTCATCCTCTGTATATTATAGTTTTAAATGTACCTTTATTGTCTGCATTACTAGAGAAAAGGTTTGTGAGGGTAGAACTTTGCTTATTGGAATCTCAGTAAAGATTGAGTTGTATGAAATGAATACAAAGGGTGTTACAGAGAAATTCCAACTATTCCTCTGAGTTCTGGAAAGACTGGTTTGTGTATGTATGAATATATATTTAAAAATTCAAACAAAACAAAATCTATGATTACAGGACCCATGATGTTTGGTATCATAGTTTCTGCTTCAGGGGTCCTCTGAATATCCTATGCCATTTTAAGGGAGATTGCCCACCCAGACCATGGCAAGTCTCAGAGCCTAGAGGAGCACTTTTTTTTCCTGGTGCATTAACAGGCCATTGAATCTTGGGAAGCTCTGGCCAGAAACCAGTGGCCAGGATGGCTAACACAGCTCGTCTGCACTGATGAGCTTTGGTACTCACATGGAACCTGGATAGTGAGAGAGCAGTGACTACTCCCACCTTGTTCCCTGGGGCTCGCTGGCCTGCTCTGGGCTTACTCTGGGGGAGTCTATAAACACCACGTTTGCTTTTGCCCACTTGGTCCTTTCGGGTTGGTTCCACTTATCTCCAGGCTCTGCTCTTTCTCTCACTTGAAACATCTCTACTGCTACTGCTAAGTCACTTCAGTCGTGTCCGACTCTGTGCGACCCTATCCCTGGGATTCTCGAAAGCCCCATTAATTCCTACCTTTATTATGTCCTCTGAAGAGAGAAAAACTAGTGGTGTTTTCCTAGGTCACCAGGTATTTACCTAATTTCCATTCTAACCTTCTTTCTTAGTAGTCTTTTACTAGTAATTTTCCAAGTAGTTTCTTAACTGGGTACATTGCTATGTAGAATTAAAACTGTATTTTGCAGCTTTCCTTGAAGCTTGGTATGGCCATAAGACTAAATTCTGGGTAAATGGAGGTACCATATGTGATTTCCCGAAGGGCTTCTTGAAGGTGTTGACCAACTGGGAGTGGCTACATTTCCCTCCTTTCTACTGCCTGGAATGTGAATAGGATGGCTGAAACTCCAATGGCAAGCTTGGGTTATGAGGTGAGCTTGAGGATGAAGGTAGAGCAGAGAATAGGAACTACCTTCTGAGTGTACTTTATGTGAAAGAATATACCTTTGTGGCTTTAAGCCATGTTTGAAGTTTTCCATCAAATGTCATCAAATCCAGTCTTGATGGGTATGAAGTTTGATACCTAATATAAATAACAGAAGCTAAAAATGTGAATAATTGTGAACTACTCCAGATCGATTATTTATGGGTTAAACTTTTGCTTGGAATTTTTCTAAATCTATATTTTTTTAATTGAAAGTAAACTTACAAAACATGTGCTGGACTTTCTTGGTGGCCCAGTGGCTGAGAGTCCGTGTTCCCGCTGAAGGAGTCATGGGTTCAATTCCTGATTGAGGAACCAAGATCCTGCATGCCTCATGGTGCAGCCAAAAATACAATACAGTACAATACAGTAATATTCTTGTAAGATTAAAGAAGAATGTTGTCTAAGAATTGAATTATTTTGTTTGCCTGTGTTCAGCTTCCACAGCCATTCCCTATTGCAGAGAAGGTAGGACATGCTAATTGTTTGGACTGAGGAAAGGATACAAGAAATTGCCAAGGGAGAAGACGTGTATGTTAGTATTTCTAAATACCACCCTATATCATACCCTATACATAAGTATTCCTTTGACTCTTTGTTGGGAAATAGCAACTTATTCTTAGTTTCTGTTCCAGTGTTTCTAATTAAGTACAAGCTGATTTGGCATGCTTTTATTTTTTTTATTATAATCTTTCTGTTTTCCAGAATTATTACTAACAATTATTGGAAATTGGCATGGTGCTAAGATAGCCAGATGACATTAGGTGTTTTGTTCAGAATTCTCCTGAAGACCCAGATTCCCATGAAAATAACACACAGGGAAGAAAACATAGAAAAATCTGTTGTGAATTTATGTGCACTTCGTGGTTTTCATCAAGCCCACTGGTGGATTTACATCGTCAGCCCCCACAAATGTGAATTCCCAAGAAGTCCAAGTAGAAAGAGAATAGAGAGAAGGGCAGAATGTATAGATATATACACATATATAAATGGCTAGAGCTTTGTTCTAGGCCCTCAAGTAAGCAGTTATTTATATCTATTTATAAATCTTCCATGTATGCTGCTAAGTCACTTCAGTCGTGTCTGACTCTGTGTGACCCCATAGATGGCAGCCCATCAGGCTCCCCCGTCCCTGGGATTCTCCAGGCAAGAACACTGGAGTGGGTTGCCATTTCCTTCTCCACTTCATGGAAGTGAAAAGTGAAAGTGAAGTCGCTCAGTCGTGTCCGACTCTTAGCGACACCATGGGCTGGAGCCCACCAGGCTCCTCCGTCCATGGGATGTTCCAGGCAAGAGTACTGGAGTGGGTGCCGCTGCCTTCTCCTTTCCGTGTATACCTATCCATAAATCCACTCCATGTACCAAGGAGTATCTCAGTTACCTTTGGATGAATGAGATTCTTCCCAACCCAAAGGTCAGCTCCTTAATTACAAGACTCTTCTGGAAACATTTTAGAGGTGAAGACATTTTAAAGACGTTACACATTCCTGTGATATACAGAGTGGATTGGACACAGTCTAAGCTCAGTGCATCCAGATTGCCACTAGTGGCCATGACTCACTCTGCTGTGGTAGAAGGAAGCCCCCTCCTGGTCTGGGTAAGTGAATGAGCCTCAGCTTCCACCACTGTCCAGCCTCAGCAGACCACACTGTTTCCTGCTCCAGCAAGTGTTTCTTCCTTTCTTTTCTTTTTGTTCTCACAGCTCAATTTCTCTTCTCTCTCTCTCTTTTTCCTGCTTACTATTTCTGATGCTGTTTTATAATCTTGCCATTGCAGAGATTGGCTGCTTATTGATTTCTTTCTTCTTGTTCCTCTTTTTTGATTTTTTTCTTCTTTGTGGCCTCCTCTCTCTCTTCCCACTTCCTCCAAATTTTATGACTTTAGGGTAACAGGACTTAGATTCTATAGCCATCATCACCCAATGAGAGTGCATTTTCTTTCAATCAGTATGCCAACTGATCACAATATGTCTTCTAAATATTTTTTCTTTATGTTATTTCCATTGTTGCTCACATTTACAGGCTTTAAAAAATGTTTTTGGTTTATCATTTGTTCCTGAAGGTCGACAGTGCTTGACTGCATAAGTAGGATATCATATATATAGAAGTCATAGACCTTAGAACCAGAAAGAACTAAAATGATGCTTTAATCCAACTGTTTTTTAAAAGTGTGATATGGAAGTAAATTACTTACTGAAGGCCATGCACATGGTAGCAAAACCAGGACTAGAACCTAGGTCTATAAACCTTCTGTGAAAGAGAAATATATTAGCTTTTTAGTCTTACATATGATCAAGGAGGATTCAGGGAGCCAAGTGAACCACTGTTCAATAGTTACAGCTTATTCTTCTCCATCCTGTTCTAGCATGTTAGAGAGGAAAGAGAAAGGACTTTACTCTTGATTCATAAAATTATACTTAAACTTATGCTTATTCATAGTAAATTTTAT
Source organism: Cervus elaphus (assembly GCF_910594005.1). Lineage (NCBI taxonomy): Eukaryota > Metazoa > Chordata > Mammalia > Artiodactyla > Cervidae > Cervus > Cervus elaphus. The sequence continues at coordinate 71,098,838 of NC_057834.1, read as the reverse complement.
ATGGCTTCCTCACAAATGAAAGATGTTTTCTTATGATAGCAATTATTTATTTGTGAATAGGATATAAGGGTCTGTTGCCCGAAACTTGTTATACTTCTTGTTTCATGCATTGGATGTTTTAAATGACCAAATGGCTCTTTTTGGGTGGGAGTAAGCATTCTGTGTATCATAGAATCTTAAATTAAAACACTTAATTGAGAATATTGTACTGTTATAGAAATGAGCATATAATAAACCTCTTATTTTGTACTGTGTTTATATATTTCATTTTATCAAGAAAAGTAAAATCTGAGACTTAGAAAGAAACCCAGAGATTTTTAGCCTAGTTCTCCACCTGGTACAGTAATTTTTAAAAATTAGAACTCTGACAGACATTCAGTTTCTGCCTGAACACCTCCAGAGATTGGTACAACCCTCAAGAGGGAGCTGTTATTGTTATTGGACAGCACAAGTGGATAAAAAGTTCTTTCTACTTTCAGTCAGAATCTGCCTTCCTTACTTTCAGCTTTGTATCCTAGTTCTGGCCTCAGGAGAAACACAGAATTAGTACACTCATCTCTCCATGACAGCTCTTCGAATATCTGAAAACTGATATTATGCCTTTCCTTATTCTTCACTTCCCAAGTTGCTTGAATAATTTATCAAAAATTATGGCTTCTCCTAGTCATCTGGACATTTACTTTTCATTACACTCTAATTGGTCAATGTCCCTCTGAAAATGTGGCAACCAGCATTGAATTCTATATTATAGATGCGGTTTAACCAGCTAGAAATACAATAGAACTGTCACAGGTAGTAATTTGTGGGTGGTAATTTCTCAGGGAAGCCTCTTTAAGTCCCTTGAAAGTAGGTGGCTGGTATGAAGACACTTGGTACACTGTAAAGTACTTTATACATGAAATACTTTGCTCTATTCCATTTAAAAACTAAAAATGCAAAAAATAATGAAAGAACGTTTTTTTCTTCCCCCCCTGCCAAAAACAATACTGATTTTAACCTTTAGGTTAGCAACATTAGTGGAGTTAGCAAAAAGGCTGGTGTTTTTTCCTTGGCAAAAGTATAAAAACCACTACAATATTGTAAAGTAATTAGCCTCCAATTAAATAAATTAAAAGAAAAAAACAACCAATTTTAATCTCAGCCATTCTGTTGGAGTACTGGGCCGTTTCTGAGTTGAACAAGTTTTAAATCTTCTAGTCATTTTTGCAACATGCTTTGTATTGACTTATATGATATGTGTAATGACATTTTATCATAGAATAAATGTCTGTTGTTGTTTAGTTGCTAAGTTATGTCCGACTCTTTTGTGATGTAATGGTCTATAGCTCACCAGGCTCCTCTATCCATGGGTTTTCCCAGGCAAGAATATTGGAGTGGGTTGCCATTTCCATCTCCCGGGGATCTTCCTGACCCAAGGATCGAACCTGAGTCTCCTGCTTGGCAGGCGGATTTTTTTCTTTTTTTCCCCACTGAGTCATCCAGGGCGGGGGGCCTGATACATGTCTGTCAGTCAGTCAGTTGATCAGTCAGTTCAGTCCCTTAGTCATGTCCAACTCTTTGCAACCCCATGGACTGAAGCATGCCAGGCCTCCGTGTCTATCACCAGCTCCCGGAGTTTACTCAAACTCATGTCCATTGCCTTTCTTTTTTTCTTGGGGATGGTCTTGATTCCTGTATCCTGTACAATGTCACGAACCTCCGTCCATAGTTCATCAGGCGCTCTGTCTATCAGATCTAGTCCCTTAAATCTATTTCTCACTTCCACTGTATGGTCATAAGGGATTTGATTTAGGTCATACCTGAATGGTCTAGTGGTTTTCCCCACTTCCTCAATTTAAGTTGGAATTTGGCAATAAGGAGTTCGTGATCTGAGCCACAGTCAGCTCCCAGTCTTGTTTTTGCTGACTGTATAGAGCTTCTCCATTTTTGGCTGGAAAGAATATAATCAATCTGATTTTGGTGTTGACCATCTGGTGATGTACATATGTAGAGTCTTCTCTTGTGTTGTTGGAAGAGGGTATTTGCTATGACCAGTGTGTTCTCTTGGCAGAACTCTATTAACCTTTGCCCTGCTTCATTCTGTACTCCAAGGCCAAATTTGCCTGTTGCTCCAGGTGTTTCTTGACTTCCTACTTTTGCATTCCAGTCCCCTATAAAGAAAAGGACATCTTTTTTGTGTGTTAGTTCTAGAAGGTCTTGTAGGTCTTCATAGAACCATTCAACTTCAGCTTCTTCAGCAATACTGGTTGGGCATAGACTTGGATTACCGTGATATTGAATGGTTTGCCTTGGAAACGAACAGAGATCATTCTGTCGTTTTTGAGATTGCATCCAAGTACTGCATTTCAGACTCTTTTGTTGACTATGATGGCTACTCCATTTCTCCTAAGGGATTCTTGCCCATGGGAGTAGATATACTGGTCATCTGAGTTCAATTCACCCATTCCAGTCCATCTTAGTTCGCTGATACCTAGAATGTTGATGTTCACTCTTGCCATCTCCTGTCTGGCCACTTCTAATCTGTCTTGATTCATGGACCTAACATTCCAGGTTCCTATGCAACATTGCCCCCCCCCCCCTTTTTCATTTATTTGTATTAGTTGGAGGTTAATTACTTTACAATATTGTAGTGGTTTTTGCCATACATTGATATGAATCAGCCATGGATTTACATGTGTCCCCCTCCTGAACCCCCGTCCCACCTCCCTTCCCACCCCATCCCTCTGGATCATCCTAGTTCACCAGCCCTGAGCACTTGTCTCATGCATCAAACCTGGACTGGCGATCTGTTTCACAATTGATAATATACATGTTTCAATGCTATTCTCTCAGATCATCCCACCCTTGCCTTCTCCCACAAGTCCAAAAGTCTGTTCTATACACAATATTGCTCTTTGCAGCATCAAACCTTGCTTCTAGCACCAGTTCCATTCACAACTGGATGTTGTTTTTGCTTTGGCTCCATCCCTTCATTCTTTCTGGAGTTATTTCTCCACTGATCTCCAGCAGCATATTGGGCACCTACTGACCTGGTGAGTTCATCTTTCAGTGTCCTATCTTTTTGACTTTTCATACTGTTCATGGGGTTCTCAAGGCAAGAATACTGAAGTGGTTTGCCACTCCCTTCTCCAGTGGACCACGTTCTGTCAGACCTCCTCACCATGAGTCATCCGTCTTGGGTGACCCCACAAGGCATGGCTTAGTTACATTGAGTTAGAGAAGGCTGTGGTCCATGTGATCAGATTGGCTAGCTGTCTGTGATTGTGGTTTCAGTCTGTCTGCCCTCTGATGCCATCTCTGAGCGCCTATCATCTTACTTGGGTTTCTCTTACCTTGGACATGGGGTATCTCTTCACGGCTGCTCCAGCAAAGCACAGCCGCTGCTCCTTACTTTGGACATCGCAGCTGCTGCTCCTGATGGCTGATGGAGGTTCATGACACTGCACAGGAGACGGGAATCAAGACCATCACCAAGAAAAAGAAATGCAAAAAAGCAAAATGGCTGTCTGAGGAGGGCTTACAAATAGCTGTGAAAAGAAGAGAAGCAAAAAGCAAAGGAGAAAAGGAAAGATATAAGCATCTGAATGCAGAGTTCTAAAGAATAGCAAGGAGAGATAAAGCCTTCCTCAGTGATCAATGCAAAGAAATAGAGGAAGAAAATAGAATGGGAAAGACTAGAGATCTCTTCAAGAAAATTAGAGATACCAAGGGAACATTTCATGCAAAGATGGGGACAATAAAGGACAGAAATGGTATGGACCTAACAGAAGCAGAAGATGTTAAGAAGAGGTGGCAAGAATACACAGAACTGTACAAAAAAGATTTTCATGACCCAGATAACCACAATGGTATGATCACTCACACTCACCTAGAGCCAGACATCCTGGAATGTGAAGTCAAGTGGGCCTTAGGAAGCATCACTGTGAACAAAGCTAGTGGAGGTGATGGAATTCCAATTGAGCTATTTTAAATCCTGAAAGATGATGCTGTGAAAGTGCTGCACTCAATATACCAGCAAATTGGGAAAACTCAGCAGTGGTCACAGGACTGGAAAAGGTCAGTTTTCATTCCAATCCCAAAGAAAGGCAATGCCAAAGAATGCTCAAACTATCGCACAGTTGCACTCATCTCACACGCTAGTGAAGTAATGCTCAAAATTCTCCAAACCAGGCTTCAGCAATACGTGAACCATGAATTTCCAGATGTTCAAGCTGGATTTAGAAAAGGCAGAAGAACCAGAGATCCAATTGCCAACATCTGCTGGATCATCGAAAAAGCAAGAGAGTTCCAGAAAAACATCTACTTCTGCTTTATTGACTATGCCAAATCCTTTGACTGTGTGGATCACAATAAACTGTGGAAAATTCTTAAAGAGATTGGAATACCAGACCACCTGACCTGCCTCTTGAGAAACCTATATGCAAGTCAGGAAGCAACAGTTAGAACTGGACATGGAATAACAGGATGATTCCAAATCGGGAAAGGAGTACGTCAAGGCTGTCTACTGTCACCCTGCTTATTTAACTTACATGCAGAGTATATCATGAGAAACACTGGGTTGGAGGAAGCACAAGTTGGAATGAAGATTGGCAGGAGAAATATTAATAACCTCAAATATGCAGATGACACTACCCATATGGCAGAAAGTGAAGAACTAAAGAGCCTCTTCATGAAAGTGAAAGAGGAGAGTGAAAAAGTTGGCTTAACGCTCAACTTTCAGAAAACTAAGATCATGGCATTTGGTCCCATCACTTCATGGCAAATAGATGGGGGAACAGTGGAAACAGTGGCTGACTTTATTTTTTTGGGTTCCAAAATTCAGTCCTGTGTGTTAATTGGAAGGACTGATGTTGAAGCTGAAACTCCAGTACTTAGGCCACCTGATGTGAAGAGCTGAGTATTTGAAAAGACCTTGATGCTGGGAAAGATTGAGGGCAGGAGGAGAAGGGGACGACAGAGGATGAGATGGTTGGATGGCATCACCGACTCGATGGACATGAGTTTGAGCAAACTCCTGGAGTTGGTGATAGATAGACAGGGAAGTCTGGCATGCTGCGGTCCATGGCATTGCAAAGAGTAAGACAACTGAGCAACTGAACTTAGCCAAACTGAATTTAAGTGCATATACTAGGTTTAGAATTTCTCTATTGAATTTTCTTTTTAATAGTTTAAAAAAATTATTGAAACTCCAATACTTTGGGCACCTAATGTGAAGAACTGACTCATTGGAAAAGACCCTGATGCTGGGAAAGATTGAAGGCAGGAGAAGAAGGGGATGACGGAGGATGAAGTGGTTGGATGCCATCACTGACTCAATGGAGATGAGTTTGAGTAAACTCTGGGAGTTGGTGATGGACAGGGAGGCCTGGTGTGCCCTCTGGTAATGGGTTGCAAAGAGTCGGAGACGACTGAGCGACTGAACTAAACTTAACATGAGTAAGTAAACCTTTCTAGAGAAAGACAGTGTTTTTCGTTTTTATTTTGTAAACTTTATTTTCCTAAGCTAGGTATTATTTGGTTAAACATACATTTTATAGTCATACACAGACTGAAGAAATATAAATATTCTAATAGCATCTAGTTGTCATTGTTTTTGGCTATATAGATTTGAGGGCTTTTATATCAATATTAGTTAGTGTTTTCTAAACTTCATAGTAATTTCCTCCAGCAAAGAACTGTCTCTTTTTTGAGAAGGGGGGGAAAAAAACCCTGCTTATAAAATGAGGCCATTTTGCATATTAATCAGGCCTTTGAACTCTAAGAATAAAATCCGTTAATGCTTTGGGTATGGAACAATTATGCATTCAAGGACTTTAATTTTATGCTAATAAAGCTACAAGCTTTACATTTTTCTTTGTTTTGTTTGCATTTCCTAAAGATAATTTAATGCAAATAATCCATTCATATACTGCATAGAGCATGTCGGATGCTTTCCCTATAGTTAAGATTGTATCAGCACTCCCATTATAAATCTCTATTACCCATGCTTTATAATTTAATTGAAAAAAACCCACTGCAGGCAGAAACTCAACACTTAGGGTTTCAGGCTAAAACTAATATTTCTCTTTTAAAAATTGCCTCTTCTATTTAATTTCATAGTTAATGGAAATATAAGAAGGATCATCCTGGAGCTGATTTTGAACAAAGCCAAACAGATCATTGTCTGTAACTAAAACAATTTCTGAGTTAAAGTAGTTGATATCTTATCACTGGCCTAATACTACAACATTTAATCAAATGAGAAAAGACAATGGAATCTGTTTATCTTTTCTCTACACAAAAATACATACAAGGAGAACAAGAAAGCTCTGTAAGGCCAGACATCTATAAAATATACATTTGACATATTTTGTGAGGTGGTACACTTTAAAAGTGCACACCTTACTCCTCTCAGTGGGTATGGACTCAGGCTGTGGAATCTGCTTTTTGTCAGATTGAGATAGGAAGTGACATAAGGTGAGAGAAGCATGCTCTGAAATTCTTTACTTTATCTGCCATATAAATCTTATCTTAAGTTCATGCTTCAATTACCTTGATGGGATTCAGGGGTTAATTAACAGGCATAGCAGTCTCAACCTGTTACACGGTAGAATTGAAAAGATCGGTTTTTAGACACATGGTGGTTTTGTCATCATCATTTGAACCCAAATCCTGCAGAAGAGAAAGGGTAACCTGCCAGGTAATATGCAATCTCCAATCAAGACTTCATCGTAGCTTTATCAAGCCCAGTGAGACAAAGAAAATATGAGTGAGTTAGAAAAATATGTTCTTTATTTCTCTCAACCCATCAACTTTTTTCCTATTGAATTCCTACTTGTAATGCTGTGCATGAAATATATGCCAGGGTTTCTTAACCCTAAGCTGTCATCAGAAGCTTAAAAATGATCTATCTATGAAATATAATTGTATTTCTAAATCAGTAGTCTTTGAGATCCTAGGGACAATTATTGAGGACAATAATACAAACTGACATTTCTTACAGCACGTAGTAGTATACAAAGGGCTTTGATGGACATTAATACACACAACCTCTCAACAGTACCTAGTGGTTCAGACAGTAAAGCATCTTTCTGCAGTGCAGGAAACCTGGGTTCAATCCAAAGGTCAGGAAGATCCCCTGGAGAAGGAATGGTAACCCCTCTAGTATTCTTTCCTGGAGAAGCCCATGGACAGAGGAGCCTGGCAGGCTGTGTAGTCCATGGGGTTGCAAAGAGTTGAACATGGCTGAGCAACTAACACTTTCACTTTTTCTCAACAGTAAAGAAAGTAGATGCTAAGAGATTAAGTAACTTGCTTAAGATCATGCAACTAACAAGCAGTGGTCAGCACTTGCATTGTCTTTGGTCTAGTCCTTCCTCTGGTGGCCCAGTGGCTCCTTAGTTCTTTTAGGGGAACTCAGACTTTTAACTTTGAGAAATAGAGTCTAGTGATACAATGATGACAATGCCTGGTATTTATTGTCAGAGACCATAAAAGGGAGTTCATAAAATTTCTAAGTCTGATTCTTTAAATATTCCATATTAGCTTAGATTCATAAGTAAAGAACCTAGAGCCTGGGTAAGATTCACTTGTATCTACGCTACACAAAAAAATCAGTGCTAAAAAAGCAAGTCATGGATTTACTATTCCATCTCTCTGATTAAAAATTACTCTTACTGGTCATGTTTTGATTGTATCAGAAACATCACTTATATACAAAGGTTATGAGAAAAGATTGTTTCAAAACATGTGGTTGTACAGCCTTAAGAGGTTTTTGAGAAAATAGCAGGTAATTATTTTCTAAGGATAGTGTAAATGTAGCCCTGGTATAATGAAGCAGGGAATGTACTAGAAAACTCTCTAGGATTGCTTTGAATCTGGAAGTCAATATTTTTGATATTTAGTGAAAAACAGACTAGCTTCTGATATTTACAAACTGATTTTAATTTTTTTTGTTTTGATTATAAGAATTTTAATACACCATTTCTTATCTCATCCCTTTAATTTTGTTGCTTTTGAGTAGTATAAATTTATCACAGTGTAGGGTTTATGTCTAGATTAAGTCTCCGCCCCCACTAGGCGTTGCGAGTAATGTATGGTATTGAGTTCAGGCTTTTGACAATGTGTTGTCTTTGGATGGTTCCTCCTTGTGCCATGTGGGAACCAATAACTTTGCTTCCTTCCCCTTCTCTGTCCTGAGCAGATGTCATTATTTGGTACAGTAGTTTTCACCTCCCATCCAAGTACTAACAGGGCCCAATCTTGCTTAGCTTTTGAGAACAGGCACATTTAGGGAGGTACGACTGCAGATAATTTTTTTTGTTCTTTATCTCTCTGTGGCCTTCCCTAGTAGCTCAGCAGTAAAGTATCTGCCTGCAATGCAGGAGACCAAGGAGACATGGGTCCCATCCTTGGGTCAGGAAATTCACCTGGAAGAGGAAATGGCCACCCACTCCAGTATACTTGCCTGGAAAATCCCATGGACAGGGGAGACTGGCAGGCCACAGTCCATGGGATCGCAGAGAGTCAGATACCATGGAGCATGCACGCTGGGCAATTTCTCTGCATCCCCCCAAGATGCACTTGCTCATGCTCTTCTGTCTTCTTGCACTGAATTTCCTTTGCTTGGGCAACCAGAGATTCCTAATGACAGCATCCAATAGATAACTTTTAGGCACTATCGAGAGACAATAAGATGTACTTAGAAGATAATGGATTTTGGATTTAGACCAAGGTTGACGCACTTTTTCCTATAAAGGTGTGTGTGTGTGTGTGTGTGTATACTCAGTCCCTCAGTCGTCTCTGACTGCTAGAGCAGCCATGGAGAAATGTAATAAAAATGGTATGGCTGCGTTCCATCGAAACATTACTTATGGACACTGAATTTTGAAGTTCATTTAATTTGCATATGTTATAAAGCATTTGTTTCATTTAACAATTAAAAAGTGGAAAGGCCATTCTCAGTTCATGGGCTTTAGAAAAACAGAAGGCAGATGGAGTTTGGCTCACAGGTTGCAGTTTGTAGATCTCTTTAGACAGAACTGAATTTGCATAGAGGCTCTGTTAATTACTGGTTCTGTGTCCTTGGTAAATGGTCAGGCCTCTCAAGATGGCTGCTCTCTTGCTTTCTGTGTGTCCCCTGCTGAACAATGCCTGCTTCAACCTCCCTACGTTCTTGCCCCAGGCCCTAGCTAGTGACTGTTCTTGTCAAATGGATGATGAGGGGCCTGTTTCTCTAAAGGTTTTCCCAGTAACTGATGAGCCAACCTGATGTCAATCCCCTCTGTCACTGGTAACCTCCCCTCCCCAAAGACTGCTGTCATGTCCTGACCACTGTCTGCTGCACATGATAGGGTGTAGCCCCAGGCCCTTGCTTCAGATGTGTGAACTCCCCCATCCATTAAACCACTGATGTCTCTGTTGCTGACTCCAGGCTCTTTCTTTGGTCTTGAAACTGGGCAAGCAGAGGCCTTATGAGCCTGCGGGGTTCAGGACAGCACTTGGGCAAGCTAGTTCACCTCTTTAAGCTTCAGTTTGGTCAGTAAAATGGGAATTGCAACTACCTGATGGAGTAATTGTGAGGATTTAACTTAAGCTCCCTTGCAGCTCAGCTGGTAAAGAGTCCGCCTGCAATGTGGAAGACCTGGGTTCGATCCCTGGCTTGCGAAGATCCCCTGGAGAAGGGAATGGTTACCCAGTCTAGTATTCTGGCCTGGAGAATTCCATGGACTGTATAGTCCATGGGAGTGCAAAGAGTTGGACATGACGGAACGACTTTCATTTCACTTTCAACTTAATAACATGTAGGGCTTCCCAGGTGGCTCAGTGGTAAAGAATCCACTTGCAGGTTTGATCCCTGGGTTGGGAAGATACCCTAAAGGAGGAAATGGCAACCTACTCCAGCATTCTTGCCTGGGAAATCTCATGGACAGAGAAGCCTGGTGGGCTATAATCCACGGGGTCGCCAGGAGTTGGATGACTTGATTTAGTGACTAAACGACAACAAACTATGGAAAACACACAGTGTAATAACTGTGTGTTTCATTAGTAATGGCTACATTATAAATGTGTATAAAAATAACATAAATTTTAAATAATTAATGATTAACTTACCTGTTGGCTTTTCCTCAATTATGTTGTTGAATTTTTCTTTCTTCTCAAAATGGGAAAAGCTTTCTTATTCATGAATGAAAGTAATACATGTTTTTTTAAAAAATAAAATAATGTGGAAAGATAAAGATAAAAGAAGTGAGTGATAAAATAATAAGAATAAAATTAACCCATAATGTTAATCCCACAACAAACATAAGAAATAGGTACCACCACCTCCTTCATTCTACACATGAGGAAATAGGTTCAGAGATGTTAAGTACTTTGTCCAAGGTTACTATGTATATCGTGTTCATTTACCTTTTTATTATCCAGAAGAATATTTCTCTTCTGGGGAGACTGTGTTTCCTCTATCTGATACCTGTGGTTGTAGTAGGGGCCAAACAAAATGCTCATGTCCTTTGGCCACAGAGGGGACATTTGTGCCAGAAAGGGCCTGTCACCATGCTCTGCTGCCCTGGCTTGTCATATGATTCATTGGTGGTTGGCTTGGGATCCAGGCATGTCCAACCAGTGCCATTTCCTAAGACAATTTCAATTTAAATACCAGGAAGCTCTTTTCTCTCTGGTCGTGATTTTTGAAAAATATATTTTTAGTATTCTGTGTGGCCATGCATTGAACTCATGGGAACAGAGGGCCTGAGAGAATGAAACCAATTGTAGGGAGCACAGTCAGTAGACTCTGGGAGGAGAGGGTCGGTAGGTGAGGTGGAGAGAAAGAAAGAAATCTGATAAAGTTCAAGTTCCTGGATCTAGGTGTTTCTGAAGACTTCCTCACAGTTTGGTGGTGTGAACTTTGACAAAAACTTTTTCTCAGATCAGTTTGACTTTCTGGTTTTTTGTTTTTTTTTTTTTTAGTCAAAAGAACACTGACTGAGCAGGTCAAGGGGATGCAAACCCAGACCCAGCTGAGTTTGAAGTCTGAGCTTCTTCCCAATCCTCCTCATAGAGGAAGACTGCTAATAGTTTGATTTTTTTCTTACCAACTTCTTTTTTAAAATTACTAAACAAATATTACTATATGGGAATATTTATAGATTTATTTTTAATTGAAATATAGTGAATGTACAATATTTTATACATTATAGGTGAACAATATAGTGACAATTTAAAAAAGTTATACTTCATTTTTAGTTATTATAAAATATTGGCTATATTCCCTGTGTTATACAGTATTTCCTTGTAGCTTATTTTAAACATAATAGTTTGTACCTCTTAGTCCCCTACCCCTATCTTACTTCCTGCCTTGCTTCCATCCCCCAGTGGTAACCTCTAGATTGTTCTCTATATCTGTGAGTCTGGTTCTTTTTTGTTATATTCATTTGTTTGTTGTATTTTTTTAGATTCCTCATGTACGTGATACTGTACAGTATTTGTCTTTCTCTGTCTGACTCATTTTACTAATACCCCTAAGACAATCCATATTGTTGCAAATGGCAAAATTTCATTATTTTTAATGGTTGAGTAGTATTCCACTATACAGTGGAATAGTATTCCAGTACACACACACACACACACACACACACACACACACACACACCCCTCATATCTTTATCCATTCATGTGTTGGGTAAACACTAGGTTGCTTCGCTATCTTGGCAATTGTAAATAAAGCTACTATGAACACTGGGGTGCATGTATCTCTTTGAATTAGTGTTTTTGTTTTTTCAGATATATCCTCAGGAGTAGAATTGCTGGCTGATATTGTATTTCTATTTTTAGCACTTTGAGAAACCTCCATACTGTTTTTTCACACTGCCTATAACAATTTACATTTCCAACAAGAGTGTATGAGGATTCCCTTTTCATCCTCGCCAACATTTATTTTTTGTATTCTTTTTGATGATATTAGACATGTGGTTTTCATTTGTATTTCTGTGGTAGTTAGTGATGTTAAGTCTTTTCATTTCCCTGTTGGTCATCTTCAGATCCTCTTTGGTCAACTATCAATTCAGGTCTTTGGCCAATTTTTTAATTGGGGAGGATGAGTTGTATGAGTTGTTTATGTATTTTGGATATTAACCCCTTATTGGTCATTTAACTTGCAAATATTTTCTCCCATTCAGCAGGTTGTCTTGTTGTTTTGTCGATGGTTTTCTTTGCTTGCACAAAAGCTTTAAAGTTTAATTAGGTCCAATTTGTTTGTTTTTGTTTTTATTTCCTTTGCTTTAAGAGACAGATCCAAAAAAATATTGGTATGACATATGTTAAAGAGTATTCTGTCTTGTGTTTTCCTCTAGGAGTTTTATGGTTTCCAGTTTTACATTAAGGTATTTATTCCAGAAGAGAAGTGAAAGGCAAAGGAGAAAAGGAAAGATACTCTTTTGAATGCAGAGTTCCGAAGAATAACAAGGAGAGATAAGAAAGCCTTCCTCAGTGATCAATGCAAAGAAATAGAGGAAGACAATAGAATGGGAAAGACTAGAGATCTCTTCAAGAAAATTAGAGATACCAAGGGAATATTTCATGCAAAGATGGGCACAATAAAGGACAGAAATGGTATGGACCTAACAGAAGCAGAAGATGTTAAGAAGAGGTGGCAAGAATACACAGGAAAACTATATAAAAAAGATTTTCATGACCCAGATAACCACAATGGTGTGATCACTCACCTAGAGCCAGACATCCTGGAGTGCAAAACCAAGTAGGCCTTAGGAAGCATCACTACAAACAAAGCTAGTGGAGGTGATGGAATTGCAGTTGAGCTATTTCAAATCCTAAAAGATGATGCTGTGAAAGTGCTGCACTCAATATGCCAGCAAATTGGGAAAACTCAGCAGTGGGCACAGGACTAGAAAAGGTCAGTTTTCATTCCAATCCCAAAGAAAGGCAATCCCAAAGAATGCTCAAACTACTGCACATCGCACTCATCTCACACACTAGCAAAGTAATGCTCAAAATTCTCCGAGTTAGGCTTCATAGTACATGAACTGTGAACCTCCAGATGTTCAAGCTGGATTTAGAAAAGGCAGAAGAATCAGAGATCAAATTGCCAACATCCTCTGGATCAACAAAAAAGTGAGAGAACTCCACAGAAACATCTAATTCTGCTTTATTGACTACACTAAAGCCTTTGACTGTGTGGATCACAACAAACTGTGGTAAATTCTTAAGGAGATGGGAATACCAGACCACCTTACCTGCTTCCTGAGAAATCTGTATGTAGGTCAAGAAGCGAAAATTAGAACCGGACATGGAGCAATGGACTCGTTCCAAATTGAGAACGGAGTACATCAAGGCTGTCTATTGTCACCCTGCTTATTTAACTTATATGCAGAGTATATCATGAGAAACGCTGGGCTGGAGGAAGCACAAGCTGGAATCAGGATTGCCGGGAGAAATATCAATAACCTCAGATATGCAGATGACACCAACCTTTTGGCAGAAAGCGAAGAGGAACTCAAGAGCCTCTTGATGAAAGTGAAAGAGGAGAGTGAAAAAGCTGGTTTAACACTCAACATTAAAAAAAAAAAAGATAATGGCATCTGGTCCCACACTTCATAGCAAATAGATGGGGAAACAATGGAAATGGAGAGACTTTATTTTGGGGGGCTCCAATATCACTGCAGATGGTGGCTGTAGGCATGAAATTAGAAGGCACTTGCCCCTTGGAGGAAAAGCTGTGACCAACCTAGACAGAATATTAAAAAGCAGAGACATTACCAACAAAGGTTCACATAGTCAAAGCTATGATTTTTCCTGTAGTCATGTTTCAGTTCAGTTCAGTTCAGTCACTCAGTTTTGTCTGACTCTTTGTGACCCCATGGACTGCCAGCATGCCAGCATGCCAGCCCTGCCTGTCCATCACCAGCTTCTGGAGTTTACTCAAACTCATGTCCATTGAGTCAGTGATGCCATCCAACCATCTCATCATCTGTTATCCCCTTCTCCTCCTGCCTTCAATCTTTCCCAGCATTAGGGTCTTTTCCAGTGAGTCAGTTCTTTGCATCATGTGGCCAAAGTATTGGAGTTTCAGCTTCAGCATCAGTCCTTCCAATGAATATTCAGGACTGATTTCCTTTAGGATGGACTGGTTGGATCTCCTTGCAGTCCAAGGGACTCTCAAGTCTTCTCCAATGCCACAATTCAAAAACATCAGTTCTTCGGTGCTCAGCTTTATTTACAGTCCAACTTTCACATCCACATGTGACTACTGGAAAAACCATAGCTTTGACTAGATGGACCTTTGTCGGGAAAGTAATATCTCTGCTTTTTAATATTCTGTCTAGGCTGATCATAGCTGTTTTTCCAAGGAGCAAGCATCTTTTAATTTCATGGCTGTAGTCACCATCTGCAGTGATTTTGGAGCCCCCCAAAATAAAGTCAGCCACTGTTTCCACTGTTTCCCCATCTATTTGCCATGAAGTGATGGGACTGGATGCCATGATCTTAGTTTCCTGAATGTTGAGTTTTAAGCCAACTTTTTCACTCTCCTCTTTCACTTTCATCAAGAGGCTCTTTAGTTCTTCTTTGCTTTCTGCCATAAGGGTGGTGTCATCTACCTGTCTGAAGTTACTGATATTTCTCCCAGCAATCTTGATTCCAGCTTGTGCTTCATCCAGTCTATCATTTCTCATGATGTACTCTGCATCTAAGTTAAATAAGCAGGGTGACAATACACAGCCTTGACATACTCCTTTCCTGAGTTGGAACCAGTCTGCTGTTCCATGTCCAGTTGTAACTGTTGCTTCTTGACCTGCATACAGATTTCTCAGGAGGCAGGTCAGGTGGTTTGGTATTACCATCTCTTGAAGAGTAGTCATGTATGGATGGACGTGAGACTTGGACTGTAAGGAAAGCTAAGAACTGAAGAGTTGATGCTTTTGAACTGCGGTTTTGTAGAAGACTCTTAAGAGCCTCTTGCAAAGAGATCTTGCAAAAAGACTCTTGCAAAGAGACTGCAAAGAGATCCAACCAGTCCATCCTAAAGGAGATCAGTCCTGAATATTCATTGGAAGGACTGATGTTAAAGCTGAAACTCTAATACTTTGGCCACCTGATGCAAAGAACTGACTGACTGGGAAAGACTCTGATGCTGGGAATAATTTAAGGCAGGAGGAGAAGGGGATGACAGAGGATGAGATGGTTCGATGGCATAATTGACTTGATGGACATGAGTTTGAATAAGCTCTAGGAATTGGTGATGGACAGGGAAGCCTGGCATGCTGCAGTCCATGGGGTCGCCAAGAATCAGTCTCAACTGAGTGACTGAACTGAACTGACTGAATCCACTTTGAATTTATTTTTGTATATGGTGTTAGAGAATATTCTAATTTCATTCTCTTACATGTAGCTCTTCAGTTTTCCCAGCACCACTTCTTAAAGAGACTGCTTTTCTCCATTGTAAATACTTGCTTCCTTTGATGTATGTATGAGTATTTAAATGTATGTGCTGCTGAATTGGAGAAGGAAATGGCAACCCACTCCAGTGTTCTTGCCTGGAGAATCCCAGGGACAGCAGAGCCTGGTGGGCTGTAGTCTATGAGCTTGCACAGAGTCGGACACGACTGAAGTGACTTAGTGGCGGCGGCGGCTGCTGAACTATCCAGTTTGTCTTTACTAATCTATATTTCCCTCAGCACTCATATGCTAGGTATCTTCTGTTGCCCGTTCAAGTGCACCCTCTTTTCTCTTCCTTGTTTTGTGTCCGGAGGCTGACCTGGGAGTACGGGTCCTTTGCCTCTAGCTTCTGGTGGGGCTGGGCTAATAAAAGAAGGGTTGCAGGGTAGGTCACTGCCAGGAGGTGAGGAGGAGCACAGTTTGACTGAGTTACTGCTTCTCTTGGTTCTTCCTGTGCAGTTGCTGAGGGCTGGCTGCCTCTGAACACCCAAAGTCATAGTTCTGATAGGTGAGACTCTCTGCTCAGCTTTTTCACTCTAGCCTTGGGGACCGCTTTATCCCTTTTGGGTCCCCTTCACCCTGCCCACACCCTTATGAATAATCCTTTTATTAAATGTTCTTCAGATTTCCCAGTTTGAGTGTGTTTTTTATTTCTTATGTGGATTCTGAGTAATACTACTTGTATAACAGTGTCTTTTGCTTCCACATTTCATGTCAAGACAGGATATTATCCATGTTTTTAATCATTTCAGTTCTCATAAGGGGAAAATGGTATCTTGTTTTAATTTATATATTTTTGATTATCATTGGGTTTGAACATCTGTTCACATGTTAATTGGCTATTTGCATATTTCTTTTAATTGCTTGTTAATATTCTTTACCCATTTTTCTTTTGGGTGATCTCTTTCTCTGCACGCCCCCGCCCTTATTTTCAGTAGAGTATTTTTTCTATTATATTCCCCAATTGATTGTTGTCAGTACAAGTGAAAATTAATGGTTTTGTATTTTGCCACTCCTCTGAACGCTTTTGTTGGTTTTAATAGATTTTAGTTGATTCTCTTGGATTTTCTAATATCGTTTGCAAAGTATGATAATGCTGTCTCTTCCTTTCTGATTTATGCCACATTTCTTTGTCCTCTTTTACTACACTGGCTAGATTCTCCAGAGCACTGTGAACAACATGGGTGGTGGTGGGAACTTCTGTCCGATTCCTGATTCTAACTCAGAGTGTGTTTCACAGAACTCTAACACTGATGGATACCCCTTGAGAAAAGTTCAGACTCACGTTGGAAGGGCTATACATTCTTAGGGAATCCTGATACACTTGAATATGGTAAAGGCTCTGAATTTTTCTTATTTTTGTTTCTTGCTTTTAGCTCTGGTACTGAATTTTATGCAGTTCATTATAAGCTCAATAATTTGCATAGGTCCTGGAATGCCAAAATAAAACTATTTTATAATAATATAGTTAAACCACTGTGGTTTATTTAAAAATTCTAAATTCAAAGGATTATTTATTATGCCTCTTCTCAACACTTATTAATCTAGATACATAAGCCACTATAGTTAAGTGATCTTATGAATGGTCCACCACTTTGGCACATTTTGCTCTCAAAAGAGACAAACGAAATTTAAAAAAAGCTAACTTAAGTGAAAGGATGGATGTCAGGAAATCATACTGTTCTTTCTCCCTCTCTTTCTGCCTGTTTTTTAATACACACACACACACACACACATCCCCAACCAAATAAAAAATTTAAAGAACAGACCTCAAGTTGCTATTTTCTTATGATGTCCGTGCTTCTTTATTAGCCCCCTACCCCTTGTCTCCAATCTTTTTCACTATTCCTCACTCCCTCCTTTCCTTTCTTCCAATGCATGTTTAATTATCTCCAAAAAGGTCTTTCTCCATCAGTGTTCTTTTTCCATTCTGATTATCACTTAAAAATCACTTTTATAATTGTTGATAAAAATCAAGTTAATATTAAAAAATGTCTAAAATATATATATTTATATATATATCTAAAAAATATATATATATATATAAGATAAGAGAAGAGAAAGGCACTCATGTTTAAACTTACCTTAACTGCACAAGTAACGCAGGTTGTTATGTGTGCACATGAAATGAAGCCCTAAAACAGAATTGATGACAACAACCTCTAAAGACCTTGAAAAAGCTTAGAAGTCCCCTTCAGGATTCTGACAAATGTCTCATCTACATTTGCTTTCTCTTCAAATTAAATCTATTATTCCCAGAGCATTTAAGAATAATAAACTATCTTTTATTCAATTTAACTTCCCATTTTCTTTAATTACTGGTGTAGAAGTAGTTTTGCTTCCTGCTAAATTTCATTGTAAATCTTTCAGCTATGCTATAAGGCTAAATTAAGCTTTTATAAAATTTTTTAGGGCCAACCTAATTCTTATTTATTGCTTCTAGGGTAATATTCATCTTAAGTTTAAAAATCTGACATGCAAATAAAGTCTTAGAAAATAACTCACTTATAATTTGTCAATTCTTGTGTGGTGAATTGGGGGGAAAAAAAGAAACATAACTAAAAGATGGTCTCTCCTATTTTTACAAAATTTCTTCTGCTGGTTCAATAACATCAAATTTTGGGGTTGTGAATCTAAACCACATTTCTAGTGTAATACAGAATTACAGAAATTCGGTTGTGCTTCAACTTAGTTACTATCTAATCATTTTAGTCATATATTTATGTTTCATTCTTAATAAAAAATCTTTAATTTATGAAGTTGAAATTCCAGTGTTTAAAAGAATAGATCTGTGACTTGATGCTAATAGAATGGCATACTTATCACTATTTTTTTTGACGGGGTAGAGGGTGGTGTCTGGCAAAATGCCTTTTCCATTAAACAGATCTATAAGAAGAGCAAAGTTATTATTGCTAATGAATTCAGGGATTTTTCTTACTGGAAGTAGTTAAATAATCTGCTACAAAATGCACATTGCATTATGAACCATAACATTGCAAGGTTTGTAATATAAGAGCTACTAAATATATTTTGAGCATCACAAAGACTGTGTTTCTTGCCTGGAGCATGCTCTTTGTTATATCCTGCATCTCATATTCTTATCTTCTTCATGAGGAGTAGTGAATCTCAATAAAATCTATGGATTGTGTTATGTTTAAAGGCTACTTACTGAACCAATATTTTCACAGATAAGATCAATAATATATGTGTAAACCTTTGAAATTTAGATTGGAGAGGAAGCTGCCTAATAAAACTCTGGTACTGAATTTTATACAACATCTTACCAGTCTTTTAATTTTATATTCAAGTCCCGAAGGACCAAAAGACAAACTGAACACATCTGCAATTATCTGGATTAAACCGTGATGGTCTTATGCAAAAACTCTGAATGCATTTAAGGTTTATGTATTGTGAAGGCATTGTGTAATGGTTATTCATTTCATTTCTTTGTTAAGAACCTTTGCCTGTTTGAATTACAAGTTTTATGTTTATCCTATTTAGTTGGACCATTAGTTCAAGATGCAGAATAAGGAAGCATTATAGTTCTAAAGTATGATTCATCCAAAGATTTTTTTTATGGAGTTGGTATTTAATGCTATATTTGTAAGGCCATCAGTTATCAAACCATGTAAGTGCTAAATTCCTTTTGAAGCTTCCAAGAGGTATTTTAATTAAGTTTTCAAAATTGCTTTTGGATCATCTTCACAATTCTTTAGTGCTTTATTTCCATTAACAAAATAGTAATTAAAATTAAAATTTAAAGGAAATAACCACAGTAGGTCATACTTTTATTAACTTGAGGTAGATAATGAACCTGTCCTATATAAAGACTGAGCTAAATCTGCTGAGAGACTGGGGATAGTGTATTTTAATTAAGGAAATCCTTATTTGCATCTAACAAACAGCGTTGCTACTCAGAAATTTAAGACCTTAGTGATGGATATTAGTATATTACCTCAACAAATCTAATAGAGATTTAATACTTGTGTTTTAAGGAGCAATTTGTCATAAATTAAGAGCATTTGCATAGTAAATTTCAAGGATGTTATTCTTTGCAGAGATTTCTATAATTAAGGAACACATTAAACATTAAAATTTTATAATTTTTGTAGTACTAGTAAAGCTTGCTTGTTATTAAACTGAGCCTCATTTTCAACTGCACATAACCCTATGGAAAAGTCCATCTTTAATAAAGACATAATAAATGTACTGTCACTAAGGTTTTTTTCCCTTGAATCTTGAGCAATGGCTTATGTGTTTAAATAATGTTTTAGCATGCAAAATGCAACTCTGAAGACATCTTTTCAGTTGGATGGAGAGTATTTAATCATTTAAAAAGTAGACCAAAGAGACTTACCCCAACCACATTGCTAAGCAGTTACAAGCTGCATCATATATAAATTAAGTGTTCTCTAATTGGGGGTTTGGGTAGAATCTTTCTTTAGTCAGTTAAGTGTTTATAGTATTAATATCTACTTTAGTTATTTAGAGTAAAGAAATTAAAAAGCTCATTTTAATTAAGAATGACAACTTTATTCTCAAGGTTCCTTTTATTTTGATAGTACTACAAGATAATTTTAACATTTGCATTTTATTGATCCAGAGAGAGTATTTTTATGAAATATAGCTTAGGAAAAGGCACAACAAGCACAGTTCACCTGTCGTCATACAGATTTTTGACTTGTGGTCAGAGTGTCTCTTAGACGTTTTCCTCTGAGGGTGACTTAGGATATGAAGAGTTGGGCTCCTCAGAAAAGAATGAATATATACTTCATTCAGTTTACCTTAGATTGCTATGTATCCTTAGTATCTTAATTATCCTTAGTCCATAAATTAAGTCCCTTTGTTTTTTCCAACCAAGAGGAAAGGATTAGAGAGTGTTCACCAAGACAATCTACAGAGTCCATTTGAGCACTTTGAATTTCCTGCTTGGTAAAGTGGTAATGCTAATATCTATGTGATGTGATTGTCATTTCCCCTTGGCAAGAAATGCAAGTGTTTATTCAACATTCATTCAATGAATATTATATTTCAAAGGACTAATTCAGGTTATATGGGTGTGGGCATTGAAGGACTCATGATTTTTAATCCAGCATTGCATAAATTCTAGTAAAAATTATAAAATACTTTAGGTACTTAGTTTTATCATATATTGGAGCCTATATGGAAGGTGGCATTTCAAGCTATTCTCATCATTTAAAGATTTCTATGCTATCAATATATTTTTATTATTTTTATATGATCATCTAAAAGAGTCAAATAATTGCAATGTGTAAGATGAATTTTATCAAATAACAGCAATGAAAGAGGATGTTTGAATTTTTTCATTAGAAGAGCAGGTTAAAGCTACAAAAATAGCAGGCATCTGTTGAGGGTTCAGTTTTCAAAATTGTAATTACTGGCTGGGTCATCTTGAACCTTAATTTCTACATTTGTACATTGGAAATAAGGTTGCAAGATTAACTATGACGTACCTATTTCTTCAATGTTAAAAGAAGAGATTAATTTGAAAGCTTTAGTGATTTAATAGGCAAAGCTTATGACAACTCTTTCTTCCTATTCTGTTTTCACTACCACTTGCTCATCTCTACCCCTTGTTATTATTTAAGAGTTGAAAAATTAATCCCAGAAAGATAAAATCATTGATTTAGGTTAAACACTAAATAATTCAAAAACAAAAATGAACAGCAGATGCAGATCAGCTCATCTGTGTCACTCAGTCTTGGATGTGGATCAAGTGTTTCTATGTGTGGTGGAACACAGTTATACCACAGGGATTTAGGGAGGACTTGCCTAATTGTCCATTATGTCAAAACGTTTACCACCTAATGTCTTGGATGAGGGGCTTCCCATGTACACAAGTGGTAAAGTATCCAACTGCTAATGCAAGAGACACAAGAGATGTGAGTCCAATCCCTTGGTTGGGAAGATCCCCTGGAGAAGGAAATGGCAACCAACTCCAATATTCTTGCTTGGCAAACCCCATGGATAGAGGGGCCTAGTGGGCTACAGTCCATGGGGTTGCAAAGAGTTGGACACAACTGAGCATGCATGCACATCTTGGATGAGAACTACTTTCATCTGTTTGCTGTTTAATTTGCAATGTATTAGATGCTCAATAAAACCTGGTGTTTGGAAGCTGATCAACTAACTTGTTGAGTTGTGGATAGCCAAATCTTCATTGCAGTGTGGGCAAAAGAGCTAAAAATAACAGCCAACATTACTCAGCATATTTTCTGTGTCAGGCACCAAGTATTTCACATTTGGTAACTTATTTAATTATCACTCTAACCTCATAGTACTGGCATTATTATCACTTCCCTTTTATTTAGGAGAAAACCACCCACAAAGAATAAAATTGCCTGTGCAAGGAAATCATAGAACAGAGAAGCTAATAGAAGTCATACGATGCCATGACCTACACTGTTAACTTCTTTGTTATCCTGCCACTTATATTAATTTTTTGTGGCCTGCCTAAGGAGAATTGGTACAGGGATATGTACGAGGCCCAGATCTTTTCCCCAGTGATTAGTTTTTGGGTTTGAGGCAGTGCTAGTGGAGGGCACGCGTGGGAAAGGGTCTGAGAGAAGAGCAGCAGCCCCGAGCGTACTGTGTCACAGGGGCTTTGGAGTCAGATGAGTTTTTCAAGTAGCCCAGCAACTCCCTAGCATGATCTCAGGTGAGCTGCCGGAGCACTTTGAATTTCCTGCTTGGTAAAGTGATGCTAATGTCTACATGATGGGATTGCCATCTCATGTCACCCACAAAGCAGATACCTGGTCCAGAGCAAGGGCTTTCTCTACTGTAGCTATTATTATAATTTGCCCACTTATTTCACCTTAAAGAAGTATGGTATCTGTATAGAATTCTTCTGCCCAAAGCTCTCCCACTCAGAAGCTGAGCTCTGTTTCATTTTTGTTAATCTCGGTGACCCACAATGTCCCTGGATTCAATGCTATGGGTTTTATAATTTAGTTTTCAAATAAATATTGCTTTCTCTTCAGGTGTATCCATTTTCCACATGAGCAAGCAATAAACATCTGCGAGACATTGGAGGCTCACTGCAAAAATATTTTTATAAGGCACTTACAGTTAATCTCTATGATAGTACTTTGTGGGAATTGGTGGTTAAATAGATTTTTGGGATAACAATCCTGACATAGTATGTTTTCCTTTGGAAAGAGGAGAGGGATTTTCATTTTTTCAACTCAGTAAATATTTATGGAGTACTTACTATGTGCCAGGTACTGTACCTGGGTAGAGTGAATAATTTTCATTTTAAGTGATCACTGAATGATTGATGAAGGCTGTTTGTAATGTTGGGTTAAGATTAGATTAGATAGATTGTGATCTTAAGCTGGCAGAAAAGATTGCTGGGGGCCGAGAGAGGGGGATGACAAAATTAGACTGTGTACTTGCTACTTAGGACTCAATATGCAACAATATAAGCAAAATCCAAATATGAATCATGTTGTGTTAGACACTCCCTGTACTTATAAAGTATTTTGAATATGTTGACTGTTTTGGACTTTGTTATATGCATATAATAGTGTTTTATATGTATATTATATGATCATTTGATGTGTTTTGTCTCACCACCCATACCATCATTCTATACCACCTTGGTATGACTTCAAAGAGAAATTATTAATTATCTTCAGATATACAACAGAGACATAGTCCCTCCCCTTTAGGAATTTACAGTTTAAAATAGATGCTACTAAGACCAAAACACACTATAAATTATCAAGCAGGTACCTACACTGAATAAAACATTTCATTTTTCCAGAAATGTCACTTACTTACCTTAATCAGCATGTGTGCTAGTACTTTTTGTTTCTGTTTCTGCAAAACCAGAGAGAACTAATGATTCAGTCCTAATGGGGAATAAGCAGAACAAAATCATACAGTTCTTTAAATTAGTTTTCCCCATCCTTCTTATTAGTGTTGTGCTCTTTATGATTGCTGCCCTAAAATATTAACCTTTTAAAAAAATTCATTGCACAGTTGGTTGCAGCACTGTGGTCTGCCAAATTAGAGCGTTCCGAATGTTTATGTCTTTGGGAATCCCTAGCGGGTCTACCTAAATTCCCTGAAGAGAGAGGAAAATTCAAATCATTGATTCCCCTTCCCTGCTTTTGTTCACAGAAAGAACAGACCTGCTCATCAGGAGCAAAAGCTCGGAGGTGAGATCAGGAAATTGTCGGACAAGGCAGCTGAGTTCTGCTTTGTGGAGCATTATCAGAAAGGTGAGCGAGCCCTCCGGTCAGGTACCATGAGCTGTCTCGGTGTCTGAGGTGGATTTGTAAGAATTGTCAGTTGAAAGCATTGACACTGTTCCATTAGTAATGAATTATGGGAGTAATTCCATTAATTTCTTTACCTCAGTCAGTACCTGTTAGTGTAAGTTGCTCAACCAAACATCAAAGAACCACTGCATTTTAACCTTTTAGTCCTTTATCGTGTAACCAGGAACAGCAAAGAAATAAATTAGCATAACCGTTCCTTAAAAAAAATGACTGGAGATAAGCAGTGGACATAATTTTTCCTGTTTTTAATTTAATAGCAGGTTTATGGTTTTATGCAAAACCATTCACATTACATTTGACCCTCTGGGAGCTGCCTTTTTTTTTTTTTTTCTGTGGGTATAATTTTGAGTCTTTAATAATCTGTTGTTAAATCCAGTCTGAGTTTGATTAATGAATTGTGATGAGCCAGTGCATTAATTTGCAGGCTTGGTCTAATGCCCTAAAAGACTGCTTTGTTGTGGATGTTATTAATGCTAAACTCTTCAGGAGGAGCCATGGGATGGCAGTGTTCTCCAAAGAATGGCCGCGCTACTTCTTTGGGAAATCCCAGTGACATATGTGTAGCTCTAGAAGTGACAATAGAGCCATGTGACTGAAAGGAGAAATCCTGACTTAGCTTTATGGTCTAGAACATGGGGCTACAGTCTGCAAGGGGTCTGTGGATGGAATTCAGGGGAGTCTATGAATTTAGAGAGTAAAAAACCTCTGTACTTTTATTAACTTCTAACTGAAATGTAACCTTCTGTTTGATTATGAATGTAGGCAACAGATCACAGTATTATTAATAGTATCTGTGATTTTGTCATCAATAGAAATCACAGGTATTGTCAGAACACATTATAGAGTTGCAAGTACCTCAACATGTCATTTATGCTTCTCACTGCTTCAAAATTATAGTAGTTATTAGACAGCCACTCCATCTGGTTATTTACTGTGTTAGTAAAGAAGTACATATAATACTATACTGCAAACTTTAAAATGATAACTGTATTTTAATGTAATTGGTTTCATTTATAATCTTATTTTAGTTATGATTCTGAGAAGGGGTCTGTGGCCCCCAAATGACTAAGAACCCTCCTTTTTGAGTGACTGTGTCTGTACTGCCATCTTTTCCCCTGGTAAGCTGATCCTTCTCCTCTTCCCCAAACTCTGCTGTCAGAACAGGTCTGAGGGGACTTCCCTGGTGGTTCAGTAGCTAAGACTCTGTGCTCCCTATGCTGGAGGCTGGGGTTCGATCCCTGGTTAGGGAACTAGATTCCACATGGCACAGCTAAGAGTTTGAATGCTGCAACAAAGACCTGACACAGTCAAAAAAAAAAAAAAAAAAAAGAAGAGGTCTAAGGTTCAAACATGTTACCCATATGGCCACATGATCGCGGTGACTGAGTTGTGCTAATGCAAATTCTCAGTTGCTCCCCTGCTTTTCGCCCCTAGGCTCCTGGTAACTACGAACTGTTTGCCTTACTGATAATTTCCCAAGCCCATATTGTACTGTTTGACTCACAGTAGGCACTTAGTAAGTATTTAATGAATGAATGATAGTTCAAGAGGAGATAATTTTTCATCCAATTTGAATGAATCTGGGTTATAAAATCATTTTTTAACATGAAATAAAATTTGGTATACATATTCTAAAGAGTTTCAATTCAGTTCAGTTCAGTCACTCAGTCATGTCCGACTCTAGCAACCCCATGGACTGCCAGCATGCCAGGCTTTCCTGTCCATCACCCACTCCTGGAGCTTACTCAAACTCATGTCAATTAGTTGGTGATGACATCCAGCCATCTCATCCTCTCATCTCATTCTCGTCCCCTTCTCCTCCCACATTCAATCTATCCCAGCATCATCTTTTCCAATGAATCAGTTCTTCTCATGAGGTGGCCAAAGTATTGGAGTTTCAGCTTCAGCATCAGTCCTTCCAATGAATATTCAGGACTGATTTCCTTCAGGATTCACTGGTTGGGTCTCCTTGCAGTCCAAGGGACTCTCAAGAGTTTTCTGCAACACCACAGTTCAAAAACATCAATTCTTCAGTGCTCAGCTTTATTTATAATCCAACTCTCACATCATATGTGATGACTGGAAAAACCATAGCTTTGACTGGACTGATCTTTGTTGGCAAAGTAATGTCTCTGCTTTTTAATATGCTCTCTAGGTTGGTCATAACTATTCTTCTAAGGGGAAAGTGACTTAATTTCATGGCTGCAGTCACTATCTGCAGTGATTTTGGAGCCCAAGAAAATAAAGTCTGACACTGTTTCCATTGTTTCCCCATCTATTTGCCATGGAGTGATGGGACCAGATGCCATGATATTAGTTTTGTGAATGTTGAGTTTTAAGCCAACTTTTTCACTCTCCTCTTTCACTTTCATCAAGAGGCTCTTTAGTTCTTCTTCACTTTCTGCCGTAAGGGTGGTGTCATCTGCATATCTGAAGTTATTGATATTTCTCCCGGAAATCTTCATTCCAGCTTGTGCTTCATCCAGCCTTGCATTTTGCATGATGTACTCTGCATCTAAGTTAAATAAGCAGGGTGACAATATACAGCCTTGATGTACTCCTTTCCCAATTTGGAACCGGTCTGTTGTTTCATGTCCAGTTCTAAATGTTGCTTCTTTACCTGCATACAGATTTCTCAGGAGGCAGATCAGGTGGTCTGGTAGTCCCATCTCTTGAAGAATTTTCCACAGTGTGTAGTGATCGACACAGTCAAAGGCTTTGGCATAGTCAATAAAGCAGAAGTAGATGTTTTTTTGGAACTCTTGCTTTTTCGATGATCCAACAGATGTGGGCAATTTGATCTCTGGTTCCTCTGCCTTTTCTAAATACAGCTTGAACATCTGGAAGTTCATGGTTCACGTACTGTTGAAGCCTGGCTTGGAGAATTTTGAGCATTACTTTGTTAGCATGTGAGATGAGTGCAATTGTGCGGTAGTGTGAGCATTCTTGGTCATTGCCTTTCTTTGGGACTGGAAAGAAAACTGACATTTCCAGTCCTGTGACCACTGCTGAGTTTTCCCAATTTGCTGGCATATTGAGTGCAGCACTTTCACAGCATCATCTTTCAGGATTTGAAATAGCTCGATTGCAATTCCATCACCTCCACTAGCTTTGTTCACAGTGATGCTTCCTAAGGCCCACTTGACTTTGCACTCTAGGAGGTCTGGTTCTAGATGAGTGATCACACCATCATGGTTTCTGGGTCATGAAGATCTTTTTTGTATAGTTCTTCAGTGTATTCTTGCCACCTCTTCTTAATATCTTCTTCTGTTAGGTCCCTACCAGTTCTGTCCTTTATTGCGCCCATCTTTGCATGAAATGTTCCCTTGGTATCTCTAATTTTCTTGAAGAGATCTCTAGTCTTTTCCATTCTATTGTTTTCCTCTATTTCTTTGCATTGATCACTGATGAAGTCTTTCTTATCTCTCCTTGCTATTCTTTGGAACTCTGCATTCAAATGGGTATATCTTTTCTTTTCTCCTTTGCCTTTCACTTCTCTTCTTTTCTCAGCTATTTGTAAAGCTTCCACAGACAACCATTTTGCTTTTTTGGCATTTATTTTCTGGGGGATGGTCTTGATCACTGCCTCCTGAACAATGTCACAAACCTCTGTCCATAGTTCTTCAGGCACTTTGTCTATCAGATCTAATCCCTCAAATCTATTTGTGACTTCCACTGTATAATCATAAGGGATTTGATTTAGATCATACCTGAATGGTCTAGTGGTTTTCTCTACTTTCCTCAATTTAAGTCTGAATTTGGCAATAAGGAGTTCAAGATCTGAGCCACAGTCAGCTCCCGGTCTTGTTTTTGCTGACTGTATAGAGCATCTTCATTTTTGGCTGCAAAGAATATAATCCATTTGATTTCTGTATTGACCATCTGGTGTTGTCCATGTGTAGAGTGTTCTCTTGTATTGTTGGAAGAAAGGGTTTGCTATGAACAGTGCATTCTCTTGGCAAAACTCTATTAGCGTTTGCCCTGCTTCATTCTGTACTCCACGGCCAAATTTGCCTGTTACTCCAGGTATTTCATGACTTCCTACTCTTGCATTCCAGTCCCTTGTTATGAAAAAGACATCTTTTTTGGGTGTTAGTTCTAGAAGGTCTTGTAGGTCTTCATAGAACTGTTCAATTTCAGCTTCTTCAGTGTTACTGGTTGGGGCATAGACTTGGATTACTGTGATATTGAATGGTTTGCCTTGGAAACCAAGGCAAAGAGATCATTCTGTTATTTTGAGATTGCATCCAAGTACTGCATTTCAGACTCTTTTGTTGCCTACAATGGCTAGTCCATTTCTTCTAAGGGATTCTTCCCCACAGTAGTAGATATAATGGTCATCTGAGTTAAATTCACCCATTCCAGTCCATTTTAGTTTGCTGATTCCTAAAATGTTGGTATTCACTCTTGCCATCTCCTATTTAACCACTTCCAATTTGCCTTGATTCATGGACCTATCATTCCAGGTTCCTATGCAATATTGCTCTTTACAACACTGGACTTTACTTCCGTCACCAGTCACATCCACAACTGGGTGTTGTTTTTGCTTTGGTTCTGTCTCTTCATTCTTTCTGGAGTTATTTCTCCACTCATCTCCAGAAGCATGGGCCACCTACTGACCTGGGGAGTTCATCTTTCAATGTCCTATCATTTTAGTTTTCATACTGTTCATGGGGTTCTCAAGGCAAGAACACTGAAATGATTTGCCATTCCCTTTTCCAGTGGACCGCGTTTTGTCAGAACTCTCCACCATGACCCGCCCATCTTGGGTGGCCCTACATGGCATGGCTTATAGTTTCATTGAGTTACACAAGGCTGTGGTCCACGTGATCAGATTGGTTAGTTTTCTGTGATTGTGGTTTTCATTCTGTCTGCCCTCTGATGAAGAATGATAAGAGGCTTATGGAAGCTTCCTAATGGAAGAGACTGACTGAGGGGGAACTGGATCTTGTTCTGATGGGCAGGGCCGCGCTCAGTAAATCTTTAATCCAATTTTCCGCTGATGGTCAGGGCTGTGTTCCCGCCCTGTTGTTGGACCTGAGCCAATGGTGGAGGTAAAGGTCCAGCACAGGCCCTGTTGCACTCAGTGCCCCAACCCGCAGCAGGCCGCCGCCGACCCACGGCTCCGCCAGATACTCCTGGACACTCACGGGCACGTCTGGGTCAGTCTCGTGTTATAAAGAGTTTATTGCATTATAAAATGTATTTACAAGGCATTAGGGAAGTTTATAGGAACTGATATTAACCAGTTTATTGTCCAATATTTCAGCTTATTGGGGTACCACAGACTCTCATAGCTGATTTTTAAAAGGATTGTTATAATTAAACAAAGAGAAATGAAATTCTCCAAAGGTGAATGTAGCTGTAGCGAGATAGGAAAGTTCGATTAAAGAAAGAGATTATCATGTGCAATGGGAGTGTATAGAAGCATAGGGATGTGTTTTGTTTGTGTCTCTGTGTATAGAGAGACTCAGTCTAGGTGAGAGGGTTTTTAGAGCTGCAAGTTGCCTTAGAGGTTATTTTTCAATTTAATTTAACAAGTATTGAAACTGAAGCACAAAGAGGTTAAATGATCAGTGACCTTCTAATTGATGAATCCAATAAAGACTGCCCAGACCTTATCTTACTCGGCCACTCTATTGTATTTTGGTTGCTTACCTTTTCCTTTTTCTTGAGGCCCGTGCATAGGCACTTTCTGTCACACTGAATGCTTTCCTTTCTGCTCCTTTCTATTCTTGCCCTTTATTCCTTCTTTTTCCAGAACACATCTTTTAAATCCTCCTGGTCTCCATCTCTCAGGTAGAGCTTTGTTTTAATTCAGTGTTTATCATTAAAATAAAATTTCCGACTTTTAAAGTAGCCTTTTAGCGTTTTCCCCACTCTTCCCTGTTTCCACTCCCCATCCTTTGGTGCTTTTAGTATCATTGATAGACTGTCCATCTGTTTATGTATTGCAGCTTTTGGAGGGCAGAAAATCATTATGATATCTAAGATATTTTCACCCCAAGGACCAATTTCAACTCCCTGGGGGTAAGGTCACACCTACTGAGAATGTATGCTCTTTTAAAACTTGGATGTCATCAGACTCTCACTGTCTGTGGGTTCAAACAGGTTACAAAGGGCATTAACCTCGCATTCTGCTAACAGAAATCCTAGTCTTTTCTATGCAATTTCTTCTCGCCTCAAACTCCTCAGGAGCATTTACCTTTTTTTATGAAATTAGTCTTTGTTCAGTCTGACTATTTCTGCCTGCAGGTGAACTAGAAACACAGACACTACCCTCACAGATGAACTGTAGAAGAGCCATCCTCCTTGTTGCCCTGGTCTTGATGGTCACGTCTACCAAATAAGTGCTCCTGGTGGGTAGTGAATCTCATAACCCTCTGCTGTTGCTGCCAGCACAACTGTCTGGTGGGTGGGGAAGACGATGGCCATTGCTGCTCTTGCTGCTGGTTGCAGGTGCCAGTGTTTGCTGGCCTTGGCCAGATTCTCTGGTAGAGTAATTGCTCTACCAGTCAAGGGTGTTTTTTGGGAGCATAACTATTTCAATTCTCTTTTTACACAGATATGATCTCCAGGGTACAGCTAAGGTACTAGGTGACTTTGCAACTTCCTGGGTGTTCTATGATCTCTCTGGCTTCCAAGCTTGGCTCATGCTATTCCATCTTCCTGAAATGCTCTTCTCTTTTTCAAGTGGATAACTCGACTCTGGTAACAATATTACAATATTACTTCTTTTAGGAAGCTCTTTGAATTTCCCTTCAGAGACTATGTGTGGTGCCCCTCCTATGTATTCCCATGATGTCCCAAATTTCTAGAGTTATTGTATACAGACTATTTATCTGTACCTCCCACTATGCTCTAAGCTTCTTGCAGGTAGAAAACATATAGGTCTAGCCTACCACAATTCCAGTCATCTAGAAGGCATTCCACAACTGCTTATGGACAGCTAAATTTATTCTTCAGTTCAATTCAGTTGCTCAGTCATGTCCGACTCTTTGCGACCCCATGAATAGCAGCACGCCAGGCCTCCTGTCCATCACCAACTCCCAGAGTTTACCCAAACTCATGTTCTTCGAGTCGATGATGCCATCCAGCTATCTCATCCTCTGTCATCCCCTTCTCCTCCTGCCCCCAATCCCTCCCAGCATCACGGTCTTTTCCAATGAATCAACTCTTTGCATGAGGTGGCCAAAGTATTGGAGTTTCAGCTTTAACATCAGTCCTTCCAATGAACACCCAGGACTGATCTCCTTTAGGATGGACTGGTTGGATCTCCTTGCAGTCCAAGGGACTCTCAAGAGTCTTCTCCAACACCACAGGTCAAAAGCATCAATTCTTCTGCACTCAGCTTTCTTCACAGTCCAACTCTCACATCCATACATGACCACTGGAAAAAACACAGCCTTGATTAGATGGACCTTTGTTGACAAAGTAATGTCTCTGCTTTTTAATATGCTATCTTGGTTGGTCATAACTTTCCTTCCAAGGAGTAAGTGTCTTAATTTCATGGCTGCAGTCACCACCTGCAATGATTTTGGAGCCCCCCAAAATAAAGTCTGACACTGTTTCCACCATTTCCCCATCTATTTCCCATGAAGTGATGGGACCAGATGCCATGATCTTAGTTTTCTGAATGTTGAGCTTTAAGTCAACTTTTTCACTCTCTTCTTTCACTTTCATCAGGAGGCTTTTTAGTTCCTCTTCACTTTCTGCCATAAGGGTGGTGTCATCTGCATATCTGAGGTTATTGATATTTCTCTCGGCAATCCTGATTCCAACTTGTGCCTCTTCCAGCCCAGCGTTTCTCATGATGTACTCTGCATATAAGTTAAATAAGCAGGGTGACAGTAGACAGCCTTGACGTACTCCTTTTCCTATTTGGAACCAGTCTGTTGTTCCATGTCCAGTTCTAACTGTTGCTTCCTGACCTGCATATAGGTTTCTTAAGAGGCAGGTCAGGTGGTCTGGTATTCCCATCTCTTTCAGAATTTTCCACAGTTTATTGTGATCCACACGGTCAAAGGCTTTGGCATAGTCAATAAAGCAGAAATAGATATTTTTCTGGAACTCTCTTGCTTTTTCGATGATCCAGCGGATGTTGGCAATTTGATATCTGGTTCCTCTGCCTTTTCTAAAACCAGCATGAACATCTGGAAGCTCATGGTTCATGTATTGCTGAAACCTGGCTTGGAGAATTTTGAGCATTACTTTACTAGTGTGTGAGATGAGTGTAATTATACCTGTAATATAGCAGTGAACAAAATAAAGTCTTTACCCTCTTAGAGGTTACATTCTAATGTGTAGAATAGAGAAAATATATATAGTAAACAAGTAAAATGTATCTTATGTCAATGTTGATAAGAACTAATAAGGAAAATTAAGCAGAAAAGAGGACATAGCATGCCCAACACCGAACAAATTTTTTTCCTCTTTGAATTTGCTGTATGTTCAGTCTTTATTCTCTTAGCAGATACAACTCCATTCTTTTGGTTGTTTGGATCAAAACCCTGGAACTCATCCTTCCTCTTTCTCTTACACTCCTCATCCAACTGTTTTTTGTCTCCTCCTGCTAGAATGTAAGTCCCATGAAGGGAGTAATCCTTGCCTATTTTATTTATTTTTTATTCTGCACACCAGACTAGTAACTGCTCATATTGACACTGGGTACATATTTGGTGAATTGAACAGAAGAGAAATAGGAAGTTGTCAGTTAGGAGAATTGCAATGATAATGGTAAGGATAATGATAATGATATTGAATTGAGAATTCATTGAGAATTGCAATGATAATTGGAGGGAATTGCAATAATAATGGTCAGGGACAAAGGTGATTTTTTGCAGAGACGTGAAGAAAGGGAGGGAATAAGCTATGTGAATCTAAGGGAAGAAACATCCAGGCAGTGTAAATGTCATGGGGCAGGAATATCCTTGGTGTGTCCTGTGATGCATAAAGAAGCAGTGAAACTGGAGTAGAGTGAATCAGAAACAAGAGTAGGAGAAGTAAGGAAGGAGATGGTAGTCCAGATCACTCAGAGACAAAGGTCATGACAATTATTTGACTTTTATTGTAGATAAAATGAGAAACCAGTTGGACAATTTTGTGGGTAGTAACACTATCCAATTCAGCTTGAGTAGCTCACTGTGGTGACTATATTGACAATAGACTATAGGGAGCAAGGGCAGAAACAGGAAGACCAATATAAAACTCTGAAATAAATTGAGAAAGATGCTGTTGGGTTTACACAAGATTAGCAGCTGGGAGGTAGTGAGAAATGGCCAAATTTTGTATAAATTTTGAATTAAAGCCAATAGGAAACATTGACCTAGATGTGAGATGTGAGAAAAAGAGGAACCAAGAATAATTACTGTTTTCTTTTTAAAGTAAAATTTTCTTTGAATATAGCAGGCATATAGAAAAATGCCCAAATCATAAGTGTACAGCTTGGTGAATTTGTCACAAAGTGACAGTGTAGTCACCTTCTCCCGTGAGACCTAGAACATTACCCGCCCCCAAGAGGCTCCTACTGTGTTACTTCTCAGTCATTTTCCCTCATTCTCCATGTAACCACTGACATTGATGTTCCCACTAAGCACAGCTGAACCTGTATTTACAACTTTTGAAAGCTCATATCTTCATTACTATGTAGTTCAAAATATTTTCTAACTTCCATTTTAATTTCTTCTTTAACTGATTTCCAAATATTTGGTGGATGTCCTTGTTATTTTGCCATTGATTTCTAGTTTAATTCCCCTGGGGTCAGAGAATATGTTAATGGTTTCAATATTTTGAATTTTGGGGGACTTGGGGACTTGTTTTATGACCCAGCATATAGACAATTTTTGTAAATGTCTTATGTCCCTTTAATATATAGAAGCTGAATTTTATGTATGTCAATTAAGGCAAGTTTGTTAATATATCATTTAGTCTGATTATTCAATGAGTAACTGTGAAAAACTTATTAAAGTCTCCTACTATAATATTGGACTCATTCTACTTTTAGTTGGGTCAATTTTTGCTTTACTTGAGAGAAGATGAAGTTAAAATTGTCACATCTTTCTGGTAGATTAAATTTTTTTTACTATTTAAAAAGTGATTTTATTGTAAAATAAAACACACATACAGAGATCATGTATCACCTGTGTGTACAGTTTAAAGAATAAGAGAAAAATAAGCACAACACAACTTAACGATACAGAATCCCCTTAATCTCCTCATTTATGTTGCTCCCTAGTCCACTCTCATACTTCTATCTGGAATTTTTTTGTTAATCACCCTTGTTTTTAAAAATAGTTTCTCATTAATATAAGCATTCCTGAATCATTGTTTAGTTTTATCAATTTTTCATTTCCATATCTAGTATATTAATTTTTAAATATCAGGTAAAAATGTCCTTTTTTTCTGTTTAATAATGGTATTTACATGATATGTCTCTACTGTTTTAGTGGCAATGTTTCTGTATCATTATATTTAAGGTGTCCTTATTTAGGCTATATAAAATTAAAATTTTATCTTTTGAATCTAGTTAGATACACTCTGTCTTTTATTTGAAGTATATAGTCCATGTATATTTAATGTAATTACTGATATATTTGGAATTATATTTACTGGATACAACAACATCCTTTACCAATGCGTATGTGCTAAGTCACTTTAGTTGTGTCTGACCCTTTGCAACGCTATGGACTATAGCCCACCAGGCTCCTCTGTCCATGGGATTCTCCAGGTAAGAACATTGTAGTGGGTTTCCATGCCTTTCTCCAATCCTTTACCTAATAGAGTCTAATATAAATGAATAGTTTTACCACTTCCTAGACAATGCTAGGATTTAAGAACACATTAAATCAATTTTTCCTTTTCTGCTGTTTGAATTGTTGCTGTCACATGTTTTAATCATACATGCATTTATTTAAACTTCAGACTTAAATTGAACAAAGTAAGGAAAACCACTAGAACATTCAGGTATGACCTGAATCAAATCCCTTATGATTATATGGTGGAAGTGACAAATAGATTCAAGGGATTAGCTCTGATAGAGTGCCTGAAGAACTATGGACAGAGGCTTGTGACATTGTACAGGAAGCAGGGATCAAGACCATCCCCAAGAAAAAGAAATGCAAAAAGGCAAAATGGTTGTCTGAGGAGGCCTTACAAATAGCTGTCAAAAGAAGAGAAGCAATAGGCAAAGGAGAAAAGGAAGGATATACCCATTTGAATGCAGAGTTCCAAAGAATTGCAAGGAAAGATAAAAAAGCCTTCCTCAGTGATCAATGCAAAGAAATAGAGGAAGACAATAGAATGGGAAAGACTAGAGATGTCTTCAAGAAAATTAGAGATACCAAGGGAACACTTTATGCAAAGATGGGCACAATAAAGGACAGAAATGGTAGGGACCTAACAGAGGAAGAAGATATTGAGGTGGCAAGAATACACAGAAGAACAATACAAAAAAGGTCTTCACAACCCAGATAACCATGATGGTGTGATCACTCACCTAGAGTCAGACATCCTGGAATGTGAAGTCAAGTGGGCCTTAGGAAGCATCACTACGAACAAAGCTAGTGGAGGTGATGGAATTCCAGCTGAGCTAATTCAAATCCTGAAAGATGATGCTATGAAAGTGCTGCACTCAATATGCCAGCAAACTGGGAAAACTCAGCAGTGGGCACAGGACTGGAAAATGTCAGTTTTCTTTCCAATCCCAAAGAAAGGCAATGCCAAAGAATGTTCAAACTACCACACAATTGCACTCATCTCGCAGGCTTGCAAAGTAATGCTTAAAATTCTCCAAGTGAGGCTTCAACAGTACATGAACCATGAACTTCCAGATGTTTAAGCTGTATTTAGAAAAGGCAGAGGAACCAGATATCAAATTGCCGACATCTGCTGGATCATCAAAAAGCAAGAGAGTTCCAGAAAAAAATCTGCTTCTGCTTTATTGACTATGCCAAAGCCTTTGACTGTGTGGATCACAACAAACTGGAAAATTCTTCAAGAGACGGGCCTACCAGACCACCTGACCTGCCTCCTGAGAAATCTGTATGCAGGCCAGAAAGCAGCAGTTAGAACTGAACATGGAACAACAGGCTGGTTCCAAATGAGAAAGGAGTATTGCCACCCTGCTTATTTAACTGCTATGCAGAGTACATCATGCGAAATGCTGGGCTGGATGAAGCAGAAGTTGGAATGAAGATTTCCGGGAGAAATATCAATAACCTCAGATATACCACCCTTATGGCAGAAAGCAAAGAGGAACTCAAGAGCCCCCTGATGAAAGTGAAAGAGAAGAGTGAAATAGTTGGCTTAAAACTCAGCATTCAGAAAACTAAGGTCATGGCATCTGGTCCCATAACTTCATGACAAATTGATGGGAAACTAATGGAAACAGTGAGAGACTTTATTTTCTTGGGGTTCAAAATCACTGCAGATGGTAACTGCAGGCAAGAAATTGAAAGTTGCTTGCTCCTTGGAAGGAAAGTTATGACCAACATAGACAGCATATTAAAAAGCAGAGACATTACTTTGCCAACAATGGTCTATCTTGTCAAAGCTAAAGTTTTTTGCAGTGGTCTTGTGTAGATGTGAGTGTTGAACTATAAAGAAAGCTGAGCACTGAAAAATTGATGCTTTTGAACTGTGGTGCTGGAGAAGACTCTTAAGAGTCCCTTGGACTACAAGCAGATCAAACCTGTCAATCCTAAAGAAAATCAGTCCTGAATATTCATTGTAAGGACTGGTACTGAAGCTGGAACTCCGATACTTTGACCATCTGATGTGAAGAACTGACTGCTGGAAAAGTCCCTAATCCTGGGAAAGATTGAAGGCAAGAGAGAAGGGGACGACAGAGGATGAGATGGTTGGATGGCATCACTGATTCAATGGACATGAGTTTGAGCAAGCTTTGGGAGTTGGTGATGGACAGGGAAACCTGGTGTGCCACAGTTCATGGGGTCACAAAGAGTCAGACATGACTGAGTGACTAAACTGTAAACTTCACCACACGTTATTATTGTCATTTATGTATTTAACTCCTGTTGGCCTTCATTTTTTCTTGTATTTCTGTCTTTCCATCTGGGATCATTTTCCTCTTGTCTAAAGAACCCCCTTCAGCATTTCTTTTAATATGGGTCTGCTAACAACAATTTTTTTCTGATGCCTTTATGTTTGAAGGATATTTTCATTGTGTTTAGACTTCTAAGTTGTTGATAATTTCTTTCAGCACTTCAAGATGTCATTCTATTTTCTTCTTGCTTCTATGGTTTCTGTTGAGAACTTAGTTATCATTGTTGTAGTTCCTTTGAAGATACTATGCTTTTTTATCTGGCTCTTCTTATGGCTTATTCTTTGTCATTTGGCGGTTTTACTATGATATGACTAGTAATGTCTTTATCCCACTTGGGGTTTGATATTATTCATCTATTTTGAAAAATTCTCAGACATTACCTGTTCAAACAATGCTTTTGCCTACATTTCCCCTCTAATCTATTTCTGTACTTCTGAACGTCCAGTTTCACTTAGAAATTTGCCAGCTCCCTTGTGTCTCTTTCATTCTTTTCTCTAATTCCTTTTTTCCCTTTGGTCCTTTGGTCTGAATATTCTCTGTGGACCTATCTTACAGTAATAATCTTACTCTTATTTCTATTTAATCTGCTATTAAGCTCATCTGTTGAGTTCTTAATTTTGATCATTATGTTTTTCAGTTCTGGAATTTATGCATAATTCTCTTTTTATGGATTATATTTCTCTGGTAAGTGTATCTTTTCATCTTTTTTGAAAAACATATTAATCCCCTACTTTATGACTCTAATATTTGTGTCATCTATGACCTTATTTCTATTTTCTTTCTTTCTGTGATCTGATTCCTTGGTATATCTAGTAAGTTTTTATTGAATGCCAGACATTTTGTATAAAAAATTGTAGGGGCTGTGAATGATGCTATTCTTCTCTAGAGAAGTTACATTTTGTATAATGGTAGGCAGCTAGAATAGGAACAGAAAAATTCAATCCAATTCCTGTATGATGATAAAGAGTCTGGATTTCAGAATTTTTAAGGTTCTAGATTCATCTGCCTGGGTTCAACTTGTAGGCACGTAATCTTGGGCAAGTTACTTAATATTTCAATTCATTAATTTTATTGTTGATAGCACAGGAAAAATAGTAGTACTTTCCTCACAGGATAGTTATGAAAATTAAATGAGTTAATACTTGAAAAGTATTTAAATTAGGGACCAACAGATAGAAAGTAGCCATTAAATGTTTGCTTTGTAGCTATTAATTTTTGCCTAAGGCCAAAATCATCTCCCTCTGTTCCTGCAGTTAACAAATATTGACTTGGGTGGCTACTGATGAAACTCAATATGTGGAGCAAGATTAGACCTTGTTAGAGGATAGGATCAGGAAATGGGGAGGAATTAAAAGGTCTTGGTATATTGAAAACAAAGTCAAAGAGGTAATGTAAGCACTTCAGTGTTTGTCCAAGTTTATTCCAGATAATTTCCTACATGCAATTCAGTTAATTCCCATAATGTTAGGTGGAGTTTCAAGGTGCAAATATTCCAAGAATTGGTCATTTTCTTACTGCCTGTCTCTGAAGTGAACTTGAGGAGGGGTTAAAGGAAGCAAAGCTCAAGAAGAGGAAATGATTACCTCTAAAATTCTCCCTATTCTGCCTCTCAGGCTTGGACTTTATTTCCTTTTGGAGTGGTGAAATCTTGATCTAGGATTCAGGAAAAATGTTCTATCAAACAATGAATTTAGACATAATTTCATTAGAGAAGTTCCTAACTGATGTTTTGTCCTCCCTCTTACAAGAATCATCTTAGTAGGCTCATTCCAGTTTGATCGGATTAAAGGTACATGATTATGCCACAGACACTGTACATGAAGGAATCTGTGTTTTGACTGGTGATAAATTGATAATCACCTAGCTGCCTAAGCCAGTCCACAGAAAGGCAGTTAATATTGTGAAACTTCAATAAAGTCGGCTGTCAATGCAATAGATATTACAGGTGAACTCCTTGATCTCTCATTGTAATCCTTTGAATCTCTGTTATCCATCACTCTATAATACATTTGTTTAGCAGGGAAATAGGCTTCTCAAATCTCGCCATCAAAGTAAGCCTCCACAATAACATTTCTAAATCTGACACACAAGTCTCAACAACACTGTCAGTACACTATTTAGCTATCAAATTTAGTGAGGTGATGTAAATTTACAGAAAGATGGCAAGAGATTGAAAACTGCTCCTGTTTGTTTTCTTGGACAATAAAAAAAGTTTTTAGAATCATGGCCTTCCCTACTCACTTTACCCGTTGGACTTTTGAGTAGCAGGTTTTGGTATGAAGTTTCTGAGATTTTCCTTTTGCTAAGTCTTAAGTGGGAAAAAGTGAAAAGTAAGTTAAGTTACAGAAGGTACAGCTTTATTTTTTTGGACTAGAAGCAAAACTTTGAAGAAGCAAATAATACTGAAAGATATTTTTTATTTGGGAAAAAGGACAATTTTTTTTTAGTTATCCTGTATTTGGTTTCATTGTCAACTTGAGGTATCACCTCAGTAATTCTTCCTGGAGGATTGGAAACCCACAAAGACCAAAACTCAATAGTAAAACCAGTTACAGCTCCACCGAGCATTTCTAGGCTGTGACTTTTCATGAAGAAGACATTAACTCTTCCCGTGGTATATTTCGAATTTATATGAACATTCTAATGAATGATCTTATTGTGTGCAGTTCAATCTCCTGAGGAAAGAATTTTCTTCTATTTAATCTCAGGAAATAGGATCAGCTCTGCCAAAGTATTATAGAGCCCAAGGAAACACTTCCTGTATTTAAATTAAGCAGCTTTAAAATTGCTTAAAGGGGTCTTAACTAATTAGAATTCCAGTGGAGAAAGCTTGGGAAGGTTTCAGAGAGCTGTATCTGAATCCACTTCTCTTCTCCTCCTGGTGGGAATTTTGAAGGGATTTTGCATAGTTTCCCTAGGTGATCAATTACAGACCTACTTTTCCTAATAATTTTTGAATTCATTTTTCTCAAATATCAAAATGCACAAAAGAAAATATACTCTTAAGCTATCATATAAGACATGGTGTAAGAAACAAAGGTTTCTTACAGTTTAGAAAAAAATGGCTTTCCTCATCTTTATTCAGAATTATCTGGAAGAAGTGTGTAATCAAAACCTTGTGAATAAATGAACTTCTCTTCATGACAGCAAGCTCCATGAGGGCAGGGACCCACATGGTACTTCCTGACTTCTCTCAGAGCAATGTGTGTGATATCCTGTAAAAAATTAATATTCAGTGGATGTGTGGCTAAATCTACTGATAAATGTATTGCTTGGAGAAAAACTTTTCAGGGATTCCAGAGCATTCTGATGATTTTGAATAAAGGTGGATTATTTCAAACAATCTTTAGGCTGATTTACTTGCAGCTGATTTCTCATAACAGTAGGACTTTCCAAGTGTCAGTAGAATGCTACTAGCTAACAAGACATTTGCTTTGGTTTTTGACTCTATCCTAACTAGATTTAATGAAAGGGCTGGGAAGTAGGGGAGGCAAGAATAAGATAAAAAAATAAAAAAAAAATACAATACATTATTATTTCCAAAAGTGCAATTATATCTAACATGGTAATTATAGCAAATTTTCACAGATTTATTGGAGGCTTTGTATAATATTTTTAATCACAGTAATAAACAATAAGTTTAAATGCTAAGAAGAGAAATGGTAATAACAGCTAATATTTATTGAATTCTCAGATGAGCCATATCTTAACCATGGGAAATGTTCCCTTTTAAAGCTTGGTCACATTTTCCAATTTTTATTCAACAATTTGCTTTTTCATAAGGTCAGGTATGTTTTAGGCCCAGCTTAATTTCTTTCAGTCCTAGGTATGTGGACCTATGCTAATTTTCATAACCACCTGAATGGTTTTGGATCTTTTAAGAGCATTTCATCAGATGCCTTCAAGGATATGCCAGAAAATTCTGTGCTCCTCTTCCTTGTGTTTGTAAGCCACACTCAGTTCTCCATTCCGGACACATTCAGTCATTGGACTCTGAGGAATTTGAAGAGATCATCAAGGCACTTCATTTTGTTAAGTGTTCCCAGTGAGCCTTCATGTACTATGTGGAATTTCATTAATTTGGAACTAAATGTCATTGCATTCAGACAGGGCCAGTCCAGAGGAATTCACAGGAAGAAAGAAGCTAGAACACCCAAATACAGAGGAACATGGAGGTACTGAACCAATATTGTTCATTTACAAGAGAGGATAGGCTTAAAGAGATATTTAAACCATTTAAAACCTCTTTGTATGAAAAAGCCAATAGATGAATTTATTGGATTTGGGGAAGAAATACGGTTCCTGCATCATGACTGCATAGTGAGAAGGTGGTAAGCAGATAAGCAAGGGAGCAAAAGACGGTTCTTCGTACCGTCCATCTAGGTCTGTTGTGTAGTGAGCTCTCATTAACTTCTGTTGAGTCAGTTGCTGTGAAAGGAGATTTTTCAGGACACCAGATCAAAATACCATAAACATGACAATCTCGGGAGAATGTCAACTCTGGATATACTTGTGCAAATGAGAAGTGGGAGGTCAACAGGGAAATGTTTGCTCTGTCTGGATTCAGGGTGTCCACCCACGAACGTGTTTTATAACAGAAAGGAGGCTGCTATAAACGGGAGCCTGGGGAGTCAATTAGGATTTTGTTTGATCCTTGAAACATTTTTGTTTGTTCTGTACCCAACGATACCACTATTGGGGAGCAATGGCCTGGGATCCTCTTGCACAAGTAACTTGACTTGGATTTTTCACCTGGAAAGCAATGGGATTGTAACAAGTGAGGCTTGAAATCTTTTGGAGCTAAAATCTTGCATTTTCTCTTTGCTTTCCTTTTCTCTGTTGCTTGCAATCCGTCTCCGCTAACTGGATTTTATGTATGTTAGTGTATACAGAGTTTCTGGTTTTTTAAAATTATTTATTTATTTGGTTGTGTTAGATCTCAGGGCTTCCCAGTGGTGCTAGTGGCAAAGAATCTGCCTGCCAGTGCAGGAGAGGTGAGAGTTGTGGACGCTATCTTTGGGTCAGGAAGATCCCCTGGAGGAAAACATGGCAAGCCACTCCGTATTCTTGCCTGGAGAACTGTGGCAGGTGAGTTCTCCATTGCAGCACATGGGATCTAGAATGTGCGGACTTAGCTAATCCTTGGCATGTGAGATCTTATTTCCTCCACCAGGGATCAAACCCATGTCTCCTGCATTGGAATGTGGATTCTTAACCACTGGACCTCCAGGGAAGTCCCCAGTTTCTGCTTTTAAAATTTTCTGCAAATGGGAGGAAGTAATGCAAACTAGTACAGCCGCTATGGAAAACAGTGTGGAGATTTCTTAAAAAACTGGAAATAGAACTGCCATATGACCCAGCAATCCCACTTCTGGGCATACACACTGAGGAAA
Source organism: Cervus elaphus (assembly GCF_910594005.1). Classification (NCBI taxonomy): domain Eukaryota; kingdom Metazoa; phylum Chordata; class Mammalia; order Artiodactyla; family Cervidae; genus Cervus; species Cervus elaphus. The sequence goes on along the minus strand of NC_057834.1, from coordinate 71,056,644 downwards.
CCAGATCTGAAAGAGACACGTGCACCCCAATGTTCATAGCAGCACTGTTTATAATAGCCAGGACATGGAAGCAACCTAGATGCCCATCAGCAGATGAATGGATAAGGAAGCTGTGGTACATATACACCATGGAATATTACTCAGCCATTAAAAAGAATTCATTTGAACCAGTCCTAATGAGATGGATGAAGCTGGAGCCCATTATACAGAGTGAAGTAAGCCAGAAAGATAAAGAACATTACAGCATACTAACACATATATATGGAATTTAGAAAGGTGATAACGATAACCCTATATGCAAAACAGAAAAAGAGACACAGAAATACAGAACAGACTTTTGAACTTTGTGGGAGAATGTGAGGGTGGGATATTTCAAAAGAACAGCATGTATACTATCTATGGTGAAACAGATCACCAGCCCAGGTGGGATGCATGAGACAAGTGCTCCGGCCTGGTGCACTGGGAAGACCCAGAGGAATCGGGTGGAGAGGGAGGTGGGAGGGGGGATCGGGATTGGGAATACATGTAAATCCATGGCTGATTCATATCAATGATAAAAAAAAAAAAAAAAAAAAGATTATATTTATCATTGAAACAACAACAACAAAAAAAAAGATTTTCAGTCAACTTTATTGGGTCAAATATCAAAGAACGTCAATTCTCTATGTTTGTTTCTCCACTGTTGCCCTGTAAATAAATTCTTCAGTACCATTTTTCTAGATTGAGAGGGGAGGAAAGGGAGAGATGTATGGAAAGAGTACCATGGAAACTTACATTACCATATGTAAAACAGACAGCCAACAGGAATTTGCTGTATGGCTCAGGAAACTCAAACAGAGACTCTGATGGGGAGGGAGATGGGAAGGAGGTTCAAAAGGGAGGGGTTATATGTATACCTATGGTTGATTCATGTTGAGGTTTGACAGAAAACAGTAAAATTCTGTAAGGAATTCATCCTTCAATAAAAAATAAATTAATTTAAAAAAAAAAATGGGAGGAAGTAGAGAAAGAAAACGAGAGATCAGTTAGGGTGGAGTGGTGAAGTACAAAGAGGCAACTGAAGAAAGACTGATTCCCTGCTTCCTTATTTTAAGAAGTTTAATAAAGTGAAGAATGGATTCCTAAGCAGGAAAAACAGAGCAGTGGTTTCTTTTCTGCCTCTGAGATCTTACAGGATGTTTCTGGAAAGGCCTGTGTGAACCTCATCTTTGGTAGCCCATGAGTGGGAGGGTGCTCCTGCAGACTCCTGTTTCTCCCTGCACTCACACACTTGACAGAGGGGTTGCTCACTACTCTCTTCTAGGAGTCCTGGGACAGGATTTTTAAGATGGGATGAGACCTTTTGAGAAAAATGTCAATAGGCTGCCATAACCCCTCAGCAAACATTTGTCTCCATTTATTTATTCCTCTGGTTGAACAAAGATTTGCTTTTCCTTGTATTAGGGTTTGGGTCTTCCCTGGTGGCTCAGATGGTAAAGAATCTGCCCACAATGTGGGAGACCCCGGTTTGATCCCTGGGTCAGGAAGATCCCCTGGAAAAGTAAATGGCTACCCACTCTAATATTCTTGCCCGGAGTATTCTTGTCCATGTAACTTGCATGGACATAAGTTACAGTCCATGGGGTCTCACCCTTTTGGTCTTGAGTTAGTATGATCGAGAGGAAGGCTATTAGATTTATTGGCGTGAATTCTCACTTTTTAAAAAGCAAACTCTCCTGTGATTATTTCATGTATCTGTGAGTTTGGGGTCATTATTTCCAGTGAGCACTGGAATGTGTATGGAAAAATCTGTGTAACATACAAAAAGTAATTCATTAAAAAGTATGACTAGTACCTTACTGTACTTTAGGAACTTCATGGATTTTAAAAAATGGATTTAAAAAATTAGATTAAAAATTAAATTAGCTATTAAATTGCTAATAGTGACTCTTTGTGACTCCATGGACTGTAGCCCATCAGGTCGGTCCCTCTGTCCATAGAATTCTCCAGGCAAGAATACTGGAGTGGGTAGCCTTTCCCTTCTTCACGGGATCTTCCTGACCCAGGGATTGAACCCAGATCTCCTGCATTGCAGGCAGATTCTTTACTGCCTGAGCCACCAGGGAAGCCCAAATTAGCTATATCCTCCAGTAAATTAGGAAACACACTCCTCTGATAATAATACTGTTTATTTGGGACTAAAATAACCCCTAGTATACCAGGCCATGATCCATCCAGTCACAGCTGAATACCATTTGGGGACACTTTTAGAACTCTACCAAAGAATTCAAAGCTACAAGTGGGAATCCAGATAAAAATGCACAGGTGATCTCAGTAAAAGAAATCTTGGCATGCAAAAGGTGCTCAGTAAATATTTACTGATAGAATAAAACTGAAGACACTGCTAAAGGCATGTGGGGGATAAGTTTTGGGATGCCAACTGTGTACAGTACAGCAAAAGTAAACAACTACTCATGTAGTAAATCACAGCATAGAGGACATTTGGACTTGAGCTATGTATCATACATTAGCTCAGCCTCTGCTACTAACATGTGTCTGTAGACAAGTTATTTCACCTCTGAGGGCCTCATTTTCCTCTCTGTAAAAAAGGAAGCGGTTGTCCGTGGTTTGTAATGTGCAGCTTTCTTTTTCAAACTGCTTCTTCTGGAGAATTCTAATATACACGTGGGTAGAAGTGGAACTTCTTGGGTTGGATCAGGAAAGGAAGCCTGGAGTCCTGCCCGCTGTACCACCTCCAGGACCCCCACTGCACACAATTTGAAAGCAAGTGGACCTAATAACCTGTGAGGTCCTGTCCAGCTTGGACATTTGCAGGCAGTATTAATAATCAATGTTACAAGGAGAGTCTAGAGGCCAGTGGAGGATATTGGAGGACAAATTTTGAGAAGTACTTCTTCAGCCTGTCATCGTCTGTCTTCAGCCTATCCTGGCTTGAGCCTCTAGTTCACTTGGTGACCTCAGTCTGCGTCTCCTACACCTGAACCCTGGGAGCGATGCAGGTTGCCTTCTCACTGCTCAGAGCCAGTACTGCCCTCCGCTGGGGCCTCTAACTGTTTCTGGCATACTCCTCTCCAACCCCATTTCCACCCCCAGAGTTCAGGGAAAGCTATGGTTTTTTCCAAAGTAATGTATGGGTGTGAGAGTTGGACCATAAAGAAGGCTGAGCGACTGAATGACTGAACTGAACTGATCCTCTTTCTCGTGAGTAATTACAACAAATCCCTGACCAGTTTCATTCTTCTCCCAGTGACATCACTCCTTAAATAAGTCTTTCCATTGTTCCCTGTGGCCTATAGTACTGTTCCAACCTCCTTAGAAGGACAGAGAGTCTCTCCACAGCTGCCTTTACCCTCTGCAACCTCCACTCTGTCGTTCACCATCTTGCACTTTACCAAGCTGCCCACGTGCTTTGCATATACTATGGAGTTTTACACTTTCACCCCTTGGATCAGAGTGATTCTCCTCCATAACTGGCCTCTCATCCTCTTTTTTGTAGTTAATTTGTAATATTTCTGTAAGACTTCATGCAAAGGCCATTCCTATAGGAAACCAGCCAAATGCCCCACTGCATCTTTTAGGACTGCATGTTATGCAGATGATACCACATTAATGACAGAAAACCATGAGGAACAAAAGAGCCTCTTGATGAAGGTGAAGAAGGAGAGTGGAAAAGCTGGTTTAAAACTCAACATTCAAAAACTAAGATCATGGCATCTGGTCCCATCACTTCACGGCAAATTGATGGGGAAAAAGTGGAAACATTCACAGATTTCATTTTCTTGGGTGCCAAAATCATTGCAGACATTGACTGCAGCCACAAAATTAAAAGATACTTGTTCCTTGGAGGAAAAGCTATGACAAACCTAGAAAGCAGAGACATCACTTTGCCAACAAAGGTCTGTATAGTCAAAGCTATGGTTTTTCCAGTAATCACATACGGATGTGAGAGTTGGACCGTAAAGAAAACTGAGCACTGAAGAATTGATGCTTTTGAACTGTGGTGCTGGAGAAGACTCTTGAGAGTCCCTTGGACTGCAAGGAAACAAACCAGTTCATCCTAAAGGAAATCAACCCTGAATATTTGTTTGAAGGATTGATGCTGAAGCTCCAATATTTAGACCACCTGATGCAAAGAACTGACTCATTGGAAAAGACCCTGATGATGGGAAAGACTGAAGGTAGGAGGAGAAGGGGATGACAGAGGATGAGGTGGTTAGATGGCATCACCAACTCGATGCACATGAATTTGAGCAAGCTCTGGGAGTCAGTGATGGACAGGGAAGCCTGGTGTGCTGCAGTCCACGAGGCTGCAAAGAGTCGGACATGACTGAGTGACTGAACTGTACTGAGCTGAAGTGATTTATCATGGGTAATCTCTAGTCTCAACACTTTATAGCTCCCTGATTCAGTTTCACCTGAGATCAGTCAAGAGCTCCAAGTGAAGCTCATGGACAAGTGAAGGGCTAATGTGAAGTACAATATTTTCAATATTTAAAAATCAATTTTTCATATAAATTAATATTTATTCTATTCCCGTGTTTATCATAGAGCTATTTTAAGCTTTAAAAATGCTATTTGTTTTTCCTGTTAATAAACTGCATCGTTTAGGAAGAGAAAAATCTAAATATACAGGTGAAAGATGTTGAATAAATTTACACAAGTAAACCTTTGGGTTTTTTGGGGTAATTTTCAGTTGTTCATTTGTCCTAACGTGAGCCTCAGGGGGTGAATGCTCACCAGGTCCCCCAGCCCTGGCGAGCTTGAGAATCTCAGCCGGGCAAACAAACTTCTTCAGGATGTAGTTTTCCCTCGGCTTGCCATGAGGTGGCTGTGAGGGCACCGGGATCTGACAGGGCGCCTGTGTATGAATTAGGAAAAAGCAATCTCTTTGCTGTGATGCAGCCCCAAAGGTACAGGGCTTTAGCAACTGAGCCATGCCTTTATGCTGAGAAAAAGTGACTTTGCTCTAGGCAGATGGCTCCACAGGAAGGGTAGCTGGATTTGAGCCTCTCTACCAGGCACCTTCATGAAGCAAGGACTTATCCTGCCTATGCGAGGAGCCACTAAGCTCCCCTTGGCCCCTAAATGATGATCTGGGCTGCCAAATAAGCAGGGAAAGGAGTATCGTGGTGTCTCTGAAGAGTATTTTTTGGGCTCTTTTGTAAGGCCAGCTTGTGTTTTGATGGAGCCAGTCTTGGGTGCTTCCTAAGCTCTGACCCAGAGATCTCCTTCCTTTGAATAGAATTGTCACTTTGTGTAGTTTGCTAAGTGTGTAGCTTATTTTGTTAATCTGTCACAACAAGAGCCAAACAAAATGGTGATCACCGGATCACATGTGTGGAGCCTCTTCGTTTCTTGCACTCTGCAGTAAGCATTATTCACAAGCAGTTAATTATTGGTCTTCATGCATAAAATGAATGTGACATTGGAGACAGATGTTTATTGTTTGTGACATACATATTTTTTTTCAAAATTCCAGCTACTGAAATTGGCTGAAATTACCATCACAAAACACAGCATTTGTACATTCGGGGTCTTTTCTGATCTCTGACCTGTGGTAACAGCACGCAGATGTGGTAATATACACATGGATATACTTTTCTTTTCATTGACAGGATGGATGGAATTTCTCTAACTGTGCTCAGGCTGAAATGACTACTGAACTCCACCAGGGGCTGCTGTTGAACTTCTTAAAAAAACCCATGTTTTGGAGGAGAAGGGGGATGGTGTTGGATGGGGAGGGAGGGATGGGAATGGGGGAAGAGGAATAGGAAAAAAAAAAAAATCTTGGAAGAAAACCTGACATTTCTGTCTGAGGTGGAGCATGCTTTGTGATGCCACACATGGAATGTTTCGGAAGTGTCAGTAATAAATACTTCTCTCAGAAATCTTTATATTCTAAATCTCTGCATATCATACCCCAAGGAGAGTCGTACAAAGACATAGCTGTCAGGGTCTAATTTTGGATCTGAAAACTATGGTGGTTGTCAGGCATCTTTTCCCATGTGTGATATTTATCTTCTCTCACAAACAAACTGAGTGCAGGCTTTTTAATTAATTTCCAGTGTCTCCCATGATAATTTCCCCCCTAATATATTAATACGATGATTTAAACCTTCATTCAGAGGCAGACTTTCAGATGAAAATCACTAAAGGCTTAGATGGTGTTTAGTATTATCAATAAGCTACATGTTCGTTGGTTTGTAAGGAATCAATAAAGTTGCCCTTTCCTCCATTTTTATTTTTAGAGGCATCAGCGGGATTTTATCTCTTTTAAGTATATTAAGGAAATCACGAGTGAGTTGATTTTGTAATTTTTCTTCTTTTGATTGGTGGCGGTACTTAGTCTGTTTCTCTTATTGCTTTAGGAAGACTTACTTTTAGAGAACTTCTCAAATTTGATGATGAAGGAGTGAATTTTCTTCTTTACAGTATTCTCTTTAGAGAAACTTAATTTCTTTTTTATACAAAGGAGCCAGAAGTAGACCATCGAAGGGGTATATCTCTGAAATATACAAATCAGATGGGGATAGCAAGTGAATTCATCTATTCCTTTCTTGTCCAATATCCCTCTTAATAGAAAATGTAGAATAAAAAGCATCACATCATAAAAATCCTAAGGACAGTAGTAAGTTGAAGTTATAATGCATGTTTCTTAAACAGCATATTTTTTAGACAAATAGGAGTAAAATTTGCTTCTTCCATAACAAGAAGTCATGTGGGGCAGAATTTTATTTATTTTTGGTAATGCTTATATCTTTATTTAATATTATACTCTTAGATTAAAGGTTGCCTCAAATTTCATAAAGATTTTTTTCTCAATTCACCTTTAAGATATTTGATTACTGGGGTGATAGGTCAGTCCTTGAAGAAATATTTGTCTTTCTCTGGAAAGGACATTTGAACACCATTGGAAAAATCATGGCAATAAAAGGGAAATTCCTAGAGTCTTATATGAGGCTTTTAATTTTTGGCAATTAAATTATTAAATTCTTGGAAATGCGTGAAACTCCTTGTTCTTATAGGACTGGAGCTTACCTTTGTGACTTTTTTTTTTTACATATAAGGATTTGTTTCTTGCTTTCTCTCTCTAAATCCCACCACCCATCATACACATGCTTTCCCCAGATCCATTAGAAACATTTAATAACCAAATATCTATCTCATGAGAATGGAATTTTTAAGGTTAGATCTTTCTGTTAATAATTTGTATTTTTTTCCTGCCTTGCAAGTTGCATGTAAGCACCACAGAAATCAACCTTTAAACACAGATTGATTCTGACAGCTTTTATTTTACGTGATTTCCAAGAATTGGTTTAGAAATGCTTCTTAATTGAAATAGTTCTCCTTTTTGGCTTTTATTTTATTGTCCTTTACTTCTTGACATCTTGTACATTAAATCAGAGGCTGTTTTAGAGACATGAAATGACAGCTTTTTCAGAGACCGATTCTGGATCCTGATAGATCTGCACTTCTCAAAGCAGAGAGGCTGCTCGCCACAGCCTCTGAGAAGCTTCCTGCATGATGGGCACGTCACCTGGAAACACAAGCATAAACTGCAGGTTAATCACCAAGGACTGACTTGTGTCAATTCCCCATTGCCCTGCTCCCCATCTAAGAGAAAGAATGCCAAGAACTCTTTTTTCCTTGCTATTTAATAACAGAATCTGGGCTCAAGTTTAGTTTGAAATTATATTTCCTCTCGGCCAGGTTGGAAAGGCTACTCATGTAATTTAGTAGTGTGCCGTAAAGAAAAATCAAAGCGTCCTCATGGAATATTTTTCCCCATTGTATCTTCCTGTGATGAGAGAACACATAAAGTGAATGAGATGTGACACAGGCATGCACGGAGAACACATTTGTTACACTGAAATTCTGAGGAAAACACTATCTGTGTTACTGTGATGTTTTGGAGTTAGAAAAGGGTTATTTGGGAAAAAATATGTATTTATATCAGAGTCAGGAGGAATAAAAATGAGACAGGATGCAAAAATATGATAACACAGTGAAGAATGGTGCAACCGACCAGACCAGTCCTTGTTCAAGGTAGAATGCAAACATTTGATAATGGGAATGCTAACAAGATGAGTATTCTAGATTTGTTTTTCAGTTCTACCTAACTCTTTGTAACTTTACAATGTAAGAGTCAGAAATTGGAGCCAATTACCATAATATGTGGTGGTTTGGTGGGAGCATGTTCTACATCAGACAGTTAAAAGGTTTTATTGCTATTAGGAGCATGTTAATGCCCTTGATAATGTCTCTACTTGCATTGTAATGTCTCTTGTCGAAGTATGGAATTCTTTTATCTTCTTATTACATTATGCAAAAACTTGAATTGAAAAGATATTTGCAGGAACATTTAAAGTAGTGCATCAATCAGCTTCAAAGAAGAGAAAATGTTCTCGGAATAGCTTATAAAAGGATAACTGTCAGTTTTATTTTGGATGAACAAAGGCGGCAACGTAAAAAGCACTTTATTGTAAAAGCATACTGTGCAATTCAATAAATATGCCAGATAAATATAAGAGAGAAGAAAGTTCGTAATTATCTGATGACTTAAATGTAATTTAAGTAATACTTTTAAAATGCATCTAGCAGTGCAGTACTCTTTTTCTACAGGTTCCAAGTTCTAGCCTCAGAGGCCCCATTAGGTGATAATTTAACTCTCTCTGATAATGTAAGAATTTGAATGGATTAGTCATGGTCCTGTTTATAATTTATCTTGGGAAGATACAGGAAGGAGCGTGAGTGGAAAGCATTAGAAAAAATTTTAATAACAACTTAATGGTGCAAGCTCTTCAAAATGATTTGTTCTTATCTGCACAGTGTTCAGTTGTTTCTCATATAATCTTTGCTGCTATAAGAAAATTTTGAATTTGAATGTAAAAGTATTGTGACTTGAAATAGCATTTCCAAGTGTTTTACGTTTGGTAGGAAAATCCGTTAGCAGAGTAATTTCTGGAGTTTCTAAATTAGGGGTGCTTTGTTACTTTTTATATAAGGATGCTTACACCTTTTTTGATGATTAGAAATACTTTTCTTATTTTAGGTAGATGGATTTTAACTGTAAAGGCTAAACTAAAAACTTTGTTTTCAAATGCGTTTCTCAGTTAATCCATTTTAACCTGATAAATGCTGCAGAGATGACTCTTTTAGATAAGGTTTGAGAATCTGCAGAGCGGACTGTCTAAAGAAAAACAGTCAGATCCAGCACATAGAAAACATACATTTTTGGAGTAGGAAAAAAAGCTATTTACAGAACTCAAGTTTTCTATGATTTGTTTCTATACATACTTACATGAAAATTCCAATCATTCAAAATCTGTCTTTGTTTTGTAACCTGACAAAAGGATGCTAATTCCTGATTAAATATAGTAATATAAATTTTCTCCCAGACTCAGGCCTTTTTGAGATTCAGAAAACTTCATTTGAAGTCAGGCTAATTCACTCCCCACACCGTTGCAGCTTATAAAACTATATTAATGCTTGTAACATTTCTAAGAAATAATCTTCATTTATTTAAAAACTGCAAATATGGCACCTTGTAATAAGATCAGTTCATAACTTTATTTGTAACATCATTTTGCTAGCGACTGATTTCTCATCGCTATTGTACATGACGCCTAATTAATTAAAATAATTTTCTCCTCCTTTCAGTGGGTTTCATCCAGACTCTGTGGAAAACAGTATTCCGTCTGCTGCTGTTCTCTGATACACCCCATTTTCTCATCCCGCCATTCTCTTGGCCTATTTGGGAACACTCTCATTTTGAAAGTACACAGAAAATTATCTCATAAGAGAAATTTAATAACAAAAGAACTTCTGAGATTTTGGAAGTGTAGAATTCTTAAGTTATTGAACTATGGGAAAAGCTGTAATTTATAACCAGCAAGTTAGTATGTTGTACACATCTGTGTACTGTTTCAGAAAATAAAGGTTGTTACCATAGCAACTGCCACATAATATGGAACATACGTTATTTGTGAGATGCCAGACTTCGTGTTAAAAAAAAAAATCTCCCTCCTCATGGCTGTTCTCTGATGTTTCAGGGATTTCTTTCCTTCTTACTTTTTTTTAAAACCATTATAAGGGATTTTCTTCTTTCGTGTCCTATTATTTTAAATATTTTTGTTATTTTCAGTTTCCCATACGTTTAGAGTTTGTCCTCTAAACTGATAACTTTGCATTGTACTGCTATGATTTGCTGACCACAGCTGAGATATTTTCTCATCTAGCTGATTTTAATTTTAAAGAAATTCTAGCTACTTTTTAGATGTATCAACAGGTACATAGTAAAGACACATGTAACTACTGTGAATACAACAGGTAATGTAACATTTTGTTTGAGATGGCCCATTTAGGGTTTTATAATTTTGTATTGTAAAACCATCATGGTATTTAACCCATCTTAAAAAGATTAAAATGTCACAAAATGTGAAGCTATTTATGGATGTCATATTTAACTTCACCTGAAATAATTGTTTAGACAGTATCGATCATTTTATGATAAGAAAATTTAACTCCTTTATGAAAGGAAATTTTCCAGACTTTCTTCATAAGTGGTAATGTCAAAGAATTAAGAAAGTTGCAAAAAAAATCTGAAATCTCAATTATAGGCAGAATAATGACTCTAAAAGAAAAAAGGTAATAATAAAAAATAAGGCTGGATCAGGGATCAGAATGTCCAACTAGTTTGAAATAAATGTCTGAAAACAGTGTGATACTTTCAAACAATTCAGAGCTTTTTTATATGCAGAAGCATCTGACATGATTGAATTTCTTGTGCACAGTGACTTTTTAGTTTAGATTTAATATATAATTGTAATCGTTGACATATCTCATCAGGTTAGAGGCTTCCTGGGGCACAGTATCTGAGTTTCCCTTTGCAATGGATAGGATGTGAAGTACTAGCTGTCCTTAGATACAACTATCTCTGTATCTTCAGCATGATCCGTGTCATAAAAATGTACCACATCAATCCTAGAAACGAAACACTTCTGGTAAAAAATGGCAGAATGAAAAATACCTTTCCTTCCTTCAAAAAAACCTCAAACCTTAATAGTTAAATCAATATACATTTATTAAACATCCACCATGTGCCAGACACAGTTTTGGGAATATAAAGATGAATAACTACTTCCCTGTCTCTGGGGGAAGCACCAGTCTGGTCAGAGAGAGAAGGGCGCTGCTCACACAATGAGGTACGTGCTCTGACCTAGTTTTCCATGGGCCTCCCCTGTCAACAACACCAACGACAGCAACAATAACAGCCAACATTGACTGAACACATTTTTTGACAGATACCTCGGGTGCATTTTGTAATTTAATCCACACAGTAGTGCTCTGAGGGTTTTACTCACAAGGAAGTGAGGCTTTAAGAGTCTGAGTAACTTGCCTAAGGTTATACGGCTGAGTTGGGATCCTCAAATTTGTTACACCTGAGATAATACATCTTGACTACGTGTCCCCATCTGCACGGCTGCCATCCTCAGCCACGATAACTTGTTCTCTCCCTGGGCTCTATGGCATCTGTCTAGCTTGTTTTCCTGCGGCCATGTTGTCTCTACAGTCCGTCTCCACACAGCTCCCAGAGCGGAGAATATTAGTCACATCACGTGTCTCCCTTGCTCGGACCCTTCCAACGGATTTCCATTAAGTGTAGATTGTAACCCAAGTTCTTGGCCATGGTTTATGGCATCCTGCAGTTTGCTGTCCCTCAGTACCCCCTAAATTTCTGTTCCCACCGCTCTCTCTCAAGCTCATTTGCTAGGCTTTAGACCAGTGATCAGCACACTTTTTTTTCTGTAAAGGACCAGAGAGTAAATATTAAAGGTTTTTCAAGCCATACAGTTTGTGTTGCAGCTACTCAACCCTGCTATGACAGCACAAAAACAGCTACAGATTATAGATGAACAAACGTTCCAATGAAACTTCATTTATCTACGCAGGGAACAGGCTGGGTTTGGCCCACAGACCAGTTTGCTGACCTCTGTTGCAGACTTCGTTCTTCCTTTTGTTCCTCCAGTGTATCACGTCTCCGAAACGCAGGGTCCCACTCTCTGTCTCCAGAACCCCCCGAGCTGCCATTCTGGCCATCTGTCCTCACTGTGGGTGAGAGACTTCAATCGACTGCTGTATTTAAGGAGCTCCCTCTATCCCACCTGAACACCAGATCACCAGCTTTACTGCCTTCACAGCTCTCAAACAGAAAGGATTTCATTAGCTTGATTTCTTACTTTATTGTCTGTGTCCCTGCTATAAGGTAGGCTCTGTGTGAGGAGGAATTTCTTGCCTTGCTAGCTGTGGTGTTTCCACGAACTATAGCAGAGCCCGAGGCACAGAATAGATGCTCTGTAAATATCTTCGGGCTTCCCAGGTAGCACCAGTGGTAAAGAACTTGTCTGCCAATGCAGGAGATGTAAGAGACATGTGTTCGATCCCTGGATCAGGAAGATCCCCTGAGGAGGACATGGCAACCCAGTCCAGTATTCTTGCCTGAAGAATCCCATGGACAAATGAACCTGGCAGGCACATACGGTTGCATAGAGTTGGACATGACTAAGTGACTTAGCACACACACCCAAAGATCTTCATTTGAATAGAGCACAGGCCTATCTGAGACCAAGACATGTGCTTTTCATGATGTCTCAGTATTTTCCTTCTGAAAAAAAGTGGTCTCACCAATGACAATCTGAGGGATTCATCACACTGGATTCCGAGAGGGCCTCTGTACCCTGGCAAATCAAACCCCCCACGTATTCCTGGTTGACCTCAGGGAATGTGTTCCACAGGCACGTGAGTCAGGCTGATGTCTCAGACTGTGGTATCCATTGAGTATTGCCCCTTTGTTTGTTGTTATCAGGCTTCCCTGGTGGCTCAGGTGGAAAGAATCTGCCTGTAATGCAGGAGACCCAGGTTTGATCCCTGGGTCAGGGAAGATCCCCTGGAGAAGGAAAAGGTTACCCACTCCAGTATTCTTGCCTGGAGAATTCCAGGCAAGAGCACCCTGCCAGGATATAGTCCATGGGCTTGCAAAGAGTCAGACAGGACTGAGCAACTAAACAACAACAAACGTTGTCCTCACTGCCTTTGCTGACACTGTTACCATGCACACTGGGTGTCCTCACTTCATCCAGGATCCTCTGTCACTTCTACTGCATTGCTCTGCACCCTCTGGACACTTTGGATATCTTGTAACACCACCTGTGGGTAACCATGGAGACTGCACGGTGACAGCCATTGCTTGTGCTGGGTCCTGCTGCTGTCTCCATGGAGGATGGCTCTCTCCGAGGGCTGCTGCCTCTGTGAAGCACCTAAGCCTTCTGCTGGGGCTATGATGACTGCTAGTCCCACTAGACGCCATTACTTCGGGGTGCCACACGGCCTCTGTTCTATGGTGGTCCTCTGTTTTCTCTCAGCTCAGGGATTCTGAATTAGTGCTGTATGTGCCCCAAGGCCTTACAGCATTTTAATTTTTTACTTAATTGCCATCTCTCTTTCTAAGTATAGCAGCTGATGCTTGTTATATGATGGGTATGTTATATGACGCTTGTGTGATGGGTACTGCTGGAAAGCTTTATATATGCTAATATGTATAAGCCTCATGATAAGCTCATGAAGCAGGAACACAGTTATCATCTCCGCTGAGCCTGGAGAGGTTAACTGACTTGCTCAAGGCAACTCACAAGTGACAGGACTGATATTTGAATCTAGGCACTGAGCTTCAGAATTAATGCTCTTAAACCATCAGTCTGTAAAGATCTGACCGTGTGTTCGTGGAGTTAGACTGGGGACAGATACAAGAGGCCAATGCCACACGGTACTCTAACTCTCCCCTCCCCTGCCACTGTGGGACTAGTTACCGAGTCAGCTACTCCCTCAGTGCCCTGTGTGCCGGATCCCTGGATGCACACTATTGGTTTTTTAGGTCTGTGCAGGTGTGGCTGACCTCAGTCTCAGGGAAAAGCTGCTTTCCCCACACTCTTTTCTAAATAAGGTGTTAAAGTAGATGCTCGGATAGTGTCTGTAACACAAAGGAAGAGTCATGAATTCTTCAGGTAAGGAGGTGAAATTTGAACTAGATTCTGAAAGATGAATATGATTTGCCATTCAGAGGTTTTGGATAAAAGAATATACCTAAACCAAAGGGCCAGTACAGGCTGGCCTATAAGACAGGGTACAGGTTAAGTTGCAATGAGAGGAAAGACTGGGAAAGGAGAATGGGTTGGATCCTGAAGGGCCTTGGCACATGTTAAGGAATTTTGTAGGCAAGGGTCGGGGGTGGAAGGGTGGAGGGAACTAGCAACAGCTCTAACATGTTAATCTAGACCAAAAAGAGCTGTCAAGTGGAGATTTTCAACCTGTGCTTCAAAGTCTACTTGATGTCTGCTTAGCCTCTGGGTATTTTGTGGACTAGCTTCTTATAATATTGATAGGGACAGGACTCTGTCTTCATGGTTCTAATGTGAAATAAATAGTTAAAATGCCCTATATTAAAATAAGTTTCATTTTCTTCATTCTTTTTTTAAAGTTGAAGTATAGTTGATTTACAATATTGGTTTTAGGTCTATAGCATAGCGATTCAGGATTTTTACAGATTATACTTCATTAAATGTTGTTACAAGATAATGGCTATAATTCCCTGCACTATACAATATATTTTGTTGCTTATCTAGTTTATACACAGTAGTTTGTATTTCTTAATCCCATATGCCTAACTTGCTTCTCCTCCTTTCAATTGTCACTAGTTTGTTTTCTACATCTGTGAGTTTGTTTCTGTTTTGTACATTAATTTATTTGTATTATTTTTTAGATTCCACATGTATGTGATACCTTACAGTATTTGTCTTTCTCTGTCTGACTTAGTTCGCAATAAGCATAATATTCTCTAGGTCCATCTACATTGATGCAAGTGGCAGGATGTCATTCCTTTTTAAGACTTAGTAGTATTCTATTACGCACACACACACACATCTCACATCGTTATCCATTTGTCTGTTGAAGGACACTTGGATTGCTTTCATACCTTGGCTACTGTAAATAATGCTGCTATAATCATTGGGGTGCTTGTACCTTTTTAAATTAGTGGAGAATTTTGGAATATATCCCCAGGAGTGGAATTGCTAGGTCATATGGTCAGTCAGTCAGTCAATTCAGTCTCTCAGTCATGTCCGACTGTTTGCGATCCCATGGACTGCAGTATTTTTAGTTTTTTGGGAACCCTCCATACTGTTTTCCACAGTGGCTGCACAAACACTGCATTCCCACCAACACTGTTGGAGGATTCGCTTTTCTCTACTTCCTCTCTAACATTTGATACGTGTAGATTTTTTGATGGCAGCCATTCTGACAGGTGTGAGATGGTTTTCATCTCGTTGTTTTTGATTTATATCTCTTTAGTAATTAGTGATATTGAACATCTTTTCATTCGCCTGTTGTTGGCCTTTGGTATGTCTTATTTGGGAAAAATGTCTATTCAGATCCTCTGCCCATTTTTTGATTGGGTTGTTTTAGGGGTTTTTGCTTTTTTTTTTTTTGATGTTGGGTTGTACGAGCTGTTTATATATTTTGGACATTAACTCCATGTCAGTCATAGCATTTACAAATATTTTCTCTCAATCTGAAGGTTATTTTTAGTTTTGCTGGTGGTTCCTTTTGCTGTGCAAAAGCTTTAAAGCTTAATTAAGTCCCATTTGTTTATTTTAGCTTTTATTTATTTTGCCTTTGGAGACAGATCCAGAAAAAAATCACTACTGTTTCTGTAAACAGAGTTCTATGTCCTCTTCTAGTTTTATAGTTTCAGATCTTACATTTAGGTCTTTACTCCACTTTGAGTTTATTTTTATACATAGTGTGAAGGAATGTTCCAATCTCCTTGTTTTACATGCAAGTGTCCCGTTTTGTCACTCCTTTTGATAAAGTTGTCTCTGTCTATGCCTGCTCCCACCCCTGCTTCAGCATAAGTAGAGATGATTCCTAAATATTCTGTTCTCCTGGAGTGGCCCCAAGAAGTTGTAGAACTCCTGCTCTAGGGGACCTCGACCGTGTGGATGAAGTCACTCCTGATTGCCTTGAATGCTTCATCCACGTCACCCTGTCTTCTGGGGACCTATGCAGAATCTCCCAGCCACCTTCCATCTGTGACAGAAGGTTATGACAGCACTAACCCTCAGTCTAAAAAGCTGCCAGCCAAGCATGGTCATCTCTAACGACTCTGGAGACACTCCAGTTTTCACGGACACCTAATTAAGAAGTTATTTACATTTTGTTTTACTTAACGCTCATGACTCCCTTCTAACAGGCACACTAATGAAGTTCCTCTGTGACATCATAATGCTCCAATGATGAGGTATGTCTTCCCTTTGGGACTCAAATACCCATTGAAATTAATGAGTTGCTTTTGCCCCAACAGCTTTTGAATTTTGCCAGCTCTGTCTGTAAGAAATATTTAGACTTGTCTGGTTCTCGTCAGAACAGAGATCTTAGTTATTAATATTTGACAAATTTAAATAAAACTGTAAAGGGAGAGTAGCCCAATCAATTTGATCTATGTGACCCCCCCCCCTCCCCGCAAGGAGTAGGAGATAGAGAGAGTAGGGACTAATTTACAAAGTCACAGAAGAGCAAGATACAGTCTTTTAAAGAATTAAAATGGAGCTATTAGACTAAGGAAACATTCACCATCTGTGTATCCTTTTCCATTTTCCCAGGGTCAATCCAGGCACATGAACTTTTTTATTTCTATGACTTTCTAAATTTTAAAAACCGTGGAATCCTTTTTAAAAAATGAAATTCTGCAATGACTCTCATATATAAAATGGGTAGCAGTGGAGTTGCCATGGGGTGGAGGGAGGTGGAGCATGGAGAGCTTTCCACATGATCCCACTTTCCCTCCGCAACGGATTCTCACCCTGCACCCAAGCAGCTGCAGGGTTCTGAGGAATTTGGAATGAAAAGCCCTGTCTATCCACCCATTCATTCTGACACTTGCTGCAGGAGATATAGTTTATATGAAAAAGGGGTATAAAGAAATATTTTAAAAGAGTGATCTATTTTCTCTTAATAGTGAATTACTCTAGACTTTGATTTTACTGTTCAGAATGGCATAACTTCTTCAGGATGCTGCAAAGAACAACAAAACACAATGATTCCTCCAATCCATTAGTTATTCCTATATTACATGTATTACTCTAATGACAACCCACTCCCCCATTCTTGCCTGGGAAATTCCACGGACAGAGGAACCTGGTGGGCTACAGTCCATGGGGTCACAAAAGCTTCGGACACAACTTAGCTAATGAACAACAACAAAAGGTCTTCCTACCAAGAGAGGAAAATGGATCCTTTTGCTTCAGCTCTGATTATCACTCTACTTTCAATCTTGGTGGTGAGTGTGGGCACTGAATCATATAAACTATTTGTCTTAGAGCAACATACAAGCGAAAACTAACTTAGGGCCATTTTTAAGCCTGATTGTAATCCTTTCGGAAAACTAGAAATATAAAACTTTGAAATCATGCACATTTGAAACTCAGGAGAAAACAGAAGGCTGTATATAAAGACATTCAATAATGAAAAAGCATATTTTCGTGTTGTTACAGTTAGTTCGCAAAAGTTCGACATGACTGAGCAAATAACACTTTCATTTTTTTAAACAATTCAGTTGGTGAAGGGAGAAGAGGAGATAAAGAAGGGCAGGGAAGAGAAGGAGTGAGGGAAGAGGGGAAGAGCAGGAGATGCGGAGCTGGAAGGGAAGGGGGGCTGGCAAGCTCCAATTCTCCTGTTTGCTTCCACCTCTGGGAGCTCCGCCCATGGTCTTTTTCCAGGCAACCCTCACATGATGGTTAGCATCCTCCCTTCCTGCCCTGACATGACTTTCTGAGGCACAAGAAGCAACCTGTACCATACCCACAACTTGGCAGAGGCTCTTCTTTATCTCTTCTGGTCTTGGCCTGTTATGAGGTTCCTTCTGGAAAAATTCCCATATCTCACTGAGAACGCTTGTTCCGAACTGACTCTATACATTCAAGGAAAGTCACTGTGCTGCAGTTCTTTTACTCTTTTTGAGAAATGTCTTCCATGAACCAAAGAGAAGAGTAAAATTTAAAAATAATTTGCTCTTCCTTGGGGTTTTAAGTTCCTTCCAAATTTAGTTTTGAAAAAGATTTCTTTTTTCCTAAAAAAATTAAGAACTCAGTCCCTGATGGAGAAGTGATATTTTAGGATACTGTTTCCTAAACTTCAGTCATTTTAGTACTTCTTTCGAGCCCCCTGGTGGCTCAGACAGTAAAGAACTTCTTTCATGACTTTGCTATGCCTGAATATCATCTGTGATATTTTTCCTCAATGTCATTCTAGGGAATAAAATCGGTGAAATCACAAATTTGATGTAGTTATATTTAAAAAAAAATAGCAATAAAAATATTTGGATATTTGGCAACTAAAACCATCTCACCAGTGTTAAAAATGTTCCACTGTTTGGGAAATACCACTTACTCTAGGAAATGGTCCACTTCTGGCTTATGACTTTGAATCTAAACTTAGGGTCTGAAATAATTATCCATAATGCATCAAAGAGAAAAGAGAACACTGGTGGGCCAGGAGGTTGACAGGACCTGATAGTCCCCGGGATAAAGCTTATTAAAATATTGGAAGTTTTTAAAATATAATTAAGATATATATTTGTTTATCATATATATGTTTAATTTATATTCCACTTTCGAGTGATGAAGTTATTGTAAGTTTGTTGCACAAAAGCTGACTGTCCACAGGGTCATCATGTAGATAGTTTCCTTGTTAGTTTTAACAAGTCGTTTGAAGCAACAGTGTATTTTCCTAAAGGTGGTGTGGTGCTTCTCATTGTCCTGTATTTGTTATTCCATAAATAAACAGAGTTTCTGTGATTAAAAAAGGATCATACTATTTAATAATACTCTCAATCAAATGAGCACCTTTGTGGTTTCTCAGGAAAAAGATGAAATAAGGTAATATTATTACTTTATATTCTTTGGTTTCCCATAGAATTTCTTTTTCAGATTTCAGGGCAAATAGAACAAAGGGTCAGTTTTTATAATTCATTTATTTCCAAGAGTATGTTCTGGTGTCTCCTTATTTGGAGATAGCTGTGAAAAGATGGATCAGGAAAATAGAAAGGCATAGTTAATTTTGTAATTTATAATAACAGCATTTTTTTCCATTTATATGTCTTTTTCAATCCATCTTTTTTTCTGAGAAAGATTGAATGGAATAATTTTCTCTTTTTTGTCTCTTTTTCAAAATTCACTGATGCCACACAATGGATGTTACATAATAATCACAGTTATGACTTTGGGAAAGCAGGGTTTCAAGTAAATATGTTATGTAAGTATTTTATGAAAATTTTGATTCTCATGTTTGAGGATAATAAAAGAATTCCTTTGCTTCTTAGAAAAGAAATTCTGAAAACAAATGAACAAATGGACTTGGTACATGGATACCTAGACAAGCCTGGGTCTGAGAAGAATGACATGCCTTTCAGTATGAGATAGCTACAAGAAAAAGGCATGTAATTAAGGAGGGAAAAAAATCAGAAACTGGAGCCATTAAAGAGACTGTGATATGAGGAAAACATTGTACAGGAGATGTGACCAAAGATCTCAGATCTGAGAGCTGAAAGGGAATGAAACTAGTTAAAATTCCACTGCTCATTCGCTCCACAGGAGAAATAACGTTACTGTTGGATGCCACTTGCCACTTCATTTTTAGAAACAATTAAAAGATGCAAATATTTATGAATTGCTGTGTCTGTTGTAATCCTATTCTGAAAGCAAATAGTGCCTTGTTCCTTAGGTTCTCAGTGCTGGCTACTGTTGGGATTCAGGGGTTAAAGCAAACCCTTCAAAATTTGTTCACTACTGCTACTCAGACAAAGGGATGCAACTCCGAGAGTGTTCTGTTTGCCTGCAAGCTGTTGCCTATGCCAAATGAGCATTTTAAAAACCATTCAAATTAAGTTGAAAATTTGTAATTATATTTTCCCTTTTAATTGTAACTTATGCAAATGTTATATTCCAGCTGTACAAATAATTTTCGCTTCAGACTACAACATCCACATTAAATCTAGCACATAACACCCTGATACGAGATTCTTCCCAAGCTTGCAGATTTAGAAGGCTGGTGCTGTTAGTTATGGCTTCTATTGCTGTTACCCTGCAGTTAAGTATAGATCGGAAAGTGGAGTAGAGGAGGGAGACACCTTTGCCATAATTTATTGGAGACAATTGATGAATAAAATACACAAAAGATACACAGAGTCTAGGAAATCTGGGTGTTTGGTTGGGTGGATATTGTATCCTTGCTGTAATTGATGAATCTGGCTTGCAGTGGATTAGTTACAGAAAGAGGCTGCCTGTGACTCATTCGTTAATTGTCATGCATTTTAAACCACTCTGTGAAAACAGAAGTTGAATATTTCCCATTTTCAATGGAAATTTCACTTGGGGAAATCACGTACAAAACCATTACAATTTTTAACCAAGAGCGAAAAAACCATGGATTATTTTAAGTACACACACAGAGACACAAAAGTGAGAAATAAAACAAAAGGAAAAAACCCCCAAGTGCAGCATATTGTTTTGATTATTGAAGTGTTTGTTTACATAAATTTGGAAAAGTTTTCATAATTTTTTGGAAGGCAAATGTGGGAGCCTTGATTTATTTCAATCCAGTTGACTGCTGATTAGCTTTTCGTATTTAACAGTGTCTGGAAGCAATGGAAGAAATGAAAGCAGGAAGTTCATGGCACATCCTCAAGTAACTCACAATCTTGATAATAAACAAGGAAAACTTATGGACTAAGATGGACTATAATGAATAACATGTGTGTTTATAGATTTGGCAGAGAATTCAACACTTCATTTTTCAGTGGGATAGACAGATAGAGTGTGACTTAGTGATTTGTTCAAAGTCACATATCTAATAGTGGTGAAAACTTGTTTGAAACCTAGAAGGTCTAACTTTGTCCTTTGTTTTTTTCCATCTGTCAACTGAAAGCTGCACGACTAAAGAATCTATTTATTAAAGATGGGCCCTTCCTACACTTGCCCATGAAATGAGCCTTGACTCAGCTGGAAAACTGTATGGGCATTTTAATACTTTCATAGGCCCTGGATAGAGACTGGAAGGTTTTGTTGATCTCAAATTAGCTTCAATTAGTTAAGATTGATTTTTAAACAATGGAAAAATACTAGACAAAGATCCCATAGCTGTGAAAAGTATGCTGTAAATCCATATGCTGTAGGTCAAAGAGCAAATGATTAAAAGTTCAGATTGATTCTTATAGTAAAAGGGCAGTGCAAAGAAATGCTAAAAACCAATGGTCATGGACAAAGCCCCTGAGGCTATGTGAGCCATCAGCCTGGGAATGAATGCTCATGGCCTGATCTTCATTTATGTTTGCTTTTCTTGGCACAGTCTATTATATAAGCAGCGATGATAATGACTATACCCCCTTTCCTTATGCAGAAGCTTGGGAACTGATGTCTGGCAAAAAGAGTTGATGATGGTGGGGTTGGTGTGCTTGTCTATGTGCAATGATTTTTTACAGGTGAATATGGGGATGCTTGTTTCTTTGAAAACTGATTCATTCATTCATTCACTGGTTTATTTACTCATTCATCAGGCATTTACTAGGCACTAACCATGTGCTAGGCAATACAGTGTTTTACATTGTGAATACAGATTGACAAAGTTGAAATTAAGTAATTCATTGTTGTTGTTTAGTCACTCAGTTGTGTCTGACTCTTTGCAACCCCATGGACTGTAGCCTGCCAGGCTCCTCTGTCCATGGGATTTCTCAGGCAAGAATACTGGAGTGGGTTGCCATTTCCTTCTCCAGGGGCTCTTACTGACCCAGGGACTGAACCCGAATTCATTGAGTGAATATCTGTTGTCTACATGTATGTCTGATGGAACTGGGAATTCTTGATCAGAAGTCTCAGCCTTCATCCAGCAAGTCAGCTGTGCTGCCCATGTGCAAAGCCTTGTTAATTTCCCTCAATGGCTCAGTGTCTCTCATCTGCCAATCTAGTGTAGACTCATAGACACAGACTCTTCCTCCTGTGTATTTTACCAGAATGGCAGCTTTTGAGCCTAAAGGGATACAGCATCTTCCATAGTAAGATTGTGGTTTAAAGTAAGGACTTGGGAGTTAGATGTGTATGGTTTATGTCCTACCCAGCTCACTAGATGAGTGTCCTTGTTGCATATTTAGTTTCCTGATCAGTAAAATAAGTGTCATCTGGAAAGGTTGTAGTGAGGATTCAGTTTAAATCAACAAATGCTTGACAATAAAGCCTGATACATGGTGACTACTTCCTGTGCCACTTTAGTAACGCTTTGCAATTTTTCTCTTCTCTCAATACCCATTTCCTTTTGCCAGTGATGCCTCTTGCCTGCCATGTATTAGCTCCATGTGTCTGTGACATTTTGAATAGTAATTTAGGCATCTGGAGTTTGCAAGACTCCTCTGGCTTTCTTTGATAACTTTCAGTTCATTTCAGTTCAGATTAGTCGCTCAGTCGTGTCCGACTCTTTGCGACCCCATGAATCGCAGCACGCCAGGCCTCCCTGTCCATCACTAACTCCCAGAGTTTATTCAAACTCATGTCCATTGAGTCGGTGATGCCATCCAGCCATCTCATCTTCTGTCATCCCGTTATCCTCCTGCCCTCAATCCCTCCCAGCATCAGGGTCTTTTCCAATGAGTCAACTCTTTGCATGAGGTGGCCAAAGTATTGGAGTTTCAGCTTCAGCATCAGTCCCTCCAATGAACACCCTGGACTGATCTCCTTTAGGATGGACTGGTTGGATCTCCTTGCAGTCCAAGGGACTCTCAAGAGTCTTCTCCAACACCAGAGTTCAAAAGCATCAATTCTTCTGCACTCAGCTTTCTTCACAGTCCAACTCTCACATCCATACATGACCACTGGAAAAACCATAGCCTTGACTAGATGGACCTTTGTTGGCAAAGTAATGTCTCTGCTTTTTAATATGCTGTCTAGGTTGGTCATAACTTTCCTTCCAAGGAGTAAGCATCTTTTAATCATAATATACCACTAATTGTTTGATTTTCTAGTGATAACCATAGAAGAGCTTCCTTGATGGTTCAGTGGTAAAGAATCCACCTGCCAATGCAAGAGACATGGGTTCAGTCCTTGGGTCAAGAAAATCCCCTGGAAAAGGAAATAGGAACCCATTCCAGTATTCTCTCCTGAAAAATCCCATGGAGAGGAACCTGGTGGGTTACAGTCTATGGGATCACAAAAAGTCAGACATGACGGAATGATTAAATACTTGCTCACACACAACTATGGGCAGGGCTACTGAGAGGGGCTTCCTTCCACCCCAGAAGAATGATTTCTGGGATGTAAATTGTGTCAGAGCTCCTTGGTCTTTTCTTGGTCCCTTCCTGCATCTTCATTTTCTATATTCATCTTTCCCTCCCTCCTCTTTCTGTCTAGTCTTGAGACATTTGCAAATACACATTGACTCCACAGTTCCTGACTAGGGTATTTTCTTTATTAATGTTTGCAATTTGTGCGGGTTATAGATCTTTTCATGACCTCTGCAATGCCCTCAGGATATGCCACTGTCATTTATTTGCATAGTCTTCTACTTTGACGAAATGCAGATAAATTGAAAAATCTGCCAAGAATCATTGTCCTCGGGACATTGGGAAACAAGCGCTTCCACAGTTAATTGTGTGTGTGTTTTTAATCGCAGCCTAATAAACTGGCTTTTCTTTTTTATTTGTTTAGATTTGCTCTCAGAAAAATCTCAAAATATTAGCACTTTTGCTCCAAATGTGGTCAACTGCTCATCCTCAGAGTACATGTTGAACCAGGCAGAGCAGTCAACAAACTCAGGTGAGGGAGGAAGAGACTCCTTTTGAATTTAAAAGTAGGAGAAATTCTTTCCTTCAAGCCATGAAACCATATCAGACATGTAGGGTAAGGAAACTGTGTATGCACAGTTGTATCTGACTTTCTGCGACCCGCCTGGACTGTAGCCCACCAGTCTCCTCTGTCCATGAAATTTTCCAGGCAAGAATACTGGAGTGGGTTGCTATATCCTTCTCCAGGGGGTCTTCCCTACCCAGGGATCAAACCCACATTTTCAGCATTGGCAGGTGAATTTTTTTTTACCACCAGCACCACTGAAATCCACGCACAATGTTATAGAAGTCCAGAGGACTGGGATTCACAACATAATGTTTTTCCGAACTTGCTGACTTTTTCTGGGCAAGAGGACTCCATTTAGAGCTTCTCAATCTTTCGGGCACATAAGAAACACTGGAATGCCTATCAAAATGGTGATTCCCAGGTAACCCATACAGGGATTTTGATTCACTAGATGAGTTGGAGACTGGCATCTTGCATTTGGCCACCTGATGCGAAGAGCCAACTCATTGGAAAATATCTCGATGCTGGGAAAGATTGAAGGCAGAAGGAGAAGGGGGTGACATAGGATAAGATGGTTGGGTGCCATCATTGACTTAATGGATAGGAATTTGAACAAAATCCAGGAGATAGTGAAGGACAGGGAAGCCTGGCATGCTGCAGTCCATGGGTTGGTTGCAAAGAGTTGGACACGATTGAGCGACTGAAAAACAACAACAAATCTTTCATTTAAAATCATCGTGATTCAGGGAGTCTGCTTTGGTTTCTACTCTTAGTGCTGCCTGCTTTTCTAGGCTAGGCTAAGAAAGCTGGTGTAAGAGTAGGTGCCTGGCAAAACAGATGGAGCTGTGTCAGAGCTGTTTATTCAGAGCTCACGGCCCTGCCTAATACCCAGTGCCATCAGGTTGTTGCTGAGGGAGACACCTATGATTCCATTAATTATTTAGGGATCCAAAGTAGCCACCATTAATGAATCTGAATGTATTACAATGATCCTAATCAGGGTAACAGATGCAAAATGACAATATGAGACACACAATTTTCCCCCAGCGAGTTACACACTATTAAGGTCTGTTGCAGTCAATGAATCCAGATGCTTCCGCACTCTTACTGACCATGAAAGATCCTGGTTTCATTACATGAAAGAAAATAAGTTCATCCTGTCATCTTGCAGAGTTAAAGCAGAATCCAATTCAGCAGCTGGTAAGGCATCATAAGTTGGTTTGCAATAATCCTGCTTCCATTTCAGGATTGACTGAGTGGAAGAATTCTATTGCATCTGGGCTTATCATTCCCTTTACATTATTTTTATGCTTTCCCAGATGAGATGGTTTACTCTTGCTCAGAAAGCCTCCAATGGACTAAACACACTCTGAGTGAGAAGAAAGTGAACAGTTTTTATAGAGGGTAAATTCATTAAAATCAGAGTAACAAAACCAAAGTCAGCCACGATAAAAGGGAGGCATAAAGCTTCTCAAGAGTGTCTTCCTAATAATGTCAGACTTCTGGTATGCATGAGGCTATGCATGACAGCATTTCCCCTCCTCATGTCCTAGGGATCATACAAAAGGAAAAGAAAAAGAAAAGGAAGAATCTGTCATTTTCAGAAAAACCAGGAGACAAATATAAACCACAGAGTCTGCAACACCTGTAAGAACTGCTAAGAGAAGCTGAAATTGTGTAGCAGCTGCAGAGGCGGAAACAAAAAGTAACACAGAGTGGGAGAGGGTTAGGGATGGCAGATCACGGGAGGTCCCTGCGAACACACCATCCTGAAGGGGAAGGGCTCATGGAAGTGCTAAAATGAACATAGCTGTCCAGGAATTCAGGTTAGCAGGGCTAGTGCAAGAGTGTGCCTTTCCTGGTTTGGCTCCAAGGAATACAGTCACCAACAGCACCAAGAATCCAAAGGTGAGCTGTATTTGCAGGGAACAGTCTAATTCTGGGGTGTGTGTGCTAGGTTGCTTCAGTTGTGTCCGACTCTGCAAGTCTATGGACCGACAGGCTCCTCTGTCCATGGAATTCTCCAGGCAAGAATACTGGCCTGGGTGGCCATGCCCTCCTCCAGAGGATCTTTTGACCCAGGGATTGAACCCGTGTGTCTTATGTCTCCTGCATTAGCAGGTGAGTTTTCTATCACTAGAGCCACTTGGGAAGCCCCCCTGGCCTCTCTCCAGTCAGAGAACTTCTTGTAAACAGCTGGTTTGGGAAAGTGCAACTCATTCAATGATGACAAGCTGAAAAAAGAAGCCATTGATAGATCCTATGGGAAGAAAAGTAGAAAAGAGCAGCTAAACTGTCCTGCAGATGCAAAATACTCCCAAGCAGATGACACTCTGGTCCTGACAAATTGTCATGAATTAAAATAAAAATACACTCAGTGAAGCGATTAGCTTGATGAATGAAGACCACAAAGAAAAAATTGATGAACACAGAGGAGAGGTGGGGGGTAAGTGGAAAAAAAGATGAACTGAGATGCAGGAAATAATATAGAATGAAGACACAATTGGAAGAAATATGAAGAAAAGAGTCACCATAAAAGCAGTGATAGAAGTAATGGACATAAAAGACAAGAAAAGGACATCCTGGATACATTCATTTGAGTAATAGGAGAAAAACATAAACAATGAAGGAAAACCCAAACATTTAAAGATACAATTCAGGGAAACTTTCTGATAAGAAAATGTGTCTACAAAAACTGAAAAAACAGTGTGTACCAAGAAATATTGACCCAGACCATCATAACAAGAAATATCCTGGTGAGACTGAACTCTAAAAATGAAGGAAGAATATTTTGCACAGTAAAAGTCTGAAGTAACTTAGAGAGGGGAAAATATCAGGCTGACTTCATATTCATATTCACAGCCACATTCAGCATCAGGAGTTGGAGGAATAGTGCTGCTCAGATTCTCAGGGAGAGAAAGCGTGAGCCAAGGATGTTTTATTCACTCCAACTGCATGTGGAAAATCTCAGGGATGAGCATTGCCATGAGCCTTTAGTGAGTAAAGTACTCGTGGGACAAATTCTGCCCATCAAGTGATGGCTTACTTGTCAGGGGCAAAAGAACTAGCAATGAACTTTTTTTCTTTCTGAAACTAAATTTTTTTGTTAGGAAAAATTTCAAAGTATACAAAAATAGAGAGAATGATATAATGAACTCCCGTGTAACTACTAACCATCTTCAACAGTGATCATGGCTAATCTATACCCCCAATCAGTTTCTCCCTGTCCTCCAACTTGGAAATAATCCATTATGTCATTTCATCCATAAAATTTTTTGTAGTATCTCTAAACAGAAGAGATATAAGGAATATTTAAAAAATGCAATGCCCAGTACCATTATTACAACTAAAAATAAATGATAGTAATTCTTTAATGCCATCAAATGTCATGTTCATATTTTGTGATTATCTCATAAATTTTCTAAATAGCTGATTTGTTCAAAGTGAGCTCCAAATATGGACTATACATTGCTACTGATGTCTTTGAGTTCCTTTTAATATACATTTTCCCCTCCCTTTTCAAAAATTTTATTTTAATTGTAAAATACACATAACATAAAAGGTATGATCTTAACCATTTTTTATTTTTTTATTTTTTTTTAATTTAACCATTTTTTAAAGTGGTGGTAAGTGTGTTCATATTGTTGTACAACCAATCTCCAACTCTTTTCATCTTGTAAAACTAAAACTCCATACCCATTAAACAACTCCCCATTTTCTTTTTTCCCTCATTCCCTGGCAACTACTTTCTGTCAGGATGAATTGGAACAGGTACCCTGTTTAAGTGGAATCATATAGTATTTGTCTTTTTGTGACTGGCTTATTTCACTGAGCATAGTAATTTTTTTGAACTTTAAATGCTTTGTTAAGCTTTTATTGTAATAGACTAAATTTTTGGTTTCATAGAGTCAGTGATACCAAATTGGCTATTGGGTTTAGTGGCTTCTTGCATCAGTTCCTGCTATTGTCCAATTTGTTCAGCATGAAAGTCATTAACTTTTTCTTCTGGGAGGATGGTTCCAAAATATGCTTTTTCAGTTGAATTTTGTCTGTTTTCTTTAGCTTGTTGCCATAGCACTGCTGCATATGTCTCTCATTTCTGCAAGAAACACTGGGCCTTGTCAGTTCCAAAGGTCTTATGTCTCCTAAATTCACCCTTCACATACTCCTTGCCCAGGGCTTTCAGGTCCAGGGGCAAACCCAGTGCCGCAACAAGGGGCCCCGAGGAAAAACTCAGGTTGTCTAGCTAGTGCAGGCCTGGACTACAGACTTTGCCTTTGTAAAGGTTCATTCATGTCATGGTAGATGTCAGAATTTCCTTCCTTTTGTAAGGCTGAATAATAAAGGCTTACCTTGTTTTATTGTTCTTCACAGATAACTGCATTTTTTACAGGTTGAAGATTTGTAGTAACCATGCATGGAGAGAATCTATGGAAACCATTTTTTTCCAAGCAAGCAAGCATCCACTTGCTTCATGTTTTCATGTGACTTTTTCATTATTATTGTATTTGTTATGGTGATCTGTAGTCAGTGATTTTTTTCCTTTAAAGTTTTATTTATTTCTTTATTTGGCTGTGCAGGAAGTTCACTGTGGCACACAGGATCTTTAGTTTCAACATGCAAACACTTAGTTGCTGCACGTGGGATCTACTTCCCTGACCAAGGATCGAACCTGGGTCCCCTACACTGGGAGTGTAGAGTCTTAGCCACTGGAACACCAGGGAAGTCTCTGTGATCGGTAATTTTTGATATTACTATCATAATTACTTTGACATTTTTTAACAATGAAGTATTTTAAAATGAAAGCATGTATATTATTTTCTATATTATGGTGTTGCATACTTAATAGATTATAGTGTGGTATGAACTTAAGTTTGTATCCACTGGGAAACCAAAAATTTCTTATGTCTCACTTATTGTGATATTCACTTCATCACAGGGGTCTGAAACCAAACCTGCCCTGTCTCCAAGGCTTGTCTGTCTTTCATTGTATGTATATGCCACATTTTGTTTACCCATTCATGCTCTGATGAGGACTTAGATTACATCTTCCTTTTGGTGATTGTGAATAAAGCTGCTATGAATATGGATATACAAATATGTCTAAGCCAAGTAGCTTTCAATTCTTTGGGAATATACCCAGAAGAGGAATTATTGGATCATATGGTAGTTCTCTTTTTAATTTTGTGAGGACCTGCCACACTGTTTTACACAGTGGTTTCGCCATTTTACCTTCCCACCAACAGTGCATAGAGGTTCCAAATTCTCCCTGTCTTCACCAAGACTCCTAATTTTCTGTATTTTTTTTTTAAATAGTAACCATCCTAATGTGTGTGAGGTGGTAACTCATTGGGGTTTTGATTTGCATCTCCTTAGTGATTAGTAATGTTGAGCATTTTTTCGCATATATCTTGAAAATTGACCATTTATATATCTTTTTGAAGAATGTCTATCCAGATCCTTTGCTCATTTTAAAATTGGGTTTTTGTTGTTGCTATAGATGGTGGTCCCCAACCTCTTTGGCACCAGGGACTGGTTTCATGGAAGACAATTTTTCCGTGGCAGGGGGCTGGGAGAGGGATGGCTCAAGCAATAGTGAGAGTGTTGGGGAGTGGCAGATGGAGCTTCCCTCACTTCCCTGGCACTCACCTTCTGCTGTGTGGCACAGTTCCTAACAGGACATGGACTGGCACCTGTCTGTGGCCCAGGGGTTGGAGATCCATGATTATAGGAGTTCCTTGTATGTCTGGATATCAATTCTTATCATATATATGATGTGCAAATATTTTCTTTTATTCTGGTAATTGTCTTTTTACATTATTGATTGTGTCTTTGATGCATATTTTAAAATTATGATACAGTCCAATTCATGTATTTTTTCTTTGTTTCTTATGCTTTTGTTTTTAATACAATAATTTATTGCCAAATCCAATGTTGTGAGGCTTTTCATCTATGTTTTCTTTGAAAAGTTTTATAGTGTTAGCTTTCACATTTACCTTCCCTGTAGCTCAGCTGGTAAAGAATCCGCCTGCAATGCAGGAGATCCCGGTTCAATTCCTGGGTCAGGAAGATCCCCTGAAGAAGGGATAGGCTACCCACTCCAATATTCTCAGACTTCCCAGGTGGCTCAGATGGTTAAGAATCCACCTGTAATGTGGAAGACCTGGGTTTGATCACCGGGTTGGGAAGATCCCCAGGAGGAGGGCATGGTAACCCACTCCAGTATTCTTGCTTGGAGAATCCCTATGGACAGAGGAGCCAGGTGGGCTAGAGTCCATGGGGTTGCAAAGAGTCCAACACGACTAAGCACATCACAGAAACTCACTTCGAGTTAATTTTTAATCTATACGCAGGTCAGGAAGCAACAGTTAGAACTGGACGTGGAACAACAGACTGGTTCCAAATAGGAAAAGGAGTATGTCAAGGCTGTATATTGTCACCCTGCTTCTTTAACTTATATGCAGAGTACATCATGAGAAATGCTGGGCTGGAAGAAGTGCAAATTGGAATCACGATTGCCAGGAGAAATATCAATAACCTCAGATATGCAGATGACGCCACCCTTATGGCAGAAAGTGAAGAGGAACTAAAAAGCCTCTTGATGAAAGTGAAAGAGGAGAGCGAAAAAGTTGGCTTAAAGCTTAACACTCAGAAAACTAAGATCATGGCATCTGGTCCCATCACTTCATGGCAAATAGATGGGGAAACAGTGTAAACAGTGTCCGACTATTTTTTTGGGTTCCAAAATCACTGCAGGTGGTGATTGCAGCCATGAAAGTAAAAGATGCTTACTCCTTGGAATGAAAGTTATGACCAACCTAGACAGCATGTTAAAAAGCAGAGATATTACTTTGTCAACAAAGGTCCATCTAGTCAAGGCTATGGTTTTTCCAGTGGTCATGTATGGATGTGAGAGTTGGACTGTGAAGAAAGCTGAGTGCAGAAGAATTGATGCTTTTGACCTGTGGTGTTGGAGAAGACTCTTGAGAGTCCCTTGGACTGCAAGGAGACCCAACCAGTCCATCCTAAAGGAGATCAGTCCTGGGTGTTCATTGGAGGGACTGATGCTGAAGCTGAAACTCCAATACTTTGGCCACCTCATGCGAAGAGTTGACTCATTGGAAAAGACCCTGATGCTGGGAGGGATTGGGGGCAGGAGGAGAAGGGGATGACAGAGGATGAGATGGTTGGATGGCATCACCAACTCGAAGAACATGAATTTGAGTAAACTCTGGGAGTTAGTGATGGACAGGGAGGCCTGGCATGCTGCGATGCATGGGGTCGCAAAGAGTCGGACACGACTGAGCAACTGAACTGAACTGAACTGATAAGGTAAGGGTCCTACTTCATTCTTTTCTGGTAGTGAGTTTAAATTTATTGAAAAATGGAGCCAAGACTAACACAATTGTGGAAAATAAAATGTGAGAACAGAATGTGATATTTATATGCATGACAGTGCAGGAGTGATACAACTAACTCTAGTGCAGAAGAGAGGGAGGCAAAAAGAGTAGGAGGGAGGATAGTTCTGCTGAATCCTCACTGATACTGACTGGCAAACAAACAAACAAAAAAAAAACTGACTGGCAATGAAAATGAAATGCTTATTTAGCAGTACAAAGATAAAAACTAGATAATAATACACCATTGGGTGATGGAGGAGAGAGAGAGAAAGAGATGAAGAGGAGGAGAAAGGGGAGAGAGAGAAAGAGGAAAAAACTAATAGATATTGTTTAAAAACAGAAGACTGAGAGCATTTTATATAAAGTTGTAATTACAGATGTAATCTGCAGAGTACATCATGTGAAATGCTGGGCTGGATAAAGCACAAGTTGGAGTCAAGACTGCTGGGATAAATATCAGATTTTCAGATGACACCACCCTTATGAAAGAAAGCGAAGAAGAACTACAGAGCCTCTTGAAAGTGAAAGAGGAAAAAGTTGGCTTAAAACTCAACATTCAGGAAACTAAGATCATGGCATCCAGTCCCATCATTTCATGGCAAATAGATGGGGAAACAATGGAAACAGTGACAGACTTTATTTTCTTGGGCTCCAAAATCACTGCAGATGGTGACTGCAGCCATGAAATTAAAAGATGCTTGCTCCTTGGAAGGAAAGCTATGACCAACCTAGACAGCATATTAAAAAGCAGAGACATTACTTTGCCAACAAATATCCATCTAGTCAAACCTATGGTTTTTCCAGTAGTCATGTATGGATGTGAGAGCTGGACTATCAAGAAAGCTGAGCGCCGAAGAATTGATGCTTTTGAACTGTGGTGTTTGTGAAGACTCTTGAGAGTCCCTTGGACTGCAAGGAGATCAAACCAGTCCATCCTAAAAGAAATCAGTCCTGAATATTCATTGGAGGGACTGATGCTGAAGCTGAAACTCCAATACTTTGACCACCTGATGTGAAGAACTATCTCATTTTAAAAGATCCTGATGCTGGGAAAGATTGAAGGTGGGAGGAGAAGGGGATGACAGAGGATGAGATGGTTAGAATGCATCACTGACTCGATGGACACAAGTTTGAGTAAGCTCTGGGAGTTGGTAATGGACAGGGAAGCCTGGCATACTGTAGCCAATGTGGTTGCAAAGAGTCAGACATGACTGAGCGACTGAACTGAACTGAACTGAACTGACTGAACCTGTAGAATAAAATCTTTAACTTTTCTAAACAACAGAATAACTATGCATACATATATACATATTATCTTTATTTCTCTTGCTCTCAAGTTGACCACATAGTGAAAAGCTTCATTAAACTTAAAAAGTTCAGTTCAGTTCAGTTCAGGTGCTCAGTCGTGTCCGACTCTTTGTGACCACATGGACTGTGGCACACCAGGCTTCCCTGTCCATCACCAACTCCCAGAGCTTCCTCTAACTCATGTCCATCGAGTTGGTGATGCATTCTAACCATCTCAGCCTCTGTCGTCCGTTTCTCCTCCTGCCTTCAATCTTTCCCAGCATCAGGGTCTTTTCAAATGAGTCAGTTGTTTGCATCAGGTGGCCAAAGTACTGGAGTTTCAGCTTCAGCAAAAGTCCTTCCAATGGATATTCAGGACTGATTTCCTTTAGGATGGACTGGTTGGATCTCCTTGCAGTCCAAGGGACTCTCAAGAGTCTTCTCCAGCACCACAGTTCAAAAGCATCAATTCTTTGATGCTCAGCTTTCTTTATAGTCCAACTCTCGCATCGATACATGACTACTGGAAAAACCATAGCTTTGACTAGACAGACCTTTGTTGGCAAAGTAATGTCTGCTTTTTAATATGCTGTCTAGGTTGTCTTAAAAAGAGAAAATACAAAATAATGCAGGTGAACTGAGATCAAAGATATCTGTCACACTAAAATTATAAATGAATTTGGCTCAACTATCAAGTGAATGAGATTTTTAGATTGGAGTGCAAAGGAAACCTAACTCTCAGCTGTATTTTGAGGAGGGCATGGCAACCCACTCCAGTATTCTTGCCTGGAGAGTCTCTTGGACAGAGGAAACTGGCGGGCTACAGTTCATAGGATCTCAGAGTCGGACATGACTGAAGTGACTGAGAATGCTTGCATTTAAAAGAGATTTGCAACAAAATAAATCAGAAAGGTTGCAAATAGCAGGATGAGCTAAAGAGGCAAATGCAAACAAAAGAAATTCAGGGTTGCCATCTAAGTAACAAACAAAGCCACATTCAGGCCCAAAACGTATAAAATAAGACAAAGAAAGGTATTACACTTATCCCAGTTATCTATTGTTTCACAACTAACTGTATTAAATGGTGGTATTAAATAACCATTTTATCAAATTCTCAGATTTGTGGGAAATTCAACAGAGCATAGCAGAAGTGACTTGTCTCTGCTTAAAATTTAGGACCTCATCTAAATGACTGAGAATAAGACCTATTTGGGAGATTCTTCATTCACATGGTTAGTGAATGGACTGGAACGACTGAAGCTTGGGTTCAACTGTACTGTTAGCCAGGGCCCTTACATGTGATTTTCTATGCTGCCTGGGCTTCCTCACAGCATGGTGGCTTTAGCATCAACAGGCTTCTTACAACTGCAATCTAAGAGCAAATGTGACAGCTGCCTGGTCTATTATGAACTAGCCTTGGAATCACAAAACACCATTTCTACTGTCTGCCCCAATTCTATAGAGGAGACAGAGATCTCACTAGTCTCTAGGGGAGGAGTGGAGAATTTATGCCCATGCTTCAAATCTGCCACAGTGTTAAAGAATCCAAATTCTCATCCAAAAAAGCAGTTATTAATGTCTATATACTCAATTGGAATAGATGAATATTTCCTGAACATAAGATATATCAAGCTCAGCAGAAAAGCTTAATTAGGTTTAATGGCAAACAGTATAGGCATTCCTTTTAAAGGCAAGAGAAAGGTGTAGATGTGCATTATCACTGATATTATCTAAAGCTATTGGAGAGGTAGTAGCTAAAGCACACAAATTCTGTAACTTCTACTTGATTCTCATCTCCATGGCTAACAAAAGAGGAAAAGAACTCTGTACCTTCTTGATTTTTTAGTATTTTTGAAGCCCAGCAAAGTTCCGAAGTTATTAGTAGCTTTTACATATGGTAATAAATTGTTAACTTAGTCATTATACTATAGTGGGTAAGAACATTTAGTGGAGTAAATATGACCCCAGAAAATTACTTAACTGTTCCGATCTCACTTTTTTTTATCCATGAACATAGTAACACCTACCTCATTAAGTTGGTGTTAATGCGACCCCATCCCTGGGATTCTCCAGGCAAGAACAGTGGAGTGGGTTGCCATTTCCTTCTCCTAAATGTTAGTAATATATTATTATTATTTCAAAATATATCTCAATAAAAGAGGGGGGTTTCTTTTGGGGGGTAGAGGGCAAAGTTTGGAACCTTATTAAAAATATCATGTAGAAGTTTTGCTTACAATGAGAACCAGTCTTTTCTTCTTTTCAAAAATATCTATTTAAATATTCTTTATCTGTTCTTTTTTGTCATTTTCTTCTTTGGAGATTTTGTTGTCTTACAGTCTCAACTTCTGGAACACCAGAAGATTCTCTATGAGGAATCAGTCTCTCTCTTTTAATATGAAACTATAAACCCTTCAGGTTAGAGGCAGAAAGAAGAACTTTAATTAAAAGATACAGTAGCTATAGAAATATGCCTTACTCTTCTGGCTCTTCTTTTCCTGTTTTCTTTCTCTTAAGGATTCTCTAAATGTTTTCTTCTTCTTTACTCATACCTGTAACTGAGTTTGTCTATCACAGGGGGCATTTTCAAGAAAAAGTGCTTGCAAAGTTCCAATAATTAACAGAAAAAACCCAGAAACTTTGTATGGCACAAGAACAGTCAGTGTTAAAGAGACAGATTTTCAAATTTGACAATTATATGAAAGAAATATAGCCTTATGTAGGATGGCTAGTCTTGGTTGAGATGCTGTGAATTAGCATGAGGGCAGTTAGAATGGGAATAGTGACATATGGATGGATTTGTGAAATGTTTATTGGAGGTGGGCTGTGATTGATTGGCTATGCCAATGAAGGCCAGGGAGGAGATGAAGATGATTCCAAGGTGACTCATTTGAGTGACTAAGTGAATGGTGATGATATTAATAAAAATGAAGGACATAATAAAGGGAACTGATGTTGTAGGGAGCATAATGAGTTTGATTTGGGACATTTTGAATTTAAGCCATTAGGAGGATGTTTGGAAATGTGAGTATAGGGACCACGTCATTAAAATGAGTCTTGGCATTTTTTTTTTTTTAATTTTCTCCTCATTGAGAGTAGGATAAGACCTCTTTCATCTTCTTGGCTTCAGCTATCATCTATAATAACCATGATTCCTATGGCCATCATAAGTGCTATTCAACCAATGCTTCAGATTCTGCTTCCCAGACGCATGGCAGGATTGTCCTTGCTGCCTTTCTGAAGTTAAATGTGGCCATGTGGTTTGCTTTGCTAATGAAGCTTGAGAAGTGACATGTATAACTTCATCTTGGCAACTTGAGAGACAACATGTTCCACATTAAGAGACAATGTGCTCCACCTTCGCTCCCCAGTGCCACAGTGACTGTGAAAGTACTTTGCAGGCAGAGCCAGGGACCTTAGTGGGTATGGGTTTGAGAACTTGAACTTGAATGGTTTTGAGAAATAGACCTTGGTGATTTTACGCTAGGTGTTTGTTACTGCATTGTAGCCTACTAGTCTAACTAATATAATTCCTAAATTTTTATCTCTGGTTCTCTCCTCTATGTAGTGGTCATGAAAACACTAAATTTTCAGGACAGAAGTGATTTTGGGTAATTTTACT
Organism: Cervus elaphus; assembly: GCF_910594005.1. NCBI lineage: Eukaryota > Metazoa > Chordata > Mammalia > Artiodactyla > Cervidae > Cervus > Cervus elaphus. Next base: position 71,020,396 of record NC_057834.1, on the reverse strand, counting down.
ATTTAAAAAAGTGTTTGTTACTAGATGTAAAACTAAATGTGACTTGCTTTTTTATATACCTTTATAAGATCTCAGAACAATAGCTTTAAAACTATTCAATCTTGATATATAGTAAGAAACAATTTTACTTTGAACCCAGTAGACACATAAATCAGAAAGATCTCATGAAATAGTGTATTTAGTGTGACTATAAGTGAAGGATGACCTTTTATTCCATTTTATCTTATTTCGCTTAAAAGTACTCAACATAAGCCACTGATTGGATGTTATGATTCAACCCAGTTCCCATGATTAACCAGATGCCAGGTCTTATCTTCTTAATCACAAAAATTAAAATAAACATAAATATATATATATATATATATATATATATATATATATGTAGAGAGAGAGAAAGAGAGAGAGAACCTGTATAAGTTAATTTTAGATTGGTATTCAAATTATTTTTAATCTCAATAATTACAAAATAGGTAGTTCAGTTCAGTTCAGTCACTCAGTTGTGTCCGACTATTTGTGACCTTTGAACTGTAGCCCGCTGGGCTACAGTTTGCAAAATCATAAGCTAGGGTGTAAACTTTGGGGTTGGAATGCCTACTTTCAGTTCTGGATCCTCCACTTACTACCTGCACGTAACATTCAGTAAGATGTGCAATCACCAAGTCTCAGTTACTAATTCCTACCTAATTACCTGTTTTGTAATTAATGAGATTAAAAATAATTAGATTGAATATTAATCTAAAATTAATTTATACTCAAACAGGTTCTCTCTCTCTCTACATATATATATATATATATAAATATTTGTATTTATTTTTATTTTTGTGATTGGGAAGATAAGACCTGGCATGTGGCATGACCGAAAGATCAGAGGATCTAACTTTTCAGGAGCTGCCATGAGGTAGACACATCACTGGCTGGTGTGTCAAAGCTCCCTGGCCGACCTGTCCCCATGGCCTTGTGACTTCCCCCTCACAGGCTCACCTGGCACATTCCTTCTAACACCAGTTTCCTATGTGTGTGAGGCTTGGACACAGGGATCCCGTTGTGATGGGACAGAGTTTGTAGTGCATTTGGGAATAGTGTGCACTCATTATCATAGTATATTGTTACTCAGCCTTCTTCTTGCTGGTCCAAGTGACTTTGTTATGGAAGAGTACCTCCTTGCCTCAGAACCCAGTTCACATGATTAACCTGACACCAGTCAACACTGTGTATGCTCTTACTGATGGCCTGCTGTCTTGTCTCCCATAATGATTATAAGCTTATGGAGGTTGCCAAAATAAATATTTACTGATGGGTTGTGTGTGCATGCTCAGTCCTGTCTGACTCTTTGTGATACTTTGGACTGTGGCCTGCCAGGCTCCTCTGTCCACGGGAATTTCCAGGTGAGAATACTGGAGTGGGTTGCCATTTCCTTTGAAGAAGGAATTCATAGGGCCTGAACTGCATCTCAGGCCTGTCCGTGCTGGCCGTGCTCGGCTGCCTCTCCAGTGGACTCTGAACTCTCTGCTTAGTGCCTGTGAGGACGACAATGGAAGGATAAGACCCCCTCCAGACAGAGGAATCTTGAAGATCACATCCAGGCTACTCATTGCCTAAGAGGAAGCATACCGTAATCACACCTGTCTCCGGACAGGTCATAAACTTTTTTCGTATCTGTCAGGATGTAATCACAGGCTTATCGATTATTAACTGGTTGGAATGTAACTGCGGGCTTATTGACTATTGACTGTTTAGACACGTACACATGGGGTAGGTGGTGGGTTTAGACACGTACACATGGGGTAGGTGGTGGGTTTAGATACATACACATGGGGTAGGTGGTGGGTCTGGACACGTACACATGGGGTATAAAAGATTTTCACAAATGCTGGACGGGGTCCTTGGCTAAGAGGAGACTCTGCCTTGGGCCCGCCGGCGTAATAAACTGCACTCCACTATCTGCATTGTCCTTCTGAGTGAGTCTGTTTCCCGGAAAGCGTGGCTATAACACCTTCTCCAGGGGATCTTCCTGACCCAGAGGTTGAACCTGTATCTCCTGCATCTCCTGCATTGCAGGCAGGTCCTTTATGACCGAGTCTTCGGGAAAACCCATTAGTGATGGGGTCTGCCTATAATACACTTTACCCTTTTTGTTTTCCTGGACATCTCCTATTAATCTTTCATTTCTTTGCTTAAAAATCACTTCTTGTATGTGCTCCTCTCCCAGATGCCCAAGGTATTCCTTCATTTTCTCATTTTAATATTTCCAACTTACTATTTTTTAAGCAGTTACAAAGTTCCTTATTTAATTGTCTGTCTCTCTTGCTAGAGTATGAGGTCTGAGAGGGCAGGAACTGTTCTGACTGATTGTAACGTAGGGCCAATCACAGTACTAAAGAGTATTTCAGTTTCTATCTTTTTAGACCAGACATCACATACCTGAATGTTTCTATAGACAAGACATCTTACACAGGTGAGTCGAGCGAGCCAGATGGGATTTGGGGAAATGGAGATTGCAGGCCTTACCAAAAGGGGAAGCTACTACTTAGCATTAGTAGGACATTACCCAAAGGAATTGGCCTCTCATTGCTAAAGCTTCTGATATTTTCTTAAATTTGAAGTCTCCTGGGTTTTATATAGTAACAACCAATTTTTTAAAATTAGAAAAGCCTATAGGCTGCTAGGTAAAAAACTTTATTCTGGATTATGTATAATAAATGTATACATATATTTATAAAAAGTAAATGTATATGTACATATATATTTATAATCTGATATTTTTCATTTCCCCTTCATGGATCACAGCTCTGTTGTGGCGAAGTAGCTTGTGCTCAAAGAGACATCACTCTGACGACAGAGATCTGTATAGTCCTATGGTTTTTCCAGTAGTCATGTATGGAGAGTCATGTAAGTGAGAGCTGGACCATAAAGAAGGCCGAGCAGGGAAGAACTGATGTTTTCAAACTGTCATGCTAGAGAAGGCCTTTGAGAGTCCCTTGCACTGCAGGAAGATCAAACCAGTCAATCCTAAAGAAAATCAACCTTGAATATTCACTGGAAAGACTGATGCTGAAGCTCCAATTCTTTGGCCACCTGATGTGAAGAGTTGACTCATTGGTAAAGACCCTGATGCTGGAAAAGATTGAAGGCAAAAGGAGAAGGGGTGACAGAGGCCAAGGTGGTTAGATAGCATCACTGATTCAATGGACACAAATTTGAGCAAACTCTGGGAGATAGTGGAGGACAGAGAAGCCTGGCATGCTGTAGTCCATGGGGTTGCAAAGAGTCAGACATGACTTAGTGAGAGAACAGCAACTGTGACAAATTTTTCATTTATTTGTGAGCATCTTTATTGGTCAATTTTACATATATTTTTCAGTTCCATTATCTGTTAGATGGGGATAACAAGACATTCTTTCACAGGATTGTTGTGAAGATTAAATGAAATTGTGCATGCAAAGCCCAGAGAGCATAGTTTGGCCACAGTAGGTGATCCATGAATGGAGTCCTTTCCTCTCTGTCCTTTAACCTTCATGTCAGAGAGTCAGTGGGTCTCAAAGTAGCTAAAGAGAGTGTGTTCCCTGGAATGTTTTGTGATGTGTCAATCCAGGGTGGGGGTGAACTCTGGGCAAATAAATCCGGAGATCATGACTTAAACCAATTTAAGCATATATTTTTACAAGAGGTTTCTTGGAGATTTTAATATGCCTTGTGACTCTTTCACAAGGGGATAGAGATGCAATATTTCTAAAATTTAATTGACCTGAATGAGTATCTCATAAAGCACACTTTGGAAAATGCTGAATACTAATACCTGAATCCATTGGACTTTGGTTTTAAACTTTCTTCAGAAGCAGTGGTCAGAGCCCAGGAAACAAACTCCTGCCATGAGAGCCTGTGTTTCCATGTTGACTACCTTACCAGCCCACATGGGGTTGGCACTAGCAGTTGTAGAGGGTAAGAAACCTAGGGCAACTTCATTGATCCTGTAGTGCTTCAGTAGCAAAGCCATAAACAAATGCACCCACTGAACAGCAGTAAGTTGATCCTGGCTAATGAAGCCACCCCTCTGCTAGCATTGATTTTTATCTTTAACTAGCTATTCTCCCAGAAGAACCAAAGGAGGCAATTTTATTTCTGTTGATTCCATTCTTGAGATTGTTATGTTGATTATGTGTATTCTTTTTTTTTTCGTGTAGATGTTTGAAATTTCCCTAGGAAACATTTTCTTCTGCCTAAGATTGCATAGAGCATCATTTTAACACATAGTAAATGTTGCTGGGTAGAAAAATGCCTGCATTACCACGTATTTTTGCAAAGTAAGAGGTTTATATCTTTGTAATTATTTTCAATGTGTGTTTATTGATTTTTATAATACAGGGATATTAACTTGAAAAGGAACAAATTACATACAACAAATTAAGCACTTGCATGGATTAGGAAATCGAGGTAGTGCACTCAAAGCATGACTAATATGAGAGTGTTTGCACGATAGAACTGTGTGGTTTTATATCACATCTGGGAGAATTTCATCCAGCCACTTGTCTGAAAGAATCTGTAACTGAAATGCAGGTGTAGGATGGTATGCATTGTAGAATTGTAGGATTTTAGAGAAGGAAACCTTATGTAAGGGAGTGAAAGTGTTAGTCGCTTCAGTTGTGTCCAACTCTGCGACCCTATGGACTATAGCCACCAGGCTCAGCTGTCCATGGAATTCTCCAGGCAAGAATACTGGAGTGGGTTGCCATGCCTTTCTCCAGGGGACCTTCCCAACCCAGGGATCCAAACCTAGGTCTCCTACAATGTAGGCAGATTCTTTACCGTCTGGGCTGCCAGCGAAGCCCCTTATACAAGGAAACAGAGGACCAAAAGAATTAATAATTCTAGTCAAGGTCCAGAACATTAAAGGCATGGCCAGCCCTAGAACCTGGCTTCCTAGATACCAGTCCTATGTTGACTTCCCAACCACATTCAATGTTTTCCTGAATTCCAGTTTTATCAGCTTTGCATCCTTGGGCAAGTAACTCTTTCCTCATTCATAAAAAAAGAACACCAAACTGATAGATAATATGCAAGGACTAGCATTCGGTTTGGCACTAATTGGTGGTGGTTTAGTCACTAGATCATGTCTGACACTTGTGACTCCATGGAGCCCACCAGGCTCCTTTATTCATGGGATTTCGCTTGCAAGAATACTGGAGTGGGTTGCCATTTCCTTCTCCAGAGGATCACCCTGATCCAGCAATAGAACCCAGGTCTCCTGCACTGCAGGCAAATTCTTCACCGCTGAGCCCCCAGGGTTCCTTGGCACTAATTAATGTTCTCTAAATAACACTTGGTTCATTCATTTGAAATGTATTTATTCAGTCCCTCCTAAGGATAAGGCATTCATTTCTTTGAGAACAGATTTTTCCTTCCAGTACAGATATGGTCATATATGAATGTGCGAGTTGAACTATAAAGAAAACCGAGCACCAAAGAATTGATGCTTTTGAACTGTGGTGTTGGAGAAGACTCTTGAGAGTCCCTTGGACTGTAGGGAGATCCAACTAGTTCATCCTGGAGGAGATCAATCCTGAATGTTCATTGGAAGCACTGATGTTGAAGCTGAAACTCCAATACTTTGGCCACCTGATGCGAAGAGCTGACTCATTTGAAAAGACCCTGAGGCTGGAAAAGATTGAAGGTGGCAGGAGAACCTTCAGAGGAGGTCCCCTTCAGAAGGGGACCACAGAGGATAAGATGGTTGGATTGCATCACCGACTCAATGGACATGAGTTTGGGTCAACTCCAGGAGTTGGTGATGGACAGGCAGGCCTGGGATGCTGCAGTCCATGGGGTGGCAAAGAGTCAGTCACTAATGAGTGACTGAACTGAACTGAACTGATATTTACTTTAACTTTTAACATAATTTATATGGCATACTTTTAAGTGTGTAGACATAATACTTTACATTTGAATTAAAACAAAACAAAACAAAACAAAACAAAACAAAAAACCACAAGGGCCCTGCGGGAATCACCCCCGGATTGTGCTTCCGGACTCGCAGGCGTGAAAACGGGTCTGGAAGGCTCATTCTGGTCTGGCTGTGGAAGACAGCGTTCCCTTGTGCTCAGGCAGTCCTGGGCTCCTGGAGTGAGGCTGGCGGGAGGCTCCTAGAGTGGGTGGGTGGAGAGAGGCCTGCGGGATCGGCGGTGAGGGCGGGGTTGGGGGTTGAGGGTTGGGGGTTTGGTGAGGGACAGGCCCAGGGGCCTGGGCTTTGGGCTGGAGGCTTCATCAGCGGGCAGTAGATCCTGGGCCTTCCGAGATGCACCTGGTGGCCTCCTGCCTCTTCCTTTCTGTCCCCCCAACTCAGGGTGCCACTTGAAGTAGCATCTGAGAACCCTTGACAGTTGATTATGGAGTACTGGGGCTAGGAGGGTGGGAGTTAATGCTCTACTTTGCTCAATATAACATTAAAGTGCAAAGTGAAATTATTGCTCAGTCGTGTCCGACGCTTTGCGACCCCGTGGTCTATACAGTTGATGGAATTATCCAGGCCAGAATACTGGAGTGGGTAGCCGTTCCCTTCTCCAGGGGATCTTCCTAACCCAGGGATAGAACCCAAGTCTCCCACATTGCAGGCGATTCTTTACCAGCTGAGCCACAAGGGAAACCTATAACATTAAACATGCTCCACAATTTTTGTAAAACAAAACAAAGAAATTCTCTCCTCCGCACTGCCGCCCCCCCCCACTGCCCCCCACCTCTCTGGGAGATAAACTCAGTAATCTCCAAACTCTAAAATCTGGTGACTTACATGATCCTGGAACTTGTTGGGCTAAAGTTGCTTTATAATCTCTTATTGTGATTACCTTGACCATCCCCTAACATCTGTTTTGTTTTTGTTTTTGTCTTTTTAAAGGGCAGTGATAAGTGATGAAAGGGTTTGGGCATCTCCTGCTTGTCCTGTATCCTAGGTTTTTTTCTTTTGATTTGTTTTCCTTGCTCTTTAGTGATCTTGTTTGATTTAAGCATGAGGCTTTTGGGAAAGATGATTTCAAAATGGGTGATAAACATTCTTCTGGATCCTGGGTAGATTCAGTTTCTAGTGCCCATTCCTTGGTTCTGCTTCTCTGGAGATGTTGGAGTTGAAATTTGCAGAAATAGAAAGTATGGTTCGTAGTGATCATGTGTCATTTGTTGATCAAGGCTGGACACAAAGATGTCTTTGGGTGTGCTAGTAGTTTTTAAGAACTTGAAAGTGGGGTTGAAAGGAACAGAGGGTAGGAAACAGTAAAAGATTTATTTCAACATCCTCTTCAGCAGAACCTGATATACCCTTTAGTTTTCTAGTGTGACAGGTGGGTCCCTGACATATCCTGGCAAGCTCTGGTCAGGGAGAGGTCTGCTCTAGAACTGCAAGAGTCTGAGAGTCCTTGGAATTGCCTTGTTGTTCCAGATTGAGAACTGGTTTTCTAAGCAGACCGTATCTGCTCTTTAGGGGTTGCTTTCTTTTACCATTCCTTTTGGTTGGTTGTCCTTCTTGATTCTAAATGCTACTGAAATAGTCCCTAGAATATGTTTTTTAAAAACTTGTTTTGAATAATGGTCAACTTTTCTGAAAAAGTAAAAGTGTCAGTTGCTCAATCCTGTCTGACTCTGCCAGTTCACAGACTGTATTCTCCCTGCCAGGCTTCTCTGTCCATGGACTTTTCTGGGCAAGAATGCTGGAGTAGGGTGCCATGCCTTCCTCCAGGAGATCTTCCCCATGCAGGGATCTAACCCTGGTCTCCTGCATTGCAGGTAGATTCTTTACTTTCTGAGCCACTAGGAAAGCTCAGATTTATTCTGCCGTTCATATTCTGTAACCCCAAATTGGGAAACCCTGGCTTTACAATTACATTTTCCACTTTTATGTAGAATCAATAATTATACATGGGTACTGGCTGTCATCTGACTCTTGTATGTCTCTCTCCCTTTGTAAAAACTTTTAAATTTAATTATATTGACTCAAATCTTAAATATTATGTTGGTAAGCATGATGTTTTTTCCAGGATAGTCCCCAACTTGCAGTTTATTTCTTCCCTATAAGTTTATTTATTAAAACATATATATTTGGAACTCATAAAGCACTTTTCCAAAAGAAATATTATGAAATTGTTAGTTTCCACACAACTCTTTTCATCCATAATGTGCTGAAATATTGTATATATATATATTGAAAAGTAAAGATAAAAACTTTTGCTGAAATTTTAGCAAATAAGACTAAATATGTGAAGACTGAAAAAGAAACCAATTTTATGTTAATTGCTAGATGTTATGAAAAAGAATTTTCATTATTAGATAATTTTTAAAACTTTAGGGGAATATTTGAAAGGGTTTTCAGGATCATTAAAAGGGTCTGTTATGTGGACCCTTTAATACATCAACTTTTGTTATTCTATTCTTTTATACAAGTATATGGTAACATTATTCATATATGTGTATATACAAAATCTCAGCTAGTACCAGGGCAATTCTTTGGCTTTATGTATAAATTTAAGAGAGGGGGTATAACAAGAATGAGCAAAATAATTGCCGTTGAGCATTGCTAAGGATATACATCAAGTATTAGGAATGGGGCGGCTATGGACTCAATTTTACACCCCCCTCCTCCCAAGTTTGTATGCTGAAGCCCCAACCTCCAATATGATGGTGTTTAGAGATGGAGTCTTTTGGAGGTACTTAGGTTTAGATGAAGTGATGAGGATGGGGTCTTCATGATGGGATTAGGGCCTTTATAAGAGGATGAAGAGACTCCAGAGCTTGGTGAGAAGGGCGCTATGTCAAAACTAGGAAGAGGGCCCTTACCTGAAACTCAGTTGTCCAGCACCCTGACCTTGGACTTCCCAGCTTCCATATCTGTGAGAAATAAATGTCTGTTGTGTATGCCACTCAGTCTGTGCTGTTGTGTTATAGTGGCATGAAAGGTCTAATACAATACACTGGCTAGTTTATGGATTTATGTGATCTTTTCCAGAGGTGAAAAATGTGGATTATAGCATGGCTCCAGGGTTTAGTTTTTATAATATGGTCAAAGGTAAGGACAAGTGTACTATGAAGTTGAAGGTAGGAGAGAGAAAATGATTTAGATACCAAATTTGGAGTCCAAGTGAAGGGGGAGGGAAAAAGTCAAGAAGAGCTAATCTTGGGAGGGAGTAGAGTCTTGGGAGAACTGGAGGCTGGTTATTGGATGTTTATGTCTGGGGCAGCTTGGTTTTGAGGAGGTTAAGTCTGTTACATTGTATAGCATTGTATAGCATTAGTGTGATATTCAGATTTGGAATTTGAAGTGTTATGTTTTTTTTTTCCCTAGGTAATACTCAAGGATTTTCATTTTCATTACTTTTTATGTTAGAATATTATGAAATATTTTTAAAGACCTCATAATAGGATACTATTCTTTGGCTTAATAAGTATGTCCAAGCTTTGGTTTTTTTTTCTGAATAATTTTCATATTTGGTGCTTAAATAAGGCATCACAGAGTCTTGTTCAGTTGTCTAATAAACTAGCCTTAATTAATTTAACAAACTAGCTTATTTATATTAAAAAAAAAGTTCAGAGAGAGGGACTATATATTGCAGTAAAATGCAAATATGTTGAATTTAGGGCAAGATGTTGCTGAAGCATAGGTCTCCCATATCTGCACTCCAATTTTGAAAGAGAATGGATGTGGATGGCTTTTCAGACTTTTTCTAACATTTTACAGATGTTTCCAAATGTCTTTTTGCTACTGTAACACTGGAATGCGTTTCTCTGTTGGTCTCCTGAGGTTCCTTTAAGGATCAAGTGAGATAAAGTTCTTGTAGGCACCTTGTAAATGGTCAGGTTCTATGCATGTGTTAATTCTTCTTTGCCTTGTACTTAGATACAATGGCTGTACTCAAAGAAATGTATTGAGGGCAGCTTCCAGGACTGGACTCCAGCTCAGCACTCTTCCCCGCTACACTCTTGGGCTTACTTCTTAGTGAATGCTAAATGCATGTGGCAGGATCCTGACCCCAAATCATTACAATGGATAGACTGTGCGCGCAGAGCTTAAACTATACGTGTGCTTGCTGCAACATGATGGATATAACTGCTTGCTGAGAATTTGATTTATTTTCCAATAGTTTAGCATCCCTCTGCTTTTATCTGATATGACTATTTTACAAGCGTGTGTACCAAGCATGGCTTCAAAATTGCAGGTTATGAAATACAGAAAATGGAACAATTGCCGTACATAGCAGAAATCTTCCTGTTCAGTCTGTGTGCTGTATATTTTAAAGTAAGATGGACTGCTGAATGGTGATGGGGGCTTACCTTGGGCTTCATCATTTTTTTTTTTTCCCCTACAAGTAAAAGGAAATGCAAGACTTTCTTCTTCATTTTCAACTTCATATTGTTAGTTGCTTTTTCACAGGCTGGTTTGTGATGATGGGTTTTTGCCTTATCATTTGTTGGCATAATAAAAATGACATGATGATGGGGAAGAGAGTAGTTCCCCTGAGGATGGAACAGTGCAGCTGATACTAGTGATGAAAACACAGCAGGCTGATGTGAATGCCTCCCCCTTTCCCATTTCACCTCAACCCGTCTCTATTTTTTCAGTAATACGCTTGCTTGCTGAAAAATGCCCTTCAGAAACTCACTGCTGTTAATGGACATGCATATGTTGGTGTGTAGAATAGACTGGCTAGTAGACAGTCTGTGTTGCTCGTGCCGTATGTATGTCTTTGCTCAGTTGTGTCCGACTCTTTGTGAAACCATGGACTGTAATCCACACCGTGCCGCCCACCCGCCTCAACCCGGCTTCTCTGTCCATGGAATTTTCCGGGCAAGGATACTGGAGCAGGTTGCCATTTCCTTTTCCAGGGGGATCTTCTCAACCCAGGGATCAAAGCTGAGGCTCCTGCCACGTCTCCTGTGTTGCAGGCGGATTCTTGACTGCTGAGCCACCGGGGAAGCCTGTGTCACTTATGTACCAGCATAGGAACATAATTCCTAGAATGACAGCTTGCTTCCTTGGAGAGTATATTCATCTCAGCTTTCTTACCTGAAATATCCGTTTTAACCCCTGGTCAAAATTGACTCTGGGTTGTGAGTAATTGACATCTAAGAACAGAGCAAATCGAGGGCTGGCTTGACTCTGATAGCATCTCTACTCTACTGGAGGTTTGCTTTAGCCCAGCTATGCGGAAGGGATTGCGAGGCAGTGTGGGACCTTGATTGTCATCATTCCAAGCAGACTTAGGCAGAAGTCAAGTGTAACAGACCTGGGAAGCTTGTGCTCACGAAGCTGAGAGAAGGCATGTTAATGGGACTTGGTGATGCAATGTGCACCTGTTCACTGAGTGTGTCCGGGATGTGGTGTCAGTCATCTGGGACCTTCACCTGGACTAAGCATTCGCCAGTGTGTTAAAATGCTTGCTGAAAACCCAGATTCAGACCTCATGAATAACTACTGCACCTTCATTGTTCGACAGCATTCTGTCAACTTATGTTCCTTATATATGCCTTGGCATTCCTGAGGGTTTCCATTTTGGGGACACTTTGCATTATAAGTCTCTTTCCATCGATCCACTGTTTATCTTGGATGATTGTTTGATCATTTTAAGTAAGTTAGGTCCTTAAAAACAAAGAATTTAGCAATTATCTCAGAAAAGCAGATGATTTTCTATTTCTTCTTGATAATAGTCTCTTAAATGGCTTTCCACACAGGATGAATACCTAAAATGCAGCATTTTTATAAATACTTAAATGAGCAATTACTACATTTCAGGCACTGTGCTAAGCACCTTACCTGGTCCTCCTAACACTTCTGTGAATTAGATGCAATAGTTATGTCCATTTTCTAGAAGGGAAACTGCGGTATAGAGAGACTAAGTGACCTGTCTAGGTCACACAGCTGCCAGTGGTGGAGAGGGATTTAAGTCTAAGCATTGTGATCATGGAATTGGAGTTCTCTAATTTTTAAATTAATTTTTATTGGAGTATAGTTGTTTTACAGTCCTGTGTTAGTTTCTGCTGTTCAGCAGAATGAATCAACTTTATATATACATATATCCCCTCTTTTTTGAATTGCCTTCCCACTTAGGTCACCTGGAGTCTGAATTCTTAACCTCAGCTCAATATTCCTTGGCTTGGCATTTATCAGGCACAGGCTTATTCAGAAGCTATAACTCTAACTGATTTAGGTGTTAGTGACTGGTGGGAAAGAGAAAGAGTAGGTTGGGTGGTTACAGAAAGTCTCTCTCAGGAGATGGTATTTGAACTTGGACCTTTGAAGGAGCCAACCACGGGAATTTTGTGGGAAGAGCTAACTGCAAAGGCAGAGAGAGGCCTTGAGTGCGGATATGTGAGTTGTGTTCAAAGATCACAAAGTAGGTCACTATGCCAGTGTGTGGAGTGGAGGGGAAGCGATGAGTGCCAAAAGCTGGGGGATGAGTGGGAGCAGATCACACAGGGCTTTGCGGTATAAAAGTAACTTCAAGAAGGACATGAAAGTGTCCCACCTCTTCTGCCTCCATACGCAGTGGTGCTTTGCATTTGACACAGTGCTCACTGCTTGTGACCCCTAGACCCTCAACATCATTCCTCTGTGCCTGGGCCTTTGCTTTTCCGGTCTGGAACATCTCTTCCCACTGTTGGTACCTGGCCAGCTCTTGGTCCTCCTTTGAGTCTCAGCCCAGGGATCATTTTCTATGATGGAACTTCTCAAATCTCCTGGTCGGGCCCAGTTTTTGCCCCTATTCTGAATTTCCCTTGGTCCTCATGTGAATACTTAGCTTGCTTTCAGAATTTTTCATTTGTATGCCACACTGAAAGAATACGAGCTATCTGAGAGCAAGGAGTATGTGGAGCTCATCCTGTATCTCCAGGGCCCAGACCTGCACGTGCCTTACAGAAGGTGATCAATGTGTGTGAAACTTGCCTGAAAGCAAATTAAAGAAGAAGAATATCCCAGGGCAAACAGAAGCATAGAAAATGCTAAGCATAGCATACCACAGAATTTAGAGTTCCTAGACTTGCGTGTTAGATTTGTTTGTTATTCTGCTATCCATGCTCCATTCTAAGGGTTTGTTGGGGGTTCCTACCTTCTTCATAACAACAGATAATATAATATATTAATAATACTAATCATATGGTTAATAACATCTGTGTTATCTCATTTAATTCTCACAATAGCCCATGGGAAAGGTACTTTAGTTTTTCCTTTTGATTATTGAGGAAACTATAGTTTGAAGAGATTTGGTAATTTCCCCAAAGACGCACAGCTGCTTAGAGGTGAGACTGAGATTCAAGCTGAGGTTTGCCTCCCAAGCCCATGCTGTTGACCATGACCGATGGTAGCCATTCTGGACAAAAGCTGATTCAATTAGTGTTTTCATCATGCACAGCTGGGTAGCTCTGGAGTTCCCTAAGATCACCTGGAGGGTTCATGATGAGGCAACAGTATTCAACAACATCCATCAGAGAACTCTGAAGGGCAAGGATTCTGGCCCCCTGACCACCCCTTCACTGCAGTCAAACCACCATCCTCCTGATTTTCCACACTCTCCAGAATGCCCCCCACTTCCACTTGCCTTTCCACAGTCCCCTTCCTCCTCTGAGGCATTGCTCACTTGTGATTTGAACTTCATGCGGTTAATGAATTGAGATAATAATAATAAACAACTAAAAAGAAGCTAAAATTTATAGAATTCTTAATACACACAAAATATTATCTCAATTAATTCTGCAGTACTTTGGGAGATTGGTACTATGATTACTGGGGGCTTCCCAGGAGGCTCAGTGATAAAGAATTTGCCTGCCAAGCAGGAGACTGGTTCAATCCCTGGGTGGGGAAGATCCCCTGGAGAAGGAAATGACAACTCCCTCCAGTATTTTTGTTGGGAAATTCTATGGACAGAGGAGCATGGCAGGCTATAGTCCATGGGGTCACAGAGAGTCAGACACAAGTTAGTGACTAACCAACAACTATGATTATCTCTGTGTTACAGAGGTGAAAAAAATAAACAGAGAGGTTATGGAATAGGAATAAAGGACTACATATAGTTCAGGGTTCAGTTCAACCCCCACCCCCTCTTCCTTCCCTCCTTCTTTTTCTTCAGTTGATAGTCCTCTGATGGCTTTTGGGAATTACCTTTTCTATGTTGGGTGCAGTCTTTGTGGAAAACTAATTCTAAACTAATTCTAGGGACCTTCCACCCCTCCTCCAATACTTACACCTTCCCTTCCCATGGCCCCGCCCAGCCAATGACATGGGACCCAACCAGGGCCAAGCAGTTTTTCTCTTGAGACATTAAACTTGGGCAGAATAGCATCTGGATGGAAAAGGAGCTGGAGACGATCTACCCAAGCTGTGCCCTGTAGGGATACCAATTTGCTGCTGCCGCCTTTATCCCTGGAGCAAACTTTATTCTTACACCTTCTGCATCCTTTTTTTTTTTTTTTTTTAGCTACTCTTTCAATTCTGTGAGCTGATTTTTGATAAATCCCCTTTTTGGTTAAGCAGGTCAGAGTGAATTTCAATAGTTTGTAGCGGAAGAATCATATCAGATATAAGTAATAACACTGACATTCACCCCATATTGTGTGACAGACCTTCCAAGATCACTTTGAGAATCCCTAAAATAACTCTTCCTTTATTGACTGCCTAAGATTCCTAGAATTTTCACCGTAATTGTCAACTCTGTTTTCTATCAACTTAGGTTTCACCTCTCTTAATAACCATTTAACAAATATATCATTGGAACCATATCTTTTGGTTCTTTTTTATTCAATACAGTGGTTGACATGCGGGGGCAATCCCCCACTGAGTGTGGGACCTAAAATCTTTCATCTTTAAGGAGGTGTAACATCTGGGGCAAATTGCAGTGTTCATTTCTGCCTCCCTCAATTTTATACAGTGAGTAATCTGGATTACCAGTTGATTTTTGATCTTTGCTCTGGTGCTGCTGACTTTCTTTTGATATGACTGGTTTCAAGTGTTTATTCTGTAGTTTTGAATTTAAAATTCTGTTAGTTATTGGTATAGCCAAACTTACCTGTGGTCTTATCAATAAAGAGGGGATTTATGTTAAAAGAATGTTAGACTTAGATAATCATCAAGGACAACTTATAAGGGATAAGAAAGTAGCAATAAAAAACCCTACTCTGCAGCCTGAGGATGAGCAAGGGTGGCTAGAAGATGAAGAACAGTCATTTCACTTGACTTTCTGGGAAAGGTGGTAGGCTTCGGGGCTGGGTGTTGGATTGTGCTCCTCAACAAGGAATGCTCATTCTCCTGTAACACTGTTTCCTTTCCCCATTTACCACCCAGTTCTGTACATCATCCAAAACACTGGGTATGGAGCACTTGACAAGTTCTGGGTCAGCTGGAAGTCAGCAAATGCTTGTTGGTAGGCTGATTGTCTACCTTCATTCATCCCCCCGCAGTGGATTATTGTCTTTGGATATCCAGTACCTCCTCACTCTTTTTCTGGTAACAACAACTTGATTTCATTTGGGAGCATTTCTCTATGATCCACAGTTTATGTGGTTTTTAGTCTATAACATCAGTGTCAGCTCCTGGGTGGGCATGTGGTCAAGTCATGTTATCCTCGCAGGTAATAGCAATGAAATACCATTAAGATTCTTAACAGTATTTCATTAAGATCTTTGAAACTTAAGATTTCTTAAGATTTTCTTTGAAACCTTTGGGAAGAGACTGTCTTTCCAGTAGGTCTTATGAGATAATAGAAATGGCCATGGAGCTGCTGGCAGCCTTCTTGCCATGCAGTGAGGAGATAGGGTTCGAGGCATCTTTCTGGCAGGTGCTCCACAGGGTTGGAGCACCTGAACCCAGCCTTGCCAGTTCAGAGCTACCTTGAACTTTCCATCAACACAAATCAATGTCTTTCCTCTTTGCCTTCATTTTGGTTTCTAACAGATCTATCCACCACCAGCTCCGGTTAGCTCCAGGCTCATTGCACTCTGCAGAATAGAGAGCCAGTAAATTTCAGAGACAGGAACTCTCTCAGCCTCCAAAGTGCTTCTTGTGTTTTTCAGTAGGCAGCTCCAGAGGAAAATTATTAGAAAAAGGATATGATGACTTCTCTGTCAACTTGAACTCAGAAAAGATCTGTGCAGGTGATCAAGGTAAAAGCCCCTGCAGAAGTGTCCCCATGGTATGCGAGGAGCTTCATGGCTCAGATTATGATAGCAGAGGAATACCTAGATTGTCAACAACGGTTGTGTGAAAAAAAAGGAAAATACTCCTTTCCTCTTCTTCCCACTTACTTCTTTTCTTTTCTTTTTTTTATGTTGCAAATATTAACTGGGCAAAGAAACTCTCAGAACAGATTTTTCCCCACCAAACAATAGGCATCAGAGTTGTAGTATCTGATACTTTTATTTGGTGTGGGTGTAGAAATAACTGAGAGCTAGCCTAAGAAAAAGGGTTGCCCCTTTTCAGTTATCACTAATTGTGCCTTCAGCCTTTCCTTGATGGACTCTCCCAGATCCATGACTAAAGTGTGGACAAGCTTCCTTGGAACCAGGGTTATGGAGTCCATCAGAGTGAGTGCTCTGGAACATGGTATGATGTCATTTGTCCCAAGGAATCAACTTGTCACAAACATAAATTCTTTGCTGGTTAACTAAAGTGACAGGCAACAGAACATTTGTCTGCAGCCACTTGATTTTCTCTGGACTCACAGCATCAAAGAAGCAGAGCAAAGTTGGTCTGATTGAAGGTTGAGTCACATGCAAAGGGTCTAAAGACTGGATGGAAATGAAGATGGAAACAAGAAAATAGAGAAGCCTTGGTATCCTGGTGACAGAGCCAGAGGCACTGACTGTGAGGCGAAATGGAAGACATCAAGGATATCATTGATGAGAGAAGGTAATGGAGAAGGTGGGAAAGTTCCAGGGAAATAAGACTTGACTTGCTTTCAGAATCCCTCCAGCGCCGAGAGTTGACTGGATGCAGTCAGTCTGAAACCTTGGTGATGTTTAAAATGAACTGTGTTTGTGGCTTTCCTAGGGGAGAAAGAAACAGGAGAGCACACTGTCCTTTGGAGTTGCTTAGGAAACTGCATGATATACTTAAAGTGGAATGACATTCAGATTTGAAAATAAGGCAACATCAAGTGGGGTGTTTCATATGCCATGATTTCCCTTCGGTTATTAACTCGCTACACTTCTGCCTATTAACTTTGCCTGTTTCTTTGCCAGATGTGATGTGTACAAATTTGCAGATGTTTGTTTGCTATGATTCAGAATTATTGGATTTTGGGGATCCATTTGAGTTTTTGTAGGCTCTTGCTTTAGGTGGAAGAGTGTAGTTCTAAAGTAGCAACAAAGCACTGTGTAGAGGCCCTGCTTCTGTTTACCACCGCATGCAAGTAGGTGATGTATGGAATTAGAATGGATTTTGTGATTGGGATGAACTGAATCTGAGTACTGACTTCACCTATACTCATGGTAACTTGGACATTTCAGTGTCTTAGTTTCCTCATCTATAAGGCAGGGATAAGAATGCTTTTTTCCCCCCAGGAGTGTTTTAAAGATTAAATGAGATGATGTATGTGTAAATTGAGTGTCCCCAATGAGGCTGCCATCTCACAGATACTGTTATGTGAATGGTGGCCCCTGGAGTTGTGCAGTGAGACTGTCCGGTTCCTACCCTCTCCGGTTATCTGAGACCTACCTCAACTTTAAGGTAAATGAAAGCAACTTGAGCCACCACCCTTTGGACTGAGGCAAGACCCATACCTTTCTCGAATTTCCAAAAATTCTCTGGGAGAGGGGTTGGTGGGGACTTACATTTGCCTGATTGTCTCTTGTGTTCAACTCTGGTTTCTGCTAAGACCTTGTTTGCCATCTTGCTTTCCTTAGCTGCTGTTGAAAATGTAGTCCCTGATTTTTCAGTCTTTTAAGACAGTATCAGAAGACCTCTTTTACTGAAGACTTGGATAACAGAGGAGAGACACAGCATGGAATAAAAAATACATTTAAAATGAAATATTTATTTTTACTTTTCTTAAACTCCCTGCCCATTCTGGCCCCAGAGGATTCTCATTTGCTGTCTTGCTTCTTCAAGTCTGGCAGCCCCTCAGATCATCCACTCCCACGTTCCTTCCACCTGCTTCAGATCCTCTTCTTTCCAGGTCATCTGAAACCCCATATCTGCCACTGGAAACAGAAACATTCTCTTAACTGATTATGTTGGGCATTTAACACTCCCATTTCACACTAGGTTCTGGAGTCCACCTTTGTGGAATCTAAAAATGCACTTAGGAGTCTATCCTGGCATAAACTCTGTCCCTCCTCTACTATGTAAAAGTGCTATAGTAATTTCTAAAACAATAATTATTCCTCTTATCAATGCAAGTGCAAAATACTGTCTGTAATAGGTATTCAGCAAATTGGGAGCTAAATATAGAATGAAAATGACTATATGAAAAAAAAAAAAAGCAAACATGGAGATTGTCTCTGATCCATAGAGTATGTGGCTCCCATTCTTACACTGAGGAAAAATTGCTAGATTCTGGAGTTTGCAAAGACATGTTCACTTAGCAACCAGGCACTGTCCCAGACACCTCAAAAACAGAATGTTCTCCAATAAGTGTTCACCTAGCTTGAGTTAGTGCCTTTGTGTGAGTTACTCATGGTGCAGATAATACTCAGCTTACCACCCCAAAAGTGATACAAGAGGGAAGAAATATTAACAAATAAGGAAAATTCTGCTAGCATTCTGAGTGAATTGCAGATGTATAAAGACCAACTAAGTCTAGAATCGGTCTGAACATGCTCTTTTCCCAAGGTGGACTCCATCCCTTCCTTTTCTCAAATTTGGTTTCTCAGTGAGGAATCCTTGTTTCTGACTTCATATCCCCTCTCCCCCAGCTGCCCCCTCTTCCCTCTTTTCTTCTTTATTTTTCTTTAATGCCATTATCACCATTTGACAGACTCTTTTTTAATTTATGGGATTCTCCGGTGGCTCAGTGGTAAAGAATCCGCCTGCCAAGCAGGACATGTGGGTTCCATCCCTGGGTCAGGAAGATGCCCTGGAGAAGGAAATAGCAACCCACTCCAGTGTTCTTGCTTGGGAAACCCCATGGACTGAGGAGCCTGGAGGGCTATGGTTCATGGGGTCACAAAGAGTTGAACACGACTCAGGAACTAAAAGAACAACGAACAATTTTTATTTACGTTTCCCTTTTTTTTCTCTCTATTCCTGTACTAGAATACAAGTGCCACGTGGGGTATGATTCTAGTCTGTCTTACTCATTCTGTGCTCCAGGGCCTAGCAGACAGACAGGTACATTGTAGACTTCTGTACATTTTTGTTGAATGTTTATTGACTGACTGAGAGACTGGATATGATGGCAGTGTCCTATTTTCTTTTACGAGGCTTTATTTTTTTACAGAGAACTTTCATGTACATCATCTTGCTTAATCTCTCACCAACTTGGGAGGGCAGACAGGGAATGCAGGCTGGCATGGTAACGTGAGTTCTCTGGGTCACCTAGCTTTATAAGTAGTAAACCTGGGCACTTGAGTCCTTCTCTATTGACTCCAAATTCAGCGTCCTCCCGGTTACCTATACCCAGTAGCAGCAAACTAGTGTTGTTTGCATAAAACCGAGCAAATACTTTGGGGTAGAAAGAGTGATGGAATGTTCTGGGCTAAGTATCCCATAGCATCTCTGTTTTCTCATTATCCTAGTCTGAAATGCCTGGCTGAAAGGGTCTTGCCTGCCAAAGTGAGGACAGGTACCATATATATCGTAATGGTACCACACCAGCTGCAGTCTCAAGTGTTGGGGCTCCGTGCCAGATTTAACAAAACCAGAACAGACTCACTGTAAGCCTTTCATGTACAAGTCTTAACTTATCCAACAGCACTGGTTGGGGGTGTGGGCCACAGAAGAGAGCAAAGCCCTGAGGGTGGATAGGCTGGAGGCTCACTATCACAGTAACAAAAACTCACATTTGTCAAGAGATTTACAGTCACTACATTTCTTTAACATTTAACATCAAATTTGATTTAAAACACTTCAAAAGGAAGTCTCTCATTAAAAGGTGACAGACATGAATTTATCTGCTTTACAGACGAGGAAAGCTGAGGCCTGGACAGATTGTGCAATTAGTTTAATGTTAGACTATTCCTAAGGAACAGAATTGAATTTTCAGCTGAGGATTTTTCAAGCTAAGATTGATGGGTTCTTCTTTTTATTACAAAGAGTGTTTCTCAAAGTGTCGCATGAATAAGAGTCACACTGAGAGTTCAAACAGTCCCAGACATTCTGATTCAGTAGGTGTGGGATGACATCTATGAATGTGTATTTCTGACAATCTCTCAGGTGATACTGAGGCTGCTGGTCTACTGGCTACGTGTTGAATAGTGCTGACATAGAGGTTTGAGCAGACTTTACAAAAACTTATGGTGACTTTACAATTTCCTATGAGACTGAACTTCTCTTCGGCCACTTCCCCCACAGCCATCTCCGCCATCCTGTATGGTACACATCTGACATCATTTCCTGCTACATGCCCCTTGCTTATTTCGTTCCAGCTTCACTGGCCTCCTTGCTGTTTTGAGCACTCTGCGCACACTCCCACCTCAGGGTCTTTGCACTTGCTTTCTCTTCTGCCTGGAATGTTTGTTTTTTTGCAAGTAAATAGGATTTGTTAAAGAGAAGGAAAGTACAAAGTTCTCAGCATAGACACTGAAAGGAAGTAGAGAGCTCCCCCAGAGGTGGGACCTACAGCATATCCTTACCAGTATCAATCTATACAGTTTTGGTTGCTCCTGTCCTTAAAATATGTCAATTCTAACCAATCAGTTTAAAGGTCAAAATGTTTTATGTAGCATCTTTATGGTTTTTCCTGATCCTCTGCCTGGAATGTTTTTATTCCTAGACAGCCACATGGCTCACACCTTCTCTTTCTCAGCCTCTCAGATGTTACCTTCACAGTGATGCCTTCTTGACCATCCCTACCGCTAGTATTCTGTCTCTGTACCTTTCTATGGTATTTATCACTTTCTAAAATATCAGATCATTGTTTATTTAATTTGTTCATTGTCAGTCTACCACTCTGGAGTATAAACTGAAGATGATTCTTTGCCTCTTTACTACGGTATTCACCGGCACCTAGGAAAGGATGGAAGGAGGGGAGCGGAATCAAGGGCTCTGCCATCTTGCAAACCCAGATTTTCTTATTTTAAAAAACTTTTTATTTTGTATTGGGATATAGCCGATTAACAAACAATGTTGTGATAGTTTCCTTTGGGTGAACAGCAAAGGGACTCAGCCATACATGTGTGTGTATCCACTCTCCCCCAGACTCCTCTCCCATCCAGGCTGCCGCATAACACTGAGCAGAGTTCCCTGTGCTATACAGTAAACCCAGGTTTTCTTCTAAAAAAGAGGAACATTTTACATCTATTGAGCCCCAGCACGCTAGAGTCCATGCTCTGCAACAGGAAAACTCTCACACCATGACAAGAAGCCCATGGGCTGCAGCTGGAGAAAAGCTCACATGCCTTTGTGAAGAGCCCACACACCACAGCGAAGACCCCGAGCAGCCCCCCACCCACCACCCCCCTGAAAAAAAGAGGAAAATGTTTTTTTATTAGGTAATGAAAGAAGAATGTGTCTTAAAATATGTAGTATTTAGTTGGCCAAAAACTTCATTCTGGTTTTTCATAAGATGTTAGGGGAAAACTGGAATGAACTTTTCGGCTAACCCAGGATTTACTTAAATTTGAGAAATTTGCTGATTCATGTCAATGTATGGCAAAACCCACTACAATATTGTAAAGTAATTAGCCTCCAACTAATAAAAATAAATGAAAAAAATTGCAAAAAAGCACAAGGAAGTAATTATCCACAATCAACAATTGTTGCCATTTTGTCAGGAATGGCAATACTTCAACACTTAATACAGTGAATAAAGCCCCACAAAGCTCACAGCTAACATGCTTTTTGTCTGCCTCACCCTGTCTTTGTCCCCTTCCCAGCTCCCTAGAAACAACTTCTACCATGAATGTCCTACCAAGAATATGCTTTCTTTAAGTCAGTGGCAATAGATCTGTCTGTATGTGGCCGTATGCATCTCAAAAATCTCAACTTGAAAAAAAGAAAGTTGCAGAGTGAATTTCTACAGTGTAATGTCTTTAATTGAAACCCACACCCACAAAGCAGTGCTATATATTGTTCATCCATTCAATAAGAACTTTAAGTAGAAGAGAGCACTTGGAGAATTTCAGGAAAATCAGTGCTATTTAAGAATCACTCTCCATAAAGGAAATCTTTATAAAAGAGGAGGGAATAACAATCTAATACTGTTTAAGATAATGTCAATTTCATTTTATATGTTCTCTTCACTTTGTAAGGATTTTTAAAAACCTTATAGTGATCAGATATAGAGAAATACTAACATAAGTAGGTTTGATTTTACTCATTGAATAATCATACAGTTGAAAGAAGCTTTTGGAATGAATAGGATACATGATTGATTAGTGATGGGTTTCATTCATTCTTGGTGTATGGTAGTTGGGGATAAACTTTTTCATACTCTATTTGTTGGCAGAACTCTATTTAGCAAATCTTTGGTTTTGGCAACTATATAAATTGGCAATTACATGCACTTTAAGCAGAGGAATATTGTGCTGAATTAAATTGAACAGTGGTTTGGGTTGAACTTAGTTCACGCTAGCAAGTCTTTTGCTTATTAAATCTGTGCAATAGCTATAAAATCCTTACATTATCTGAAGAGTTCTACAAAACAATCACATTATCAGATGGTTTCTCAGAGTGTGAAGAGAATAAGATATTAAAATATATTTGAATCGTGAATCATATTTGATAGCACATGTTCTTTTCTCCTTGCTTTGTTTATGCACAGGGTTCAGTTTTGGGCAGTGCCCCTCAGAGCTTCTGTCAGTGGACCCCTTATGTCAGGGGAAGGGTGAAGATGGTGCAGGGCTGCTGGGGCTCTGCTCAAAGCTGCCTCCTGCAGTAGGAAATATTTTGAATGTTCGCATTTTCTTTGAATTTCATAAGTTTGCATTTTATTCTGAAATATTTTCTTTTAATAATATATATTTATTTAAATTTATTTACAAATTAAGTTACTTCATTTTTTGATCCTCAAATCTTGAAGCAAAACTGGTACTTCAGAGAAGATGGACCCTACTTATTTTGGCATTTTATGACTTTCCCTAGGTCAAGGGGAACACAACTGTGATAAACATAACTATAAGGTATTATGTTAGACTTGTGGGAAAACTATATTTTCACTGCTTCATTGGGTTAATATTTCTTATATTTATCTTACAGCAAATTTTTTTCCTCTATGCCTTGGTTTGTCCATTTATAAAATGACATGAGAAAATTGCTGTGAGTTCTTCAGATTAGGGTAACCATGTAGGAAGTTACATGGTCAATAGCCAGCATTTACTGAGCGTTGATCATATGTCAGTAATGTTCAGTGTGCTGCCTGTGGATTATTTTATTTTTTAGTTCTTACAACTGTTCTATGAGGCTTTTTATCATATCCATGTTTAGATTAAGAGTCCACTGTGCTTGGAAATTAGGAGACCATTTCACTGCAGTTCAGAATTTCTCAGAAAATCTCATAATTAAAAGCAAATAAGTTCCAGAAACCCTACATATTTTACAATATGGAAGAGTCACTGTGACAATATAACATAGATCCTGAGAAGTGTTACAGTGGAACAAAAAGCAAAATAATTCTCCTTTAATTTTGTTTAATAAAAAATTTCCTAAAATATTTTAATCAAGGGGCCTCTTTTCTCCTGCCTCCTGTTGCAGAAAAGTTTATTACTGTCTCCCAGAAGTGGCATTCTTGGAGCATACTTGGAGAATCAGCTTAGACAGCCCCATGGCTGTGGGAAGGGACACGGGACTCTGTGGTTGGGGACAGGAATTCTCAATTCTGATGCTCTGAAAACTGAGGAAGCAGTTTGCTGGATCTTTGGTATAGCTCTCTGGAGAGAACTATGGTTAATTCAACACAGATGACAATCTGTCCATAGAATGGTAATAGCTGAGAGTTAGTAGAGATTGTTCAGCTTAATCCAGTACACATTGAGCACTTTCTGTGTGCCCGATGCTGGTCTAGATGTTTGGGACATGACAGTGAGTAAAACAGACATGTATCCCTGTCTTTATGGAGGAGATAAACAGTACATAAAATAATCAAGTAAATTATCTACTACATAAAAAAGTCAGTGATTCCATACCCACATTTCAAGATTTCTGATAGAACGCTTCAAGAAAGCTCTGTTAAGTGAGAGCTGAGTCATCTCAAAGGCAAAGCAATGAGAAGATCCACCTTGGGCACAAGCAGTAAGGACACTGACTGGAGAGTTATGAAACAGTGATAAACGGACAAGAAGCTGATCTGCTTGTAGTCACCATGCGTGAGTGCGTGCTCAGTCCATCAGTCGTGTCCTATTCTTTGCGACATGGACTGTAGCCTGCCAGACTCCTTTGTCCATGGGATTTCCCAGGAAAGAATACTGGAGTGGCTTGCCATTTCCTCCTGCAAGGGATCTTCCCGACCCCGGGATCGAACCCAAGTCTCTTGTGTCTCTTTCATTGGCGGGAGGATTCTTTACCACTGCACTGCCTGAGAAGCCCAAATAAATGTGGTCTACTTATAAAGTAGAATGCTGTATAGTAGTGAAAATGAAACAACAACTGCGTGGATTGGTACTTTTAAACAATATCAGCAACAGAATATCCTTTCCTGGAGAAACCTGTTTTGGTTTAAGTCTAAACAGTTATCGTGGTTATTGTTGATTTTTAGTATATATGTAAGCTTTAACTTGGAGTACGAAATGGCAACCTACTCCAGTGTTCTTGACTGGGAAGTCCTATGGGGTCATAAAGAGTCTGACACAACTGAGTACCCATACATACACACAAGCTCCAAATTATCACATTTTATTACCTGTTTTTTAAGAAACATCATTAAAGAATGTTTCATGTATTCTACACGAAAACTAACACAGATTATAAAGTGTCCTCCCCTGCTCATCACTGTCTGCCACCCAGGAAATTCAGAATTACTGTAATTGGCTTCAGGAGCAGTACAGTCTCCTTTCTCTGGCTTAGTGTTTGTGTTTGTGCTTAAATAGTAACTTTGACATAAACAATAATAGCAGAATGATTGTAGAGACAAGGAAATAGAATTTGGGTTGTATTAGGTTTGTCATTCTATATGACCACTTGGAGATTCCATTTGTATTTGCAATTTAAAACAATGAAACACAGTGTGAATAGTGGAGTATCATATTTTTTGTTTGGCAAGTGAAAATTTTAGTTTACACCTGAGATATTTTACTACATTTGAATGATACAGTATTTAAAATAGACATTTGCTTTTAGAAAATTCTCATTAATTCAGTTCAGTTGCTCAGTTGTGTCTGACTCTTTGCGACCCCATGAATCGCAGCATGCCAGCCTTCCCTGTCCATCACCAACTCCCAGAGTTCACCCAAACCCATGTCCGTTGAGTCGGTGATGCCATACAACCATCTCATCCTTTGTCGTCCCCTTCTCCTCCTGCCCTCAATCTTTCCCAGAATCAGGGTCTTTTCAAATGAGTCAGCAATTCGCATCAGGTGGTCAAAGTATTGGCGTTTCAGCTTCAACATCAGTCCTTCCAATGAATATTCAGGACTGATTTCCTTTAGGATGGACTGGTTGGATCTCCTTGTAGTCTAAGTGACTCTCAAGAGTCTTGTCCAATACCACAGTTCAAAAGCATCAATTCTTCAGTGCTCAGCTTTCTTTAGAGTCCAGCTCTCAAATCCATACAGGACTACTAGAAAAACCACGGTCTTGACTAGACCTTTGTTGACAAAGTAATGTCTCTGCTTTTTAATATGCTGTCTAGGTTGGTCATGACTTTCCTTCCAAGGAGTAAGAGTCTTTTAATTTCATGTTTGCAGTCACCATCTGCAGTGATTTTGGAGCCCCCCAAAATAAAGTCAGCCACTGTTTCCGCTGTTTCCCCATCTATTTGCCATGAAGTGATGGGACCAGATGCCATGATCTTAGTTTTCTGAATGTGGAGCTTTAAGCCAACTTTTTCACTGTCCTCTTTCACTTTCATCAAGAGGCTTTTTAGTTCTTCTTCACGTTCTGCCATAAGGATGGTGTCATCTGCATATCTGAGGTTATTGATTTTTCTCCTGGCAATCTTGATTCCAGCCTGTGCTTCCTCCAGCCCAGCTTTTCTCATGATGTACTCTGCATATAAGTTAAAGAAGCAGGGTGACAATATACAGCCTTGACGTACTCCTTTTTCTATTTGGAACCAATCTGTTGTTCCATGTCCAGTTCTAACTGTTGCCTCCTGACCTGCATACAGGTTTCTCAAGAGGCAGGTCAGGTGGTTGGTATTCCCATCTCTTTCAGAATTTTCCACAGTTTATCAATTAGTTTTCCTTAAATCGCCGTTTGTTCATTTCTGAAGCAGTAGTTATGTAAGTTTAGATTTCTCTTTTTTCCCCCCAATACATAAATTTGATGAAAATTATTAATCCATTGCTTTTATACCTTTTTCATAATATAATATTTATTTTTCTTAATTGTTAAATTTTATTAGTGGTATGCATATGTATGTGCAGATTGATTAAAATTGTTTACATTTTGATTCTTTTCTGGCCATTATTATTAATTTCATAATTATTCCTTAAACTACTTCTGTTATAAGGAGGAGAGAGAAAAATGAGCTGCCCTCAGTGTCAGATACACTGATTATGTCACTGGATTTGAAGAAGATTAAGATTCTGTTTTGGGAAGTTAGATTTTTCTGCTGGGTTATCATCTGTCCTGTGACAGCCCTAAGAACTTTTTAACCAGACATCCTTTATTTCACCTAGTCTAACACTATTAATTACTGAATAATAGTGAATCTTAAGTGGCCATGCATGGGCTTTCTATAGTTGCAGCCAGCTGGGGCTATTCTTCATCGCAGTGTGCAGGCTTCTCACTGAGGTGGCTTCTCTTGTTGTGGAGCACAGGCTCTAGGTGCGCAGGCTTCAGTAACCGCAACACATTGAGCTCAGTAATTTCAGCTCATGGGCTCTAGAGTGTGGGTTCAGAAGCTGTGGCGCATGGGCTTGGTTGTTCCAAAGCACGTGGAATCTTCCTGCACCAGGAATTGAACCTATGTTCCCTGCAGGTGGAGTCTTATCCACTAAACCACCAGGGAAGTCAGCTTTTTTCCTTGTTTTAAAATATATATTAAAAATTATTTTTTTGTTTATTGAGATATAATTGACAAAACTGTATATATTTAAGGTATGTGATGTGATCAGTTCAGTTCAGTTCAGTCGCTCAGTCGAGACTGACTTTTTGCGACCCCATGGACTGCAGCACACCAGGCGTCCCTGTCCATCACCAACTCCTGGAGCTTGCCCAAACTCATGTTCATCGAGTCAGTGATGCCATCCAACCATCTCATTCTTTGTCGTCCCCTTCTCCTCCTGCCTTCAATCTTTCCCAGCATCACAGTCTTTTCCAATGAATCAGTTCTTTGCATCGGGTGGCCAAAGTATTGGAGTTTCAGCTTCAGCATCAGTCCTTCCAATGAATATTCAGGACTGATTTCTTTTAGGGTGGACTGGTTGGATATCCTTGGAATCCAAGGGACTTGCAAGAATACAATGTGATAGTTTCCTATAAATTCATTGTTAAATGAATACTGCAATCTAGTATTCATTAACCAACATAATTGCTTTTTATTTTTCTTTTCATCTCCCTTGTCCCCTCACTTTAGGCAACCACCAGTTTTTAGATTCCACATATAAGTGAAATCATACGGTATTTATCTTTCTCTGTCTGACTTATTTCACACAGTATAATACCTTCTAGGTCCACCACATTGTCACAAATGGCAAGATTTTATTCTTTTTTTTTTTTTTAATGGTTGAGTAATGTTCCATTGTATATACACATCGTATCTTCTTTATCCATTCCTCTATTGATGGACACTTAGACTGCTTGCAGCTCTTGGGTATTGTGAATAATGCAGCCCCTTCACCTTTGAATAAGACTACTTTAAAGTGCTGAAGGGAACTGCCCTGGCAGTCCAATGGTCAAGACTCCATCCTTCCACTGCAGGGTGCAGTCGATCTTAGTTTGATCCCTGGTTGGGGAACTAAGATACCACATGCTGTGCAGTGCAGCAAAAACAAAGACAGTTGAAGACCCTTTTGAGCAGCCCAGGATGCAGCAGCCATGGGTCCCCTCACTGGGAGGGACGTGGTCCCTAGACTTGGCTCTTTTTGGCTTAATCTTTTCTTTCTTGGTTGGGATGCCCTTTTCTATTCAATCAATAACTGAGTGAATATTCAACCAGTTCTTCAGCAGTCTAACTCCAGCAGCTGAGTTATCTCAGGGGATATGTCATCCCTCTGGTCTTGGATATCTTTGGTCAGCAGTGGGATTTTTGTTCTGAGAGTGAGGAGTTTTGAATTTTCTCTCATGAATATTTGTGAAGTTCTTGTGAAGCTACTGAGGAACTTGAAATTATTTGAATGTATTGTTTTGGTTTAACAGATGTAAATGGGGTTACACATAAATGCCTTTGTTAGTGTCACATGTTATGACATGAGTTAGTGTCACATGTTATGACAGTTGATGAGTACAGTGGAAACAGACCTCCACATTAATAACTTGCAGGGCACTGTCTGCCAGACTGTGCTAGCTAGCATGGAACCAGAGACCTTGATTTATAGTAACTAACTGCAGATTTCTAGACTTTTGTGTTTAAAATGTGGAAAAGTAATGATGTCATTAATTTTGCTTATACGGTTAATTTGCTTGTTACTTTTGTGTGTGTGCGCACATGTGTGTATGTGTGAGTTTTTTTCTTTTGAAGTGAAAAAAGTAATCTTCATATGTGTGTAATATGCTTACCTTGAGGGTTTCACATTGAGTGCATTCATTTGAATGAGTCCATAGTTACTCTGTCTATTAAGTGCTTTGAAGTTTTTATTTTGTTTTAATATCGAACATCCATGACATCTTCCAGCCAACAATAGAAAATTATTTACTGTGTCACATATCTTAAAGTACTCTGAAGGCATTAACTTATTCTTCCCTCTCAGTGTTTAGGAATATAAAGGAGTATCTCCATTGTGCTGTTG
The DNA here is from genome assembly GCF_910594005.1 of Cervus elaphus. Lineage (NCBI taxonomy): Eukaryota > Metazoa > Chordata > Mammalia > Artiodactyla > Cervidae > Cervus > Cervus elaphus. Next base: position 70,991,230 of record NC_057834.1, on the reverse strand, counting down.
CTTATTTTCTCATGAACAGTAGAGTAAGCCCAGGTAAAGAAAACACCTTGCCTGAACAGCTCAGGGAAGGGCCTGGCTATTGCTTTGTAACGCCCAGGATGGAGTATCCTCTATCATAGAACATGCCATATGAGAGTTCTCTGGCTTTTGTACCTAAAAGGCTGTAAATTGAAGGAAACTGGGGAAGACAAGGGTAGAGAATCATCCAGAGACTCTCCCTTACCTGCTGGAGTTTGGGGGCCTCAGTCTGAACTGAAACCCTTCTGTCCCCTGCGTGAACAAGAGCATGTCTGATCACTCTTTGAAAAAGAATGCAATGTTTGGGGGACAGAAGGTTTTATCCAGGATTGCCTTCAAAGTGTTTTGGAACAGCCTAAGTTGCTCTGATGAAAATAAGATCTCCCAGGCAAGGGGCAGATGATTTAAATTCTACCTAAGAGCTGTACTCTTTAAATTTGAATTCAGCTTCTCCTGAGCTCTCTGACTTGGATACTCAAGAAATATCTGTAGATTTATTCATTTCATTGGGTTAAGTGATTGTCCTCTCAATTTGGTCTCTTTAAAATACAACTGCCTGGAGAGATGGCATATTAAGTTGTTAATATTTACACCTTAGAGGCAGTAGATTTATAACTTTCTTTCTTTCTCCTGATGAGAGGGCCCTTTGAAGCAGCACAAAAGGATTAAATTGAGGCTTGCAGTGGGAAGTGTTGAAAATGGGGGAAAGCATTTCATCACACCCTCAGTTTGGGCCTGGGAGTGGGACTGTGGGTAGAATACGTTGATTGGTCAGGTGCACTGATGTTGAAGTTGGATACTGGGACTCTGAGGTCTGCCACATGAACTCAAGAGCAATCAGGTGAGAGAAAGGGCAAGAGCAAGGATGCTGTCCAGGGTGGGTCTTCTGAGATGCATATACCATGCTGGAGTCAATAAACTAGAGCGTTATTAGAGGAAGCACCTGTGAAAGGACACAGGGATTGCAGCTGGGAGAACCCTGAGATCACAATCCTGGTCTGACCCAAGTGAATGAGAGAAAGAAGGAAGGAAAGTTGGGTGGATGAAATGGATTTTAGGTTGATGAGGAGCCAGAGGTACCTGTCAGTCCCCTATTTTCCAAGAATGGCCCTGTCTTAATGTCCCTGCTGTGGTCAGTCCTTGTATGGGAGCAGGTGGTGGGGAGTGTGGCCTCTGTGTAAATGTGATGATGAAATTCAGAGTGGCCACTTGGGCTGTTGCTCAGGTATGCACTTTGTCAGCAGAGATCTTGGGGGCAGGGGGAGCTCACTGTCACTTCCCTCCTATAGACAGGGAAGCCTGCTTGGGGGTCACATAGTAGGGGAGTGAAGCTTCCAGGGTAGCAGTGTCTGGAGTAGCCAAAGGAGGATGAAGGGGAAAACAGAGATCCCTGAAGATATACACATTCTACTGTGTAGAATCTCTAGTTCGGGCTGAATGGAAAAAATGTCAGTGTTTTACTGCTGATCCAGTTTTTAGCTTTGCTGCTACTGGCTGTGTGGCCTTGAGAAAGATCTTTTAGATTGCTAAAACTGTTTTCCCATCAGTAAAATGGGGATTATAACACTCATCTTTCAGGATGCTGTGAGGATGGAATGAGATGGTATCTTGTCCTGCCTGCCACAGAGCAGATATTCCGTAAGGGGATGCTTGGTGATTCTGTCTTAGGGTTGACTAGATTTTTTGATTTCTCATTGCCTTGAGTTTTAAAGTGTGCTTACAATATGCTTGAAATAACAAAAGCATGCACTTAGATATATCAGTTATCATATTTTAAAAGTTGACCCCCAATATGACTGCACTGGTGTGTCAGGCCGGGCTGAGAACTCTAAGGTGATCAAACTTACCTTCTATATCAGCATGCTTTAAGGCTTATTTAGTTTGGGACCATACGGAAATTTAGCAGAAGCTATTCTGTCTGGTGACTGCATTCTTTGGACACATGTTCATGATGTCTTTTAACATATCAGAATGACCATTTGTCCTTAGTAAGAGAAGCAGCATAGAGTAGCGTAAAAAGAGCAGAATCAAAAGGTAATGACAAGTCATTTGTGTAAAGTGCTTCACAGTTTGTAATGTACTTGAGCAGAATTTGGGCTTCAGGGTATGGTAGGTAATAGCATTCCATTACACAGATATAGAAACTGAAATACAGGAGGTCTTAATATGCATAAGAATGTCTGTGTTATACGTGCCTTGAAGGCCACATGAAGAAATTAGAAACAGGTTAACTCCAGGAGACAGTCAGTGTACTTTGCAGCATTTCAAGGGAGTAAGAGGCTTGAGTCTTGGTATGGGGGTGGGAGATGACATTCTTTCTTTGGGGATAGTCACTGCATTTGGGCTAGTGTATGCCCAAAATTTGCTTAGGAGGAAGCTAAAAAAGGTGACAGTATGGAATACCACCTACCATGGTTGTAAGTAAATAATGAAGTTCTTTTAAAGAGCTATTTCTTGGCAATAAGGATAATGGCTATGCCAATCATTTGCCCATTTACCCTCAACTTCACTCTTTGCCCTTCCAAAATTTGACCCATCCTGGAGGAAGCTATGTTTCCCAGGCTCCTGTGCCTTTTAGCTTGAAAAGAGGTTTGGCCTGTGGGAGATACCAGCCAAAGATTGGAGAACACACACACACACACACAGAAAAGCCAGTATCTCACCCCTTTCTGCTCTGGTCAGTTTTTCTGGTAGCAGCGGGGTCTTCTCTGGCTCGTGTTCTTACTCAGCACCCTCACTGGGGTCCTACCTTCTGCCATGTTGTCCTGTCTCCTCCCTTCAGGTTGGAAGTGGTAGCCATTTCCTGTTGTGGCTTATCTCTGAGTTGCCTGTCCATCCCTCTCTGACTCCTCATCTCTTCTTTTATCTTCCATGTAATCAGTTCTCTGTATCATATGTCCTTTAGTTGAAATACATAGAGTACTTTCTTCTTTCTGATCAGATCTTGGCTGATGTAGTACCTCGTGTTTACTAAGTTTTCAGCATGGACTAGACATTGATCTCAGTTTTTAAAATTTTACTTCACTTAGTTCTTACAACTCATTTAACTCTGTGAATAGGTATTATGATTATTTGTCCCAGTTTAGAGAGGAGAAATGAGAAATCTGAAGCTCTGAGGTGTCAAGCAACCAGTAGAAGGTCAAACAACCAGTGAGGGGTTGTCCTGGGTTTAAACCCAGGTCAGTGCTCAGGTTGGCCACTTCACTGCACTGCCTTTTTGCTACAGCCTTGGGACGCTGCTCCCCACCTGCCACTACAGGGCTTTGACCTGTTCTCTAGAACGTGACCCAGAAACACATACATTTCCTCTCTTGTTTTTAAATGTATCTTACATTTTTAATTAAAAAAGTAATCTGAACTCATGGCAGAGAATTCAGAGAGAATAGAAAATGGAAGTAGAAAAAAGATCACACATCATAATACCTTCATCTAGAAATCATTATTAATTCTGGGCATTTTTTCTTTCAGTCTTTTTTCCTATGGGAAAAATACCTTTGTAACTGTTTTTGCATTATTTAATTTGAAAGGAGAAAGCTCACTATGGTTCCAAGCATCTGAAAAGAGAAGCTAATATAATAGAAATGTTGTGTGTTATTGACTACATTGTCCTGAAAGTTTGCTCGAATGAATCACTATAGATATTTGACCAGGTAGACCTGTGGTTAAAGAGGAAGTGTAAAATCAGCAACTCACAGACTCTGTACATACCCTGGAAGTGTGCCCACTAAATCTTATTCAGTGTATGTCAGACTCCTTACATTTCAGTTTTCCCAGAAGATGACTTTGGGATGAAATATTGGAGCTCTTTCAACTGGAACAAAACATTCTCTATTTGTTATACCCATAATGCTTTAACTTCCTGCATTTTACTAGTGTTCTCCACTTGAGTTCTCCCTATCCACCTAAAAAAGCAAAACCCAGCAATAATTCAGCCCACCGAGGTACATTATGAAAAACATGTGCAGCAGGATGACTGTATGCTAAGGTGGGTGCCAGGGGTAAAATCCCAAGTTTTATTCCCCGAGGTTTCTCTGCTACCCTGTTACGTGAAGGATGGTTTGCGCCACCTTTTACTATGCTTCAGTGTTTCCAAATCAAGGAGAGGCAAGTGGACAGTGTATCTGGCAGGTACGTTCATAAAGGCATTTTGGGAATGTAGAGGATTATAGGAGGAATGCTGCTTGATGCTTGCTGTGCTATTTCAGCTTGGGCACAAGTTCTAAAACTGTGACTTACAGGCAGTGATTTGGGATGCTTTTGTGAGCGTAAATGTTTGATTTGGGATTCTCCCTAAATTATAGATGCTTGCACCCATTCATCAGTCCTGAAAACATCCTTGGAGCTGTCACTGTGTGTGGGTAGATTTTCTTTCTGCTCTGAAGCTTTTTAACTTCTTCTGTGATTGTTCTATTCGCTCACCTCACCCAACAATTAATTTGGAGTAGGGTATGAGAGAAAAAGGTGATAAATGGCAACCAGTGGTACTGCCTGGATGGGGTATAGAATGGATTCTCATCAGTAACACAGGGAAATGTTAGAGCTGGTTGGTCTTCCATCAGAAGGAGGAGAGGAAGATGAAGGGGAGCAGGGCACAGAGGCATCATTGAAACCTGAGGGTGAGTCAGCCCTCTGACCTGAAGGAAACTCTAAGTATGACTGATGAAGACTGTGGGATGCTTTGTCCCAGGGGCTTCCCAGGTGACTCAGTGGTAGGGAAGCCGCCTGCCAAGCAGCAGACACAGGTTTGATCCCTGGGTTGAGAAGATCCCCTGGAGAGGAAATGGTAACCCACTCCAGTATTCTTGCCTGGGAAATCCCATGGACAGAGGAGCCTGGCAGGCAGACTTTCCTTCCTTCTTTCTCTCATTCACTTGGGTCAGACCAGGATTGTGATCTCAGGGTTCTCCCAGCTGCAATCCCTGTGTCCTTTCACAGGTGCTTCCTCTAATAATGCTCTAGTTTATTGACTCCAGCATGGTATATGCATCTCAGAGGACCCACCCTGGACAGCATCCTTGCTCTTGCCCTTTCTCTCACCTGATTGCTCCATGGGGTCGAAAAAGAGTCAGACACAAATTAGCAAGTAAAACAATAGCAGGGGTGATTTGTTCCAAGAGGATGCTTAATTGAAATAATGAAGTCAGGGCTGGAAAGGGGGAAGAATCTACTGCAGTCTCTTTCTGGCAAATAAGATCCTGTGAGGAATCGTAGTTGAGCCTAGGGTCAGGGAATTGGAACAAGAAAAGGTCTCAATTCCAGTTTGTACTGTGTTAGCTCATTACAACCCCAGGAACCAGTGAAGTTCTCTGGAGAGAATAAGTATACAAATAAAAGGAAATAGTGGAGGGGGAAACAAAAACCTACTACTTTGTAATTCTGTAAGATCTTCAAACAAGAACGTTTCTTAGAACAGTCCATCTGAATGTATGAAACATTTTCTTGAAACCTCATTTTTCCTGTTTTCCTTGAGTTTTTTCCATAATTTCATACTCAGTTTTGTTGTATATCTATATCTTTTTCCCTGTTTGTAGATTTTTCATAGATAATTGTTTTTTGGCAATTGTGTTAGGAACTGACATATTATGTCCAGTGTGATGAACACACATGGTTTGGGAGAAAAGAATCACCTTATGTCCATCCCCTTCCCTAGGCAACAGTGATACACCTCTGTGGTGGAGACTGTATATGTCCACCAAAGCCTATTTCCTATTCCTTCTGGGCTCCCTATGGTTACCTGACCAGAAGTGTGTCATGAGTGACAAATAAACCTTTAAGTTGTATCACGTTAAGCCACAGAGCTTTAGGGATTTATCAATTTCCAGTAAGTATTAACCTAAACTGTCTGTTTTGGGACCTGTTTTTCTCCTCCATTCAGGTTCTGAAAGCCCACACCTCATCCAGATCCCCAGATACACTTTATTGATTCAAGGCTGTCCTATGGTCTTAAACCAAGCCTCAGTTCAGTTCAGTTCGGTTCAGTCGCTCAGTCATGTCCGACTCTTTGCAACCCCATGGACTGCAGCATGCCAGGCTTTCCTGTCCATCGCCAACTCCTGGAGCTTACTCAAACTCATGTCCATCGAGTCAGTGATGCCATCCAACCATCTCATCCTCTATCATCCCTTTCTCCTGCCACCTTCAATCTTTCCCAGTACCAGAGTCTTTTCCAATGAGTCATTTCTTCCCATCAAGTTGCTGAAGTCCTGGAGTTTCAGCTTCAGCATCAGTCCTTCCAAAGAATATTCAGGACTGATTTCCTTTAGGATGGAATGGTTGAATCTCCTTGCAGTCCATGGGACTCTCAAGAGTCTCCTCCAACACCACAGTTCAAAAGCATCAATTCTTTGGTGCTCAACTTTCTTTATAATCCAACTCTCACATCCATACGTGACTCCTGGAAAAACCATAGTTTTGACTAGACAGACCTTTGTAGGCAAAGTAACGTCTCTGATTTTTAATATGCTCTCTAGCTTTTATAGGAGGCAGTGATCAATACCACACCCAAGAAAAAGAAATGCAAAAAGGCACAATGGTTGTCTTAGGAGGTCTTACAAATAGCTGAGAAAAGAACAGAAGCTAAAGGCAAAGGAGAAAAGGAAAGATATACCCATTTGAATGCAGAGTTCCAAAGAATAGCAAGGAGAGATAAGAAAGCCATCCTCAGTGATCAAAGCAAATAAATAGAAGAAAACAATAGAATGGGAAAGACTGGAGATCTCGTCAAGAAAATTAGAGATACCAAAGGGACATTTCATGCAAAGATGGGCTCAATAAATGACAGAGATGGTAGGGACCTAACAGAAGCAGAAGATATTAAGAAGAGGTGGCAAGAATACACAGAACTGTACAAATAAGATCTTCATGACCCAGATAATCACGATGGTGTGATCATTCACCTAGAGCCTGACTTCCTGGAATGCTAAATCAAGTGGGCCTTAGGAAGCATTACTACGAACAAAGTTAGAGGAGGTGATGGAATTCCAGTTGAGCTATTTCAAACCCTAAAAGATGGTGGTGTGAAAGTGCTACACTCAATATGACAATAAATTTGGAAAACTCAGCAGTGGCCACAGGACTGGAAAAGGTCAGTTTTCATTCCAATCCCAAAGAAAGGCAATGCCAAAGAATGATTAAACTACCACACAATTGTTCTCATCTCACATGCTAGCTAAGTAATGCTCAAAATTTTCCAAGCCAGGCTTCAACAGTACATAAACTGTGAACTTCCAGATGTTCAAGCTGGATTTAGAAAAAGCAGAGGAACCAGAGATCAGACTGCCTGCATCCATTGGATCATCAATAAAGCAAGAGAGTTCCAGAAAAGCATCTGCTTTATTGAGTATGCCAGAGCCTTTGATTGTGTGGATTACAGCAAACTATGGAAAATTCTTGAAGAGATGGGAATACCAGACCACCTTACCTGCCTCCAGAGAAATCTGTATGCAGGTCAGGAAGCAACAGTTAGAACTGGACATGGAAAGAGACTTGTTCCAAATTGGGAAAGGAGTACATCAAGGCTGTATATTGTCACCCTGCTTATTTAATTTATATGCAGAGTACATCATGTAAAATACCTGGTTGGATGAAGTACAAGCTGGAATCAAGATTGCTGGGACCTGTTTTTCTCCTTAGATATGCAGATAACACCACCTTATTGCAGAAAGCAAAGAACTAAAGAGCCTCTTGATGAAAGTGAAAGAGGAGAGTGAAAATGTTGGCTTAAAACTCAACACTCAGAAAACTAAGATCATGGCATCTGGTCCCATCACTTCATTGCAAATAGATGGGGACACAATGGAAACAGTGAGAGACTTTATTTTTGGGGGCTCCAAAATCACTGCAGATGGTGACTGCAGCCATGACACTAAGCCTCCTACTGTCTTATCCCTGGATTTTAAAACTCAAACCAAGAAAGTCAGTCAGGTCTGCTCCAGCAGTGGAAGATGTAGATGTTAAACTCAGGAACTGTCCGGAGTAAATGTGTGAGAAAATCAAGACAGAGAAAGTCAGAGAGAGGGAGCAAGAGGGAGGGAGATGGGAGAGAGGGGGAGATGGAGATAAAGACTTTCAGTCCCCAAGTCCTGCTGACCTTTTACCCATCTCATATCTCTACTTTTTCCATGATTTAGATGTGACATTCTTTAACATCTTTCTAATAAATTCTCATTTTTTAGCCTAAACTAGTTTGAGTTGATTTCTACAGTCTGTATCCAAAAGAGTAGTGGCTAAAACATGTTATAGGAGGTTATTTATTGCATTGTAATAAAATGTTGAAGTCCATTGTAATAGATGCTTCCAAAACCAATCTCCAATGACTATTTAAATAACTAATATGACAGTCAAGGAAACAGAGAAGCAAGAAAGTAACAGCAGCAGGTTTTGATATTTAAAAGCTTGTAAGCTAGTTTGGGAATTAAACATACAGTATATAAATCAGAGGCATACTCCATGGTACAGATATACAGAAAAAGACTACGTGAAATTATTAGATATTTAGTGTAGAGAATACTAACAAAAATAACTGTCTTGAGTAGGGAGAGAGTTCCTGCTAGAGTCAATAGGAAATGCTTGAGAAGAAAGGCTTGATTGAGTATTTCTTTTGTCCCCCCTAACTGAGACACCAATCATTTGAAAATGTTTTTAAATAATGGGGGAAAATGTTAGTAAAATCTAAATTCTAAAAGATGATGCTGTGAAAGTGCTGCACTTAATATGCCAGCAAATTTGGAAAACTCAGCAGTGACCACGGGACTGGAAAAGTCAGTTTTCATTCCAGTCCCAAAGAAAAGCAATGCCAAAGAATGCTCAAACTACCACACAATTGCACTTATTTCACACACTAGCAAAGTAATGCTCAAAATTCTCCAAGTCAAGCTTCAGCAATACATGAACTGTAAATGTCCAGATGTTCAAGCTGGTTTTAGAAAAGGCAGAGGAATCAGAGATCAAATTGCCAACATCCGCTGGATCATTGAAAAAGCAAGAGAGTTCCAGAAAAACATCTATTTCTGCTTTATTGACTGTGCCAAAGCCTTTGACTGTGCGGATCACAATAAACTGCGGAAAATTCTGAAAAAGATTGGAATACCAGATCACCTGACCTGCCTCTTGAGAAACCTGTATGCAGGCCAGGAAGCAACAGTTAGAACTGGACATGGAAGAACAGACTGGTTCCAAATAGGAAAAGGAATACATCAAGGCTGTATATTGTCACCCTGCTTCTTTAACTTATATGCAGAATACATCATGAGAAACGCTGGGCTGGAGGAAGCGCAAGATGGAATCAAGATTGCCGGGAGAAATATCAATAACCTCAGATATGCAGATGACACCACCCTTATGGCAGAAAGTGAAGAAGAACTAAAGAGCGAGCTTCTTGATGAAAGTGAAAGAAGAGAGTGAAAAAGTTGGTTTAAAGCTCCACATTCAGAAAACTAAGATCATGGCATCCAGTCCCATCACTTCATAGCAAATAAATGGAGAAACAGTGGAAACAGTGGCTGACTTTATTTTTCTGGGCTCCTAGATCACTGCAGATGGTGACTGCAGCCATGAAATTAAAAGATGCTTACTCCTTGGAAGGAAAGTTATGACCAACCTAGACAGCATGTTAAAAAGCAGAGACATTACTTTGTCAACAAAGGTCCGTCTAGTCAAGACTGTGGTTTTTCCAGTAGTCATGTATGGATGTGAGAGTTGGACTGTAAAGAAAGCTGAGCACCAAAGAACTGATGCTTTTGAACTGTGGTGTTTGCGAAGACTCTTGAGAGTCCCTTGGACTGCAAGGAGATCCAACCAGTCCATCCTAAAGGAAATCAGCCCTGAATATTCTTTGGAAGGACTGATGCTGAAGCTGAAACTCCTGATGTGAAAAGCTGACTCATTTGAAAAGACCTTGATGCTGGGAAAGATTGAAGGCAGGAGGAGAAGGGGACGACAGAGGATGAGATGGTTGGATGGCAACACTGACTCAATGGACATGAGTTTGTGTAAACTCCGGGAGTTAGTGATGGACAGGGAGGCCTGCCGTGCTGCAGTCCATGGGGTTTCAAAGAGTCAGGCACAACTGAGTGACTGAGCTGAATTTTAAAAAGGTTGAGAGTATATAAAAATATTTTATAATATTTAACACCAGACAACAATTTACAGAGTGATATTTAGGAGTACTAATTAGCTAGCAGGAAGCAAGAGTTCTTTTGCCCACTCTCTTCCTTGTTGTTTAATTTTTGGAATAGGGAGCAACTGAGAGTTTCCCATCCTAGACAGAATTAATTTGGCTATTTCCTCTGCTTGGAGGTGACTTCCATCCTTAGATCCTGCCGTAGAAGTAGATCTCAGTAGCCATACCCATAAGTGAAATTCACCAGCCACAGCTGATTGGACCAGGAGTGATCACCGGACCCAAACTGAATCAATCATATTATTTTTCTATATAAAGTTTGACCAATAAAGCGTTGAAAATGTAAGCCTGTGGAATTATGGATAATGTTGCTAGGTAGCTCAACCCGTGGGCTCATACTGTCAAAATTACATGAGAATAGGCATAAAACAACCACTGGCAGCAGCTAAGGACTTCCCCGGTGGCTCAGATGGTAAAGCGTCTGCCTACCATGTGGAAGACCCATGTTCAATCTCTGGGTCAGGAAGATCTCCTGGAGAAGGAAATGGCAACCCACTCCAGTATTCTTGCCTGGAAAATCCCATGGACAGAGAAGCCTGGTAGGCTACAGTCCATGGGGTCGCAAAGAGTTGGACACGACTGAGGGACTTCACTTTCACTTTTTCTTTCAGGCATAAAAGAGCAGGCTGAGGGCGCTTTTTACTAGAAAGGAGAATGGGGCAGATGTTTGGGTTGGAGATTAGAGGTCGTGTTACACTAGTTCTTGCCATTGCACACGTGTTAGCGTCACTTTGGGCTTCCCTGGTGGCTCAGAGGGTAAAGTGTCTGCCCACAATGCGGGAGACCTGGGTTCGATCCCTGGGTCAGGAAGATCCCCTGGAGAAGGAAATAGCAACCCACTCCAGTATTCTTGGCTGGAGAATCCTATGGATGCAGGAGTCTGGTAGGCTATAGTTCACGGAGTCGCAAAGAGTCTGACACAACTGAGTGACTTCACTTTCACTTTAACTTAACATCAGTTCAGATGTCAGACTCTCTGAGACCCTAAGGACTATATAGCTCTCCAGGTTCCTCTGTCCGTGGGCTTCTCCAGGTAAGAATACTGGAGTGGGTTGCCATGTCCTCCTCTAAGTTCCTGGCATTACTGCCTCAAATTGTTTTCCTTACTCTTCCGTTAAATACTATTACTAAGCTTCATTTTCACTAGAGCTTCTTAGAGTAGAGTCTGCTTCATATAGAAATATAATTCCTAATCAGGATGTCGACAGGCCTGTTTCCTTCCTAGGTGCATGTTTCTCCCAGGGACAATCCCCTGGGTGTTCCCATCCTCTGAAAACCCAGCTAAGCAGCCATGCCCTTCTCAGGAGGGTTTTAAGCTGCTATTGAAGAGTGTATCGGTGATGGTGAGAAGGACAGGGACTTTCAGGAGCCCAGCAACAGAGAAGGGGTGGGCAAAGGGGTAGGGCAGTGAGGACAAGGATCAAAGCAAAGGTTTTGCTCTGTTAAAGAATAGAGAGAACAACTTTGAAGTATTTCTGTGGACAGAAATTTGTGATGTTGGTGCCATTTTGTCTGAAGGCAGGGAGTTCACAACATGCTGGATACCACAGGGAGGTCAGTGTGAATTATCCCGGCCAAGAGACAAGCTGTAACTATTCCAGGGATCAGTAATAACCCATTTCTGTAGCAGGGCAAGATTCAGCTGCGGACAGGGGACCACCCAGATGCACCTCAGATGTTGCTGCTAGAATTCAAATAAATCATATTTGAAGACACTACACCACTTCACATCAGGGGTGAGAAGTGTATGTGCAAAATAGTGTAAGCTTTGAGGGTCCAGGAGGAGGGTATTGCTGAGGAAGGTGGTAATGAGGAGCCTTCCTGCTGAGAAGCACCAAACGCAGTTATTGATTGGAGGTGAAGACAGTGAATGTAAAGTTGGAGGTTTTTGCAGTTTAATCCGACATCTGTCATTCCTGGAAGGATGAACAATTCAAAGTAAAATCTCATCCATGTTGATATAAAGAAGAGCTGTGGGTTAGGAAAAATGGGGCCCAGGAGGTCAGGACTGGGAGAGTTAAGACAGAGCAAAGGTCTTGCTTATAGTTGTTCATAACACGTTGCCCTGTTGAAAGAATTAAGAAAGTGGCTAATAGAATTCTTGGCTAGAAATGGAGATTCAAAAAACTCTGAGTTCTCTCTTCAAAGAGTAGGAGAGGCTTTGAAAATGGACTCCTGACTCCTAGAAAGGAAAAAATGTGTTGAAAACCACAAGATGTGTTGTTCTGGTGTGCAGAGAAGTTAAATTTTTCTATTTTTCTTTTTTTTTAAGGTAGAGAGCAAATACAGAGTGGTCATGTTATTTTTTCCCTCAACTTTTCTGGGGGTGGGTGGGAGCTTGGAGAAAATACCCAGACCCAATCTTCCATCATCTCCCTGCACCTCCATGATTTTTGTCAGTGTGGCCAGTTGACCCCACAGTCCAAATGCACCTGCTGGTGTGTCCAGCCCTTGGAAAGCACGGTTGGTCTCAGGCCCTGTCTCAGGTAAGTAATGGGCACTTTGGGCTGCAATTTCTATTCCTGAATAGGCCTCCTATCTCAGAGTCATGCTTCAACAAACACTCAATTAAAAGGAAAAAACCTCTGGGTGATGGAAGGCACCCTATTACTGAGAAGCAGGGGATGTTTACTGAAGAAAGCGACTTCTCCCTAGTTACTAGTAGCCTAGCAAAGATTTATGAGCCTGTTTGTCTCACAGCGATCAGACCTGAGATGTGAAGTTAAAACCAATGCATTTTTTAATCAACAAAACAAACTAGGTCATGAGATTTGCTTAAAATTAGGAGTTAGGCAAAGCAATAGTGTATTAGGGCCAAGAAGGTGCTAGGCTTGGGGTGGTTCTGTTAGCAAAGTACACTAATTTCAGCATCAGATACACCCATAAATGAGAAGTCAATATTACCTTTTATTAAATGCCACTCACAGCTCATGACCCTGATCTAAAAAAATACATTTCCTCTTTGGAATGCAGATGTAATCAGGATTTACTCATACAGGTTGACTCTGAGAGTTTTGACATCAAAGGTCAACCCTGTCTGATTGATACCACTCAAATGGCAATATCATTTGAAGAAGTGTAGTTAGAGAGATGGCAAATGTGAAGGCTGTAAAAAGTTACCGGCAAAGGGAGCATAACATTTCGTACTAATTTCTGCCACTCGATAGATACTACATGGTACTGAATTGCCGGTAATTTGCCAGTTTGGTTTTCCAGAGGTTGAGAATCTGAAAGGAGAGGGAGGAGGGAATGTGGTTTTCTGTGTGTTAGAAACACTGACAGCCAACTTTTTTTTATCCCCATGCAGGACTCTTTGTAATAAATATGAGCTTTGGTATCAAAGACTCTGAAATGTTAACAAACCACAGTCATTCTTCCCACAGGTGTTACATTGAAAAACAGCCCCCCTGAGCCCCCACCCCTTGTGAACAGGGAACTTAAAGCAGTCCTCTGTCCTCAGCCCCGGAGAGGCTCTCAGGCTGTTCCTGGTCGCAGTGCAAAGTCATCATTGCCTGTGGCCTCAAGGGTTAAGAAATTACAAAAATGGAGCAGTGGGGCGATTAAAACTGGTTCAGTAACTTTTAAATTCTCCACATGTTTTCTCATTGCCAAATCAGGACAGGGTAATGTCTGGTAAGCCACCCACCTGTGGTTGTGCTGAGACTAAGGGGCGCAGATACCATGCCCTTAAAGCAAGCAGGGCATACAGCAGGCCCATTCTTGAGGTGCAGCCTGAGAGACTAAGGGGAGGAGTTATGCACAGCCTTCACTGAGCAAGAGGCATAGATACTGAAGGTGAAGTTGACAACTGAAAATAGTTTTGTCAGAAGGCCTGGTTTGGGGGCGCAGCTGGGAAATTAGTGTAGGAATGAAGACTCCATCATTCTCCCTCTTTTCTCTCCCTCTCTTCTTCCACTGATCGTTTTGGATCACCACACTGATCCAAGGTGCTGGGTTCCAGGGATAATATGGGAAACAATAGACACCCAGTTTTTATCCTTAGGGCTTTCCAGGCTGGTGGGAAAGAGAGATAAACCCAAGTAGATGCACACAAAAAAATCATTCTAAATCGTTACAAAATGCTATGAGAAAAACAATCAAAATTCTGAGTTAGAGGACAAAATAATGGTAAATTACTTCCCATGGAGGGTGGGCTGCATTATATCTTTTTGTGGAGGCTGGCATACAAATAGAAACCTTCCCTGTTAAGGAGAAGGCAGGATTGCAAAGTTTACAGGGGGATGGGGGGAAGATTGGTGAAGTGTTGAGAGAAGGCAGTGTGGTTGGAGAAAGTATACAACTGGAAAAATAAGATGGAACAAAACCCTGTTTGGGCACAGACGGTTGCTAGAGTTATCTTGGTGATCAATCATTTTGTAATGTATTTAAATGTTGAATCACTATGGTGTTCATCTGAAATCAATAATATTGTATGTCAACTTTATTTCAATTTTTTAAAAAAGGAACAAAGAGAAAAGAAAACCCAGGCTTGGTGACAGGTTCCCTCTTGGTCATTTAGCTTCTATCATTATTGTATCTTTCAGGCCTCCTAGACTTTCTCTGGGAGACCTTTATAAGAAGTTTAAATTACAAATGACAGAAAACCAACCCAGGAAAGGGGGCTTACTGAACTGTGAGTAAGTCAGGGTGCAGCTGACCCCATGGGTGGCTGGAACCTGGAAATAAGGGTCACTGAGGCTCACTTTCTGCTTCTGGGAAGTGGGTTTCCTTCATTTTCCTCATGCAGTCAGGCTTCCAAAAATGACCTATGACAGGATTCCAACAGTGGCATGGTATGCATCTTCCCAAATTTTCCACCAGAGAGTAAGGGGATTTTTCCTCAATTCCAGTTTGACTCATCTTTGGTGAAGGTCTGCTTTCCTTGGCTTAGGTCACATTGCTGCCTAAGATGACAGTGTCCCTGGGAGGCAGAGTGGGAGAATGGGCAGATCCCCTCCAAAATGAGATCTGTGTGTAAGAACAGGTAATCTGGGTGTACAAGTGTGCAAGTATCTAACTGTATTTCAAGAATATGTGAGTGTGTGTATGAGTGTGAGTGTGTGGGAGTGTTTGTGTATATATGGATGTATGTTAGAGTATGTGTAGTGAGTCTATGTGTGAATGTGTGTGTGTATGTGTGATTGTATATATGCATGGGAATACATGTATGTATGAATTTGTCAGGTGTGTACCTGTGAGTGTTATGGGTGGAAATGTATCCCCTCAGATTTATACTTTGCAGTCCTAACCCCTCAGTACCTCAAAATGTGAACTTATTTGGAGATAAAGTCTTTACAGAGGTGATCAAGTGAAAATGAGGTCATCAGGGTAGACATCCTTCCAGTATGACTGGTGTCCTTATCAAAAGGGAAAATTTTGACACAGATAGGACTCATAGAAGGGAGACCTTGTGAAGAGACACAGATATAAGATGGCTGTAGAACAACATGCTGGGGTCATAGGGCAGTATTTCCAGAAGTAGTCAAGTTCCATGGCAGCCATTGTCATGGGCCATCTTGTTTGTCATGAGCTATGCCATTGTGTTTGTCGAGAGCCATCCTATCCCTAACCAGGAAGCTCCCGTCTCCATATTCGGCAAGGTGGGCAACCAAAAGATCCCTGACCAGTGGCTTAACGCCACCCCTTGCCATAGGAATTTTCTTTGTCCTGAGACTATAAAAATTGGCCACAAGCCCATGAGAGGGGTGGGCTCTCCGTGGTCTGTCAGGAAGTGAGCCTGCTGTTTTTGCTGTGCTCCTCACAACCTCAGTCCTTTCTTCTCAGTAAATTATCTCTTCTAAAATGCTCTTTGTCTGAAAATTCTTTTCCAGCCCACACTCGGTCGGCCCCAACAATGGCCACCTACCAGCTACATGAGAGAGCCTAGAGCAGATCCTTCTCTCACAGCCCTCAGAAAGACAGCCCTGTGGCACCTTGATTTCCAATTCTGTCTTCCAGAATGTGAGACAGTACCAGCTTATCTGTGGGTCTCTGTGATAGCAGCCCTGCCACCTAATACAGTGAGTGTGTGTGTGTGTGTGTGTGTGTGTGTGTGTGTATGTGTGTGTGTGTGTGAGAGAGAGAGAGTGACTGAGGGCCTCTGAAGGTCAGTGTGTATACAGACTGAGAGGTAGCTTTAGTCACAGATCAGAAGGTATCCACAGTGCCTCTTCCTTCTCTTTGTTAATAATATTCAGTCCCACTCACATGACCAGGCCCATCACAAATCACTGCCTCCCCCACCCCCCACTTTTGACATCTTTCTCAGCTTCTCAGTACTCTAGAAGCAGTTCCTGCTGCCACCAGTTAATTGTGTGATGCACAGTAACCTGAGGCAAAGCATCTTCCTCATTAATTTTTGATTCCTGCTCTTTGTCATAGAGCCTAGCATATAGTAGGCACTCAGATAATACTCATTTTGTTTACTTACTTAGCCTTCCATTTGAAATTTTTACCATAAAATAAAACAAATACAAGTAGTGTACTAAGCAAGATTTTATAGTCCAGTGTCTTACCACAAAGTGAACATTGTGTAACTACTGCACAGAGCAGAAAGACAGTATTACCAGCATTCATAAGGCCCCTCACTCTCTGCGTGTCTCCTTCTAGTATTTTATCTTCCATTTACCTCAAGGGTGGCCATTCCTCTGATTTTTATGGTAATTCCTTTATTGGTTTTCTTTATAATCTAACTACCTAAGCTTGCATCCCTAAATACTGCAGTTCACATGACCAATAATTAAAAAAGTGTTCGATCTCATCAGTTGTCAAGAAAATGTGAATAAAAAACATGACATCATAGCACTAAATACACAGCAGAGTGATGACAAAGATGTTAGAAATAGGGAATGGTACACTGTTAAGAATATATAAAGGCTTTGGAAATGGTTGTCATTTTCTCAAGGTGAACTTCTGCAGGTCCTGTTACTGTTGTTTAGTCGCTCAGTTGTGTCCGACTCTTTGTGACCCCATGAACTGCAGCAGGCCAGGCTTTCCTGTCCACCACCAACTCCTGGAGCTTGCTCAAACTCATGTCCATTGAGTCAGTGATGCCATCCAGCCATCACATCCTCTGTCTTTCCCTTCTCCTCGTGCCTTCAATCTTTCTCAGCATCAGCCCCTATGACCCTTTAATTCCCAATAAAATTGTGTGTGCATGTGCATTGATGACATACACATGAATATTCATAAGCAGCACAGTTGGTAATAATGATGTGATAGTAAAAATGCATTGTGCTTTTTGTTTGCCACAACCTGATTGCTAGTGAAGTCAAGCACCTTCTCATGGTTAGTCATTGTTGATGGCAAGGGATTCTTGGATTGCTTTTTAAAAATTTTTATTGGAGTACAGTTGATTTACACTGTTGTGTTAGTTTCTGGCATACAGTAAAGTGAATCAGCTATATATATACACACACACACATGTGTGCATGCTTAGTTACTTCAGTTGTGTCTGATTCGTTGCCATGCTCCTCTGTCCATGGGATTCTCCAGGCAAGAATATTGGAGTGGATTTCCATGCGATCCTCCAGGGGATCTTCCCAACCCAGGGATCAAACCTGGGTCTCCTGCATTGCAGGCAGATTCCTTACCACTGAGCCACTGGGGAGGCCCACATATACATATATCCATTTTTTTTTTGAGATTCTTTTCCCATATAGGCCATTACAGAGTATTAAGTAGAGTTCCATGTGCTGTACAGCAGTTTCTTATTATTTATCTATTTTATATATAGTAGTATGTATAGGTCAATCCCAATCTCCCAATTTATCCCTCCCCCACATATCCCCTGATAACCATAAATTTGTTTTCTACATCTACGAGTCTACTTTTGTTTTGTAATTTGTACCCTTTTTTTAGATTCCCCATATTCCTATCACACAATATTTATCTTTCTGTGTCTGACTTCACTCAGTATGACAGTCTCTGGGTCCATCCATGTTGCTGCAAAGGTCATTAGTTTGTTCTTTTTTATGCTGAGCAATATTCCATTATATATATGTACGATATCTTATCTATCCATTCCTCTGCTGATGGACGTTTAGGTTGCTTTCATATGCTGGCTACTGTAAATAGTGCTGCAATGAACATTGGGGTAGACATATCATTTTCAATTATGGTTTTTTCCTGGTATAAGCCCAAGAGTGGGATTGCTGGGACACTTTAAAACTCTTAGAGGAAAACATAGGCAGAACACTCTGATATAAATTGCAGCAAGATCTTTTTTGATACACCTCCTAGAGTAATGAAAATAAAAACAAAAATGAACAAATGAGATCTAATTAAACTTAAAAGCTGTTGCACAGCAAAGGAAACCATATACAAAACAGACACCCCTCAGAATGGGAGAAAATATTTACAAATGAAGCAACCAACAAGGGATTAACCTCCAAAATATACAAACAGCTCATGCAGCTCAATGTAAAAAAAAACCCAAACAATCCCATCAAAAAAATGGATGGAAGGTCTAAACAAACATTTCTCCAAAGAAGACACACAGATGGCCAAAAAGCACATGAAGAGATGCTCAACATTGCTAATTATTATTAGAGAAATGCAAATCAAAACTACCGTGAGGTATCACTTCACATGGGTCATAATGGCCATCATAAAAAAATCTACAAACAATAAATGGTGGAGAGGGTGTGGAAAAAAGGGAACCCTCTTACACTGTTGTTGAGAATATAAGATGGTACAGCCACTGTGGAGGTAGTATGGAAGTTCCTTAAAGAACTAAAAATAGAACTACCATATAACCCAGCAATTTTTGATTATTTTGAAGTACATTGCAGAGATTCCTGTTGCACAGCCAAGTGGAGATGTCATGTAAGTGGTTGGATGTACATGTATGAAGTTTATGGGAGAAGAAGACAGAAGCATAAATTTGGGACCTTCAACACATAGTATTGAAAACAATGGGAAGATTAAGATATGAGCACTGAGAGAGAAGTGGTCAAGGACTGAGTCTTGGATGGCAGGAAGAATATAGGAAATGAGATTGAAAGTAACAGTGAGGTAAGAAGAAAACCAGAAATGTGATAGATATTTCAAGTCCAAGAAAAAAAAAAGTGCTCCAGGAAAGGAGAGATAAGATATCAAAATGATGCTGATGCTAGAAAAACAAATTAGATGATAACTAAGAAAAGACTTATATTTGGCAATTCAGAAGATCTTTTGATGCCTTGAAAGAAGAAGTTTTAGTGACATGGAGGGGATTTAACTTGAATGCCTGAATGGAAGGGGTTCAAGAAAGATTGAGGAGTGAGAAATTGAATATAGACAGCATGGACATTTAAATAGTTTTCTTGTGAATTGGAGCCATAAAATGGAGAGGAGAGTTAATAGTAAGGGGAGGAAGATGTGGGGTCAATGCAAGTTTTTTTTTTTTTTCCTCAAAAGGAGACTATTACAATCTGTTTGCTGATGTGTTATCTGGTAGCAAACCCCCAATGCTTATTAGAGAGAATGGAGATTGATGCTGTGCCAAAGTCCTCAAACAGGTAAGGGGCTGGATCCACTGCCTAAGGGGAGCAGGTGGCCTCAGAAAGGACACACAGCTCAGTCACCCGTGATAAGAGGACATCCAGAATGTGGGCACGGCCACAGATAGGATGCCAGACTTGGTTGTAGTATGAGAAAGTTCTCTTTTGCCTGTTCCTTTTTTTTTTTTTTTTTGCCTGTTCCTTTTTAATTTATGAAATAAAAGAAATGATCTTATCATTTGAGAGAGGAATATACAGAAAATGTTGGATTTCTGAGCAAAGAAGATGTAAGATACACTTGTCTTAGAGAGCAGGAGGATGAACTGCCAGGACAATATGTTGAAATTCCTGGTTACCATTGAGGACATGGTTGAATTTTGCGGTCATGATTTTAAAATGGGATTAGTCAGAAGGCTTGAATGTTTTTCTCTAGCATTTAGTGTTGGTTCAGGTGTAGTCACAGAGCACGGGTGCATGCTAAGTCACTTCAGTTGTGTCTGACTCTTTATGACCTTATGGACTATAGCCCAACAGTCTCCTCTGTCCATGGGATTCCCAAGGCAAGAATACTGGAGTGGGTTGCATGTGTAGTTGTAGTTTCATCAGCTAAGTACACAGGAGGCGAGATGAGCAGGAGGGTTGAGAGTATATATGAGGAAGTGACCTTATTTATTTATTTTATTTTTATTACTTTTTATTTTATATTGGAGTATAGCCAATTAATAATGTTGTGATAGTTTCAGGTGGACAACAAAGGGACTCAGCCATACATATACATGTATCCATTCTCCCCCAAACTCCCTTCCCATCCAAGCTGCCACATAACACTGAACAGAGATTCAGTAGGTCCTAACTGCTTATCCATTTTAAATATAGCAGTGTGTACATGTCAATCCCAAACTCATGAGGAAGTGATTTTAGAAATGAAATTTAGGCTGGGAAAGTGGGGATGTGAGAGTCTGATGGACAGGCAGTACCAGAGTGGTAAGACCAAAGGATTTGGATATCCTGGGGGAGTCAAAGCTCTGTTGGAGTTGAAGTCAAAGAGAAGTTGAAAAGATCATGGGTTATAATTAGAGAGAGAGATACTTAAAACTGAAAATTTGAAGGAGTGAAATTACTGATAATGAAAAGAAAAAGGGTTTGATTATGAAAGTAAGTGGCTGAGGTGGGATTCAGGATAATGTCAATGGCAGATGAAAAGATCAAGGATCTGACATATCTATGTAGCCATGAATCCACCAAAAATTATATCAGAAATAGAAGTGGAGAGGAAGACAGTGAACAAGAGAGACATATTTTCATTTAATGACAGTGGTTGACAGGGAGGAAAAGTAGATCATTGCATGGAGAAGTATGGGTGTTGTAGCATAAGTTTGCAGGGCAGAATTAGAGGGGGTCAGTTCAGTTCAGTTCAGTTGCTCAGTCGTGTCCGACTCTTTGCGACCCCATGGACTGCAGCACGCCAGGCTTCCCTGTACATTACCAACTGCTGGAGCTTACTCAAATTCATGTCCCTTGAGTTGGTGATGCCATCCAACCATCTCATCCTCTGTCATTCTCTTTTCCTCCTGCCTTCAATCTTTCCTAGCATCAGGGGCTTTTCCAATAAGCCAGTTCTTTGCATTGGGTGGCCAGAGTATTGGAGCTTCAGCTTCAGCGTCAGTCTTTCCAATGAATATTCAGGACTGATTTCCGTTAGGATAGACTGGTTGGATCTCCTTGGAGTCCACGGGACTCTCAAGAGTCTTCTCTAACGCCACAGTTCAAAAGTATCAATTCTTCAGTGCTCAGCTTTCTTTATAGTCCAACTCTCACATCCATACATGACTGCTGGAAAAACTATAGCCTTGACTAGATGGACCTTTGTTGGCAAAGTAATGTCTCTGCTTTTTAATATGCTGTCTAGGTTTGTCATAGCTTTTCTTCAAAGGAGCAAGTGTCTTTTAATTTCATGGTTGCAGTCACCATCTTCAGTGATTTTGGAGCCCAAGAAAATAAAGTCTGTCACTGTTTCCATTGTTTCCCCATCTATTTGCCGTGAAGTGATGGGACCAGATGCAATGATCTTAGTTTTTTGGATGTTGAGTTTTAAGCCAGTTTTTTCAATCTTCTCTTTCACTTTCATCAAGAGGCTCTTTAGTTCCTCTTCACTTTCTGCCATAAGGGTGGTGTCATCTGCATATCTGAGGTTATTGATATTTCTCCCAGTTGAGCTATCTCAAATCCTAAAAGATTTTGCTGTTAAAGTGTGGCACTCAATATGGCAGCAAATTTGGAAAACTCAACTGTGGCCACAGAACCGGAAAATGTCAGTTTTCATTTCAATCCCAAAGAAAGGCAGTGCCAGAGAATGCTCAAACTACTGCACAGTTGTACTCATCTCACATGCTAGCAAAGTAATGCTCAAAATTCTCCAAGCAATGCTTTAGGAGTACATGAACTGAGAACTTCCAGACGTCCAGATGTTCAAGTTGGATTTTGAAAAGGCAGAGGAATCAGAGATCACATTACAACATCTGTTGGATCATAAAAAAAACAAGAGAGTTCCAGAAAAACATCTACTTCTGCTTTATCGACTATGCCAAAGCCTTTGACTGTGCAGATCACAACAAACTGTGGAAAATTCTTAAAGAGATGGGAATACCAGACTACCTTAACTCCTCCTGAGAAATATGTATTGAGGTCAAGAAGCAACAGTTAGAACAGTCTGTAGTTTGAACCAGTCAAGAAACAACAGTTTGAACCAGTCCATAGTTTGGAACAACAGACTAGTTCCAAATGGGGAAAGGAGTACATCAAGGCTATACATTGAAACCCTGCTTATTTAACTTATATGCAGAGTACATCATGCAAAATGGGCTGGATGAGACACAAGCTGGAATCAAGATTGCTGGGAGAAATATCAATAACCTCAGATATTCAGATTGGGGATAGAGAAAACTATATGAGGTTGAGTAGAGGACAGTGATGAAAAGCATTGAAATTGGTCCCTAAGTCTTCTAAGGAAGGGATGGATAGTTAATTTTAAGCCGAGTCTCCTTGAACTGGTGTCTGTCAGTAGCAGTGGTCTGAGGGGAGATGTGGAGTGGATGTGAGCATTGAATATTCACACCAGGAGCATGAGTGTGACACCAGGACTCACTTCAGTTCTGCTGTAAGTGGGTCCAGACCAGAGGAGGGGAATTTTTACCAGGGGCCCTTCAGTTCTGCTAGTGAGATGTCAAGGTCACCGGAGGGGCCAGTCTTGCCAGTATAGAGCAATCTCTTAAAGACACAGTTATGGAGAAATAAGATCATTTAGGTAAAGAAGGCTCTGGGTCAGCATGCTTAACTGATTTTTGTTTGCTGAACTTAGAAGAAAATACTAAGACAAGATGGGAAAAAAAATTGTTTAAATCATAAGCAGATGAAAATGCTTGGATACTTAAAGAATATTCTCGTCCTTGATGTTTTTAGCAGCTTATATTTAACCAGCTCTAATTCTTCTTAAGCACCATTTTGTTCAGTCTTTTGAAACTGAAGATTAGTCTTTCAATGAGAAATCTGCATTTCATTGTAAAGATGGAGCACAATGCCTTCGGCTCACTATTCTGTGGAGGAGCAAGCTTATTTTGGTAATATATCTTTAGCATATTGTAAAAACAGTGATTGTAGCAAATTTATTTCAGGCAAGACAGACTGAGACATGCACATGTATGGCTCAAGGGGCATGAAAGATATATCCTTTATTTCCTATACTTCAGGTAATGAAAAATTCAGAGGTGACGTCAGTTATCTTTGATTTCAAATTGGGTGTCTGTGATAAAAGAACCAGTGAGGGGGAAAAAAAAGTAATTTCAGAATGAGAGATTATTGTAATTAGAGTCAGCAGCAGATCTCTGTGCTATGAAGATGTTTCTTTACTTTCTACTTCCTTTGGGAAAATACAAAATCTTAAGAATTTTCCCACTAGGTTAGACCAGTTGTTCATTTCTGCCTTGGATTCTACATATTGTGCCTTAGTAAAAATTGTATGGAAAATGCTTCAGGTTCTCCTCATGGCCTTAGCCTCATTCCCAGTTTTCAGGCAAGAGATATCCATAATTACACCCACCATCAGCCAGCCACCCTTTCCTGGTCATTTGACCACCATTATGGATTTTGAATCTATTCTGTTTTGTGCATTTCTGCTACCATTGTTCTGATTCAGACCTTCAGCACCTTTCAGCTGCATAATTACTGTAATTTGTGAAAAGGTGAATATGATGATGTCAGTGTGAGTCAGTTATGTGAAAGCTTTTTTGAGGAGATGGGTTTGAATTGGGTATTAAAGGATAGTTAGAATTTTGAAGGGTATTCTAGGTGGAAGGATGTTTTGTGTGAAGGAATCATGATGAGAAAGCACAGGGCCCTTTTGGATGATACTGAGCTGGGCATTTGACCAGAATTCTCCATTAAGGATTCCCTGGTGGCTCAGATGGTAAAGAATCTGCCTGCAATGCAGGATACTTCGATTTGATCCCTGGGTCAGGAAGATCCTCTGGGTCAGAAAGGGAATGGCTACCCACTCCAGTATTCTTTCCTCTGAGAATTCCATGGACAGAGAAGCCTGGAGGGCTACAGTCCATGGGGTCACAAAGAGTCAGACATGACTGAGCACCTAACACTTTCTTCCTTTGCACTTTCTTAGCTTCATTAAGGAAGATGAAATGGGAAAGTTGGGTTAGGGCCTGATTTAGCAGCATCTGATCAACCAGTGGAGGATATGAGGCTATATTTGGAGTTGAGAGCTACTTCCTTCCTTTGTTTTTGGTTAAAAGGAGCTAATTTTCAGTTCCCCGGTGTCTTGGATCACCCTGAGGAAGAAATCAGGCAGGAGTTTTAGAGGATGGTAGTTACAGTAAAAATCTCTCCAGGAAAAGAATCCTGCACATTGCAGCGGTGAGGAGAGGGGACAATGGCAGAAAAAACCTGCTACGGAAAACTACCAGCTGTATGGCTGCCAGTCAGTGCCGTTGGGAAAACATTTAGAAGTCAACGGAACACTCCCTCCATGTGCCATCAGCAGGACTTTGGAATATTTTCTGTTATAATAAACTTTTTGTTGTAATTGTGATTGCTGTAGAAGGATCTGGCCTGAGGACTCAATTTTGCTGCCATAAAATGTCATAATTTTTAAAAGCTCAAGTCTGATAGAAGCCTAGGTGGAAAAGCAGGCTCTAACAGAAGTTCTAATTTTTGCCTAGAAATAGGGCAGCAAAGCAATCTCTACAAAAAGACTTTATGCTAATGAAGGAGATTGTTTCACAAGGTGAAGATGGCCAGTGGCACATTCAAAATGCTAGAATTTAAAAATCCATCATCCACTTGACTGTTCCTGTGTTGTGTCTGGTACAAAGCCTGGCAGAAAATAGGTGCTCAAGGAAGTTCTCTTAAATGAATGAATATGAAATGGTAGGGGCTCTGGGAATGGTCCTTATAATATTCACTCAGCTTAAAATTGTTTTCCTTTTTAATTGTCATATACTAGGATTATGCAATATAGACAAAGTGTAAAAAAAAAAAAAAAGAAAAATCCCACTGTCCCCTCCAACTTTTGAGATTCTCCAGACCAGGATGAAAAATAATTTGAAGAATCTACAGTGGACTTCTCAGGTGGAGCTAGTGGTAAAGAATACACTTACCAGTGTAGGAGACATAAGAGACGCAGGTTTGATCCCTGGATTGAGAAGATCCCCTGGAGGAGAGCATGGCAACCCACACCAGTATTCTTGCCTGGAGTCCCATGAACAGAAGAGCCTGGCAGGCTACAGTCCATCCGGCTGCAAAGAGTCGGACAAGACCGAGTGAGCACGCACAAAACAAATAGATTCTGGACGCTTGGTGCTCACAAAACTGTCACACACTTGCTGAAGGTATCCTAGCAAAGGAAGGAGATAAATTAATAATTTAGTGTTTCGAGTTATTGGGAGAGTGTAGCTTACCAAAAAAGTTTGATTTGATTTTATAAATGTGAATCTTATGACAGTTATTTGCATGTCCCTGCTGGTCTTCCCTGGAACCTATTACCTTTTGACTTTCAAAGCCTTTTTGCTGTGGGCAGTATCAGTAGGAAATATAATGCTGGCCAGATGAGGATGGAATTATAGAAATGAACAGCTCCAGGAGTTTGGGGGTTAGGAGGTCTCTAAAGTCACAATCCACACCTGAAGAAACAGGCTTTTGGATAAGGAATCAGCGGTGGCTGGCTCACTCTGTATATCCTGTGTTACTTTCAGGGACCACAGTATTGTGATAGCATCCAGCAGAGCCAGAGGGGTGTACATACAGGTTTGGTTTGACAGAGGAGTGAACAGAGGCTCCTCTTCAGCAGGCTCAACTTGAACCTGCTAAAATCTGATTGAAAGAGGACAGGCAAAAGGGCTAAGGTGGGAGCATTTTCTCCCTTCAGTGCTGGGAAGAGAAAACTGCTAGTGCCCTCCAGCATACTGGAGAATGGAATTTTTTCTCAAAACCAAATTTGTAGTTGTTATAAAAAGAAGTGAAAATACTGTCATAGAAGGTAGGCTGGGGTTCTTCTCCTGGGAGAGAGTGCCCCTACTTAGATGAGGAGTGTATCTGGGATTACAGGTTGAAGGTGAAAAATAAACCTTTATCTGGTGGTTTCTTTATATCTCCTCCAGTGAATTCTGACTTTCGATCAGAAAGAGAGGATGGATTTTCTTGCCTTACAGCTTCCGGGGAGACATGCTGTGGGAGTCTCACTGCTTCGAAATAATTCGTGGATGTTTTGTGAAACCTTTTGACCTGGCTGGGAGCCTGGGGCTTTTGAGCATTCAAGAATAATAGGCAGCATTGAAAAGGAGTGGATAGAATGTTTTATTAACTGTAGCTATTTTTATTAACTGCAGTCAGGGGAATATCAGAAAGGATCAGAATTTAGGAATTCTTTGAAAAGTCTTTATTTTACATGGTTTTATTTTACATTGCTTCGATGCTTTACTCTCTGGTATAACAGACACTGAATTTTCAGCCCTAACAAATGAGAGGGCTAAGATGAGGCTTTGAAATTTTTATTTGTTGTTGAAAGTGGGAGGAATGTGAGTGGCAGAGAGATGGAAGAATGAGAGAAGCTAGGTGGTAACAGTAACTTTTTTTGAGAGCAGTTTCTTTCCTTCAAAATTTATACTATTCACAATAAAATTTCACTGCCATGTAGCTATACTCGATTTATTGTAAATTTTATCTATGATGCAATTCAGTAGATATATTTTGAGTATCAACTATGTAAAAAGCATGTGTTAAGGTAGGTAAGGATTTAGAAATGAGTCATATGGAGTCTGGGCTCATGGTCTCCTGGTTGGGCTTAGTTCTCTGCCAGTTGTTGGTTTATTACCCTCCCCACAGTCCACCCCCCAACCCCCTCTACATTTTGGTTTCTTTATCAGCAAAATCAGGGTAATAATATAGTGATTTTATTATTCATTCATTGACAGTGTTTATCGTTTATTCACTAAGTGCCAAATCCAAGAGAAAAATGTGGAGAAAAATCCCAACCCTATAGGACTGTTCTGAATAATAAATGAAGCAATGATTTTTGCAAAATGTAGTGCTCAATAAAGGTTAGTTGTTGTCACTGCTAATTGGTGAGAGACACACCTGGTTGAGCTTGAGTTCAGCTGCTGCAGAAGGGGTATCTCCTCCTGTAGGAGTGTGGCTGAGATCCTGAGCGCTGTTGCTAACGTGGCCTCCATAAGACCGTCCACATGGCTTGAATATGCTCTTCTGTGTGTTCTTCGCTCACCTCAGCGTCAGGCCCAACACTGTGGGGAACATGGCTGTATCAAGATAAATGGCATTATATTCCATAACTGAGATGGATAGGAATCATAGGGACTCATAACTGAGATGGATAGATAGACATAAACACAGCTCTAATGCATCAGATCAGTGCTGTAATAAAGTTATGAACAAAGAGCTGTGGGAGCAGAGAAAAAGGAGATGAGCTCTGCTTGAGGCTGGGAAAGGCTCAGAAAAGTAAGATTTGAGCTTTTCTCTCTTAATTTGCAGGTAAAAAATTTAGGTGGGGGTATTTTAAGCAGAGGAAACAGTGTGACAAGGATGCATGCATGTACCTGGGAAAGGATAAGGAATCTTGGGTGGCTGAAGCAAAATCTGAATTTTATCTTAGGAGATACAGAAAATAAACTATCAGGGGGTTTTTAGCAGGAAAGTGTCCAGCAGTTGGAAGGACAGAGGCAGGCCTTCTAGCTAGGAGGCTGTTGTAAATCAGGTAAGAAAAGAGGCGGGCTTAGCAGCTGGCAGTGGGACAGAAGTAGACACATGTGAGAAACATTTAGACATTGAATTTATGGATCTCAGTGACTTAATGGATGTGGGAGATGAGACCACTGGAGGAGTCAAGATGACTTTAAGCTCTTTCCCCTGTAATTGTGCGTGCTAAGTCACTTCAGCCGTGTCTGACTCTTTGCCACCCTATGGACTGTAGCCTGCCCCCTGTCCATGGGATTCTCCAGACAAGAATACCGGAGTTGGTTATGATACCCTGTTTCAGGCGATCTTCCTGACCCAGAGACTGAACCCGTGTCTCTTATGTCTCCTACATTGGCAGGTTCTTTACCACTGCACCACCTGGGAAGCCCATTTTGGTAATCAGAAGGGCCATTATCTGAACAGGAAATTCAGATGCAAAAGTGACTTTAGGGAAGATAATGAGTTCATGCTGGACTTGTTGAATCTAAGTTTTGTACATGGTTTGTGTACTCAGTAACTTCGTGGTGAAGAGGGAAGTAACCACAGACTGATTAATGAGAGTGTGTTCCATTTCAGTTAACTGCTAATAAACCCATTAGCCCAGCTTCCAAAAAAAGTCAGATTTGAAGAAGTTGAGTTTGGAAACTAATTTGAATGTCTGGCTATAACTGAGTTGCCAACAAACTGGGAGGCTAGAACCTGCCATCTTGCCTGTTTCTGATAGCGCACACACTGTTTCTTTATTTAGAACCTCTTACCAGTATCAATTAAACCACAGTTAAATTTGACATCTCTTAACCTTGCATTGGATCAAATTCATTGCTACAGCAGAACCCATATGGCACAGAGACAGTTGTAGGCATTCGTTCATTGCTTATGTGGAGCTACTGGCCCGGTGCCAACCAGTAATCACTGCTTTTTTGTTAATAGACATGTTTGCTTTACAGTCATTTCTATACACAGGGCTCTGGATTAATTAGATCAAAATCTGTCATCCATCTAAGAAACCACAAGAACTTACTCTCTGTGCTTCTGAAGGAAAGGGAACAACAGATTTTGGCAAATTAAAAAAAAAAATGCGTTTGCTTGTTTCCGTAAGAACTTAGCAGGCTATCTAAATAACCAGTGCGTAAATAAGTTTTGATAATTAATAAGGAACACAGTGAGTTGGGGAGTCAAATAGATGAGTCAGCAAAGCAATCAAGGTGAGATCTTTTTCAGGATATGAATTAGTTCATTTTATTTTATTTTTTAAAAAAGCACATTTGGTTTTTATATTTGTTTCCCTGAAAGCTAACAGACAAATTTTGTTTGGATGTGAAGAGAGCCCCATTCCCCTTCAGGTCAAAGGTTTATTTAAGTTGAAGAAATAGCCACTAGGTTTCTTTGCACTCAGGTTCTAGTGGGAAGAGGGCTGACCTTCCAGGCAATGCTTTGGCAGAGCTCTGCTGTAACTCTGCCTGTGGGTTCACTGCCCTGAGCTGCCTCCGGCTGAGACCACCGCACCTTGGCACCTTCCGCTGTTTCACTAATGAAGCCCCCTTAGACGTGCCTTATGCTAAATCCTTCTCTGAAGTCACTGTTTCCAGACCGAGTTTCTTTGCAGTGATACAGATATTGTTTGCTGTTTCTTATGTGGAAGCACACAGAGGTTTAAATAGTATCACAAAGTTTCCACCCTGTGTATATGAGAAACTTAATCTAATGCCTGAAATGTATTTGTTGAATGAATGAAAGATGGAGGTAGGAAGCAGAGGAATGAAGCTCACACCTATGTAATGATCTTTGATGTTTCTTTGATCTGTATTAGAAAAAGGCCTCAATTTGTTAAATACATATGATTTCTGGATTAAAAAAAATAAATCTGTGCCATCCAAGGTTTCCCTTGGGCTTCGCTGGTGGCTCAAATGGTAAAGAATCTGCCTGCAATGTGGGAGACCTGGGTTTGATGCCTGGGTCAAGAAGATCCCCTGGAGGAGGAAATGACAACTCATTCCAGTGTTCTTACTGGAAAATTCCATGGACAGAGAGGAGCCTGGTGGGCTACAGTCCTTGGGGTCACAAAAGAGTCAGACACAAGAGTCAGCAACTAAACAACAACAAATCCAAGGTTTAAAAAATAAAAGTTTGACTAGCCCATGATTTAAATCATCCTGGTTGTTGTAGATGTGTATCTTGCATTTCTAACAGTTTCCCATTTCATTGTTTCCAACTACCACCACTTTGTTTTTATTGATCTCTCAATAAGCAGTTCACCATCTAGCAATAGTGGGTACTTAGAGAAAGGCAACTTGAAGGTAGCAGATATTTCCCTGCTTTCCACAGTGGTTTCCTTAAACAGATATGTAAAGATCACACAGTAACCAATCCAAGGTCAGCATTGTTAGGAAGTACTTCCAGGGACTTCAGTCTCTTTACCTATTGTGGTCACTGCTTCCTAACCTCTCCAACAAGAGAGAAGGGCCCAGTTTCTTAGTTCAATGTGAAGTGAGACCTTAATCTTAATTGTGGTGTAGTTACCCAGTGAAATTATCCAGGGAAAGAAAGCAGTAGGTGTTGGACAGACAAGGTAGCTACAGAATCAGTCAGTTCAGTCGCTCAGTCATGTCTGACTCTTTGCGGCCCCACGGACTGCAGCGCGCCAGGCTTCTCTGTCCATCACCAACTCGCAGAGCCTACCCAAACTCATGTCCATTGAGTCAGTGATGCCATCCAATCATCTCATCCTCTGTCATCCCCTTCTTCTCCCGCCTTCAATCTTTCCCAGCATCAACGTCTTTTCAAATGAGTTAGCTTTTCTCATCAGGTGGCCAAAGTATTGGAGTTTCAGCTTCAGCATCAGTCCTTCCAAAGAATATTAAGGACTGATTTCCTTTAAAATGGCCTAGTTGGATCTTCTTGCAGTCCACGGGACTCTCAAGAGTCTTCTCCAACACCACAGTTCAAAAGCATCAATTCTTCGGCATTCAGCTTTCTTTATAGTCCAACTCTCACATCCATGCATGACTACTGGGAAAACCATAGCTTTGACTACATGGACCTTTGTTTGGCAAAGTAATGTCTCTGCTTTTTAATATGCTGTCTAGGTTGGTCATAACTTTTCTTCAGAGGAGCAAGTGTCTTAATTTCATGGCTGCAGCCACCATCTGCAGTGATTTTGGAGCCCCCCAAAATAAAGTTTCTCACTGTTTCCCCATCTATTTGCCATGAAGTAATGGGACCAGATGCCATGATCTTTCAGTTTTCTGAATGTTGAATTTTAAACCAACTTTTTCACTCTCCTTTTTCACTTTCATCAAGAGGCTCTTTAGTTCCTCTTCACTTTCTGCCATAAGGGTGGTGTCATCTGCATATCTGAGGTTATTGTTATTTCTCCTGGCAATCTTGATCTAAATTTAAAATTAAATATAAATTTAAAAATTAAATCTATATTTAAAAATTAAAATTAGAGCTGCAGAATAGATGAGGGAAATAGATGAGCATCCATGGAATGGAAGGAGCTAGATTCTTTTCTATGAGGCCAGAATCAATGGGGCAGGGTTCAATCTTGGGCAAGCCAACACTTATCTCTCACTAGCTGATCCAGTCTTGTTGTCCTAAGTTATCAATATGTTCTGAGAAAGATAGAGATGCAACAATAATAAAAACTACCATTGATTGAACACTTGGGATTGGAAGTGCTAGTCACTCAGTTGTGTCTGACTCTTTGTGACCCCACGGACACATGGTGAAGAACTCACTGGCCAATGCAGAAAACTTAAGAAACTTGGGTTCAATCCCTTGGTTGAGAAGATGCCATGGAGAAGGGCATGGCAACCCACTCCAGTATTCCTGCCTGGAGAATCCCATGAACAGAGGATCCTGGAGGGCTACACATCCATAGGGTCACAAAGTACTGGACACAACTGAAGTGACTTAGCACATGGACTATAGCTCACCAGGCTCCTCTGTTCATGGGATTCTCTAGGCAAGAATACTGGAATGGGCTGCCATTTCCTTCTCCAAGGGATTTTCCTGACCCAGGGATGAAACTGGGTCTCCTGTTTTGCAGGCAGATTCTTGACTGTTTGTTTGAGCCACCATTTACTATGTGACAGATACCTTATCAAGCACTTCATTTATGAATACATCAATAATTGATTGCAACACTTAAAGTATAATAGCATTGTAAGTAAGGCAGTTGAGACAATCCAAGTTTAACTTATTGGCTCAAGATCATTCAGTTAATCAATGACAGAGCTAGAATTTATACTCAGGAGATCCAGCTCCTAATCTTACACTTATATTGCCTCATTGCCTCTCATGGATTCAGTCCTAAGATTTGGAATTTATTTCATGTTCTAGTGGTTCTGTTTCTGGAGAGAAACCTGTAGTTATGAAGCTCAGTAATAAATACAGCTTACATTAGGAGCATACAGGAATGTATGCTATATGAAATATAGATAATAACTAACCTTTTTAGCAAACATTTTCTCTGTTTCGTTTCTGTGCAAAACAAGACTTTGCTTTTGCCTGCTTATTCCTTTGTTATTTGTCTTTAAATTTTAGCATGAATGCTTAATAAAGTCCAAAATTAATCAACATCTTGTGACCCTCCTGAATAGTATATGAAATTTAGAATAGTATACTAAAGGCCTTTGCCATCCTAGTTTCCATGTTATTGCTACCTAGTATTTTAATTCTCTCATTTGTAAACTGTCTGATATTAGTCATTGTTTTGAATTTTTATTCTATTTCCATCAGTGCTTATTTAGAATTACTGATACATTTGCCAGTTTCTTTGCTCACCATTGTTTCCTACAGTACATTCCTTTCTTTGAGTTTGATTTCCTTCTTACCGAGGAGCACACTTTAGTAGTTCTTTCACCAAAAACTTTTTCTTAATCTTGGCCTGAAATATTTTACTTGATCTTTTTTTTGGCTGTGCTGCATTGCATGTGGAATATTAGTTCCTCAACCTGGAATTGAACTTGTGCCCCCTTCAGTGGAAGCATGGAGTTCAAACTACTGGACCACCAGGGAATTCCCTTGATCTTTATTTTTAATAGTAACTTAGTGGGATATAAATCTTCTAAATTGATAATTATTTTCTCTCAACACCCCCTCCCCAGATTTATTGATATATAATTAACATATAATGTTGTATAAGTTTAAGAGCCTACTCATTGGAAAAGACCCTGATGTTGGGAAAGATTGAAGGCAAAAGGAGAATAGGATGGCAGAGGATAAGATGGTTAGATAGCATCACCAACTCAATGGGAATGAATCTGAGCAAACTCAAGGAGATGGTGAAGGACAGGGAAGCCTGGTGTACTGCAGTCCATGGGGTTGCAAAGAGTTGGACATGACTTAGTGACTGAACGACAAGTTCAAGATATACAATGTGATGCTTTGATATACATATATATTGTGAAATGATTATCACAATAAGGTTAGTTTACACATTCCTCACTTGCATAGTTCTAATTTATTTCTGTGTTGAAAACTTCAAAAATGTTAGCGATTTTCAAATATGTAACTCAGTATTGCTAACCATAGTCACATTATATCCCTAGAACTTACTTGTCTCTCTTACTCCCTAATCTCCACCATCCCTAGGCAACTACTGCTCTGCTCTCTGTCCCAATAGGATATTTTCTATAACCCTATATAAATAGGATTATACAATATATACTCTTTTTTTTTCTGGCTTATTTCATTCAGCAAAATAATTTTGACCCACTCATGTTTCTGAGTGTATCAATGGTTTATTTTGTTGCTGAGCAGTATTTCATTGCATGATGTGATAGCTAATTTTATGCATTAACTTGACTGGATCAGAGGGTGCTCCGAGATCTGATAGAACAATATTTCAAGGTGTGCCTGTGAGCCTGTTCCAGTTGAGATTAGCATTTGAATTGGTGGACTCTGTAAAGTAGGTTGCCCTTCCCAATATGGGTGGTATCATGCAATCTTTTGAGGGCCTAAATAGAACAAAAACATGCAGGAAGACAGCACTGTGTTGGAGGCACATTTGAGAGACCAGCTGTCAGAGCCACAAAGCGGAGGTTGGAATGACAGGGAAGAGAGTGATGTTCATGTTTAGGAGGCATGGAGCTGGGACAAAGCAAGATTTGTTCCCATTATCCTCATGTTTTTTATGCAGGTGAACTTTGGTTAAAATGAACACAGCCTCCATGGTGGGCTGTTGACACCTTAATTATCTTTCCCAAACCTCTTCCTCATCCCTGCCCCATTTCCATCAACAGTAGACACATCTTCATGGAAAAAGTTGAAGCCATCTGGTGTAAACTCCCATAGTCTCTTTGTTCTAACTCCATTCGTCCTCATCTTTCCTCTTGACTTGGGTAAGAGACCAAGGTCACCCTACCCTCTGTCCTCTTGATCTGTTCCCTCTCACTCCTAGCACATCCATTCACTACTACATCCACTGAAACTGGCTGGCCATTATTACTATTGACCTTATATATAAGTTGCAAAACCAAAGACTATTCTTTAGACCTTTTATTTAGTAATATTTTACATGATTGATTGTGTTTTTAGTTTCAGAATATCTCTTGCATTGGATGTCATGGCACAGTTTTCTTCTAATTCACCTACTTATTACTTTTGATTAATCTGTTTCCTTTTTTTCTTCCTTTGACTGCTTTTCAGTATCAGTATATTTAGCAATTTATTAATTACAAAAGTGAAAAAGAGTAACTTCAGTGAAGAAGCCTAGCAGTTACCAACTTAATCAAGTAATCAAAGTAAACATCATTAATGAGACAATTCAAAATTATGTACAACCTGATAAGATGCAATGAGAAGAACACAACATTACTTCTGCAGTATGCCTCTCAAAGATGCATAACTTGCTTCATGAAAAACAACAGAAAAAAAAATTGAGGGTCATTTACTAAATAACTGGCCTGTAATTGTCAAAAATGTTGAGGTCATAAGTGTCAAAGACTGAGCTTTTCCAGACTGAAGGAGATAGGTGAGACATGAAAATTAAATGCCATGTGTGAACATGGCATCTTTCTGATGTAAAGGACGTTGTTGGGACAATTGGTGGAACTGAAGGGGGTTCTGAGAATTAGATAGTAGTGATTGATCAATGTTGATATCCTAATTATGGTTGTGTGAGAGAGTGTGTTGGTAGGAAACATATATTAAAGTTTTCTGGGGTGATAGAGCATCAGATTAGCACTTTAAAATTATTCAAAGAAAAGATTCTCTGTGTTTGCAATTCTTTTGCTAGTTTTAGGGTTTTTTTCCCAAAATAGAAAATAATTATATAAAATATATAATCTGTGCTTTGAATTAGGACATCTAGGCCTGAAAAGAAAGAAGAGATTAGTGTCTAGTGTGGGACATGTAGGATGGGGAAAGGCTACTTAAATGGGTTGGATCCTGGACAGATTTCAAAACCTCGAATTGTAAAAAGTATGTACTGAGAAAAATGTAGAAAGAATCTTAGTGACTCTACACCCAACCATTGACAATCAACATAAAATCAAAGAAAAAGAGCAATCACATGAAAATGGAGACTACCTTTCAATGGCAATGATTAGAAATAGACATCTCTATTTTTGTCTCTTCTCTGTCTCCATTTGTATCTGTCTGTGTCTGTCTCCATATTCCCTCTCTCCAACTTCTTATTGTTTTCTAAAATCTAATGTTAAAAAAACATTCTTGAGGGAGAGATCAAGATAGTATAGGAAGGGATATGGAGCTCACCTACTCCTAAATACAACAAAAATAACATCCACAATGTGGAAGAGTTCTCCCAGAATACCTACTGAAAGCTTGTAGAAAATCTCATACCAGCAAGGCTGGCAGAAAGATCTCTGTGAGATCAGCACATCTGGTTCTGGCCATGTTACCACATTTCTGAGCCTGAGATGCATACCTCCTGGTGTGTGTAGCACCTAAGTGCAGAAACCTGGGCGTCAGTGGACAGGCCTGGGGAGAGGACTCAGTTTGACTGCACAGAGAGAGTCCGAAGTGCTTGCGGTATGGCCTTGGTCGAAGCTGGGAGTGTGTGCAGGACTGAGTGTGGGCCTGCCATAGGATCCCTACTGTCAACATGAAAAAGGAAGGCTGTGAGTCCGCCATGGCCACATTGTCCGTGTGCTCATGGTGGGGCATAGATCTGGCTGCTGTAGGTATTGTGAACTTTGTGGGTACACGTGTAGAGTGTTAGTTGGCCAGTCGTGTCTGACTCTTTGTGACCCTATAGACTATATAGCCCACCAGGCTCCTCTGTTCATGGAATTTTCCAGGCAGGAATACTGGAATAGGTAGCCATTCCCTTCTCCAGGGGATCTTCCTGACCCAAGGATCAAACCAGCATCTCCTGAATTGCAGGAAGATTCTTTACCACCTGAGTCACCAGGACAGAGGTGGGGCTAAAATCTGAGCCTGATTACTAGCCCACAGTGGGGGTGGAGGCATGGCTGTGGCAGGTCTTTGTGCCTGTAGCTTTGTGAGTGTGCATGTTTGCCTGAAAAATACCTGAGCTGATTATTGATGCTCCCATAGCAGAGCTGGGTCAGGGCACCTGCAGCAGCAGACTTTGTGGGTGTGCACACTGGGTGGCAGACAGCATCACAGAGTGATGGGCAGCATCACATGTCCTGGTGGACAGCTCCTGGGGAAGAACATGCAGAGGCATCTTTCCCAGAGGGAGAGCTCCAGCCACACCTTCCTCATACCATGGCTTAGAACCAGATCTGGGAGCTTTTGTTCCAACAACTGGGGATCAGACTGTCCCATGACAGGGCTGTAACAACCACAGAGCAAAAAGGAGACTCCGTCCAACATCCAGTGCTGGCTCTGGTTACTGCAACAACAATCACACCTTCTGTCAAGGGGATAACAGCCTGCAGACCCTGAGAAAAGATGTGGCAGGCATCCATACCAAAAACAGTCCTCACACCAAAAATATTGGACTCAAGCAGGTTACACACTTCCACATAAAAGAAGCCGTTTAAGACCACAGTAGATAACTATTTCTCCTAAATTCATAGTCAGAGAAATATAAGTAAAACGGAAAAGAACAATTAAAAGAACAAGAGAAGGCCTTGAAGAACAAACAATGAAGCAGACCTCTCCAATCTACAAGATCTCAAGTTCAAAAAGGAGGAAATAAAATTACTGAACGAATTATGAAACACTATTGATAGGAATGCAGATCACTGTAACAAGACACTAGAAACTGTAAAGAGAAGCCAATAAAAATTCAACAGCTCAACTGCTGAGATGAAACTCAAATTAAAGACCATAAATATCAAACTGAATAATGCAGAAGAACAAATAAGTGATCTGGAAAATAGAATAATGGAAATCATCCAATCAGAATGGCAGACAGAAAGACAAGTGTGAAAAAAAAAAGCAACATATGAGATCTGTGGGATAATATAAAGCGTGCCAATCTATACATAATGGAATCCCAGAGGGGAAAAAGGAGAATTGGGAGTCAAAAATGTATTTGAATAAATTATGGCTGAAAACTTCCCAGACCTAAGGAGGGAAACAGTTATTCAGCTATAGAAAGCAGAGGGTTCCAAATAAGATGAACCCAAACAGACCTACTCCAAGACATATAACAATGAAAATGGCAAAAGTTAAAAGAGAAGATTCTAAAGGCAGTGAGAAAAAAACACTCAGTTACAAGGGAGTCTCTTTTAGGCTGTCAGTTGATTTTTCTATGGAAACTTTGCCGACCAGAAGGGAGTGGCATATATTCAAAGATATATTCAAAGTTCTGAAAGGGAAAACCCTGCATCCTAGAGTACTCTACCCAGCAAGATTTTCATTTAGAATAGAAGGAGAGATGAAGAATTTCTCAGATAGGCAAAAACTAAAAGAATACAGCAATACTAGACCTACCCTAAAAGAAATATTGAAAGTTCTTCTCTAAATAGAAAAGAAACAAGAATATATAGGAAAGGGAATGTTACAATAGGAAAGGCAAATGTATAAAAAGATTGAAGATCACTTATATAAGTCAGTACACAGATTAAAGTATAATCAAAAGATGGCCTGAAATGATTATAACTACAATGAATAGCAAAAGGAAAAGCATGAAGATGTAAAGTAGGACACCAAAATCACAAAATGTGGGAGAGGGAAATAAGAAATTGTAGATCTTTTAGAATGTGTTTGAGTTTATATGACTACCACTCTAAAGCAAGTAGATATAGTTATGGGCTAGCAAACTTGAAAACCAGGGTAACCACAAATCAAAAACATAGAGTAGATTCATTAAACCAGAAAGAAAGGGACTCAAGCATAATACAAAAGAAAAGCATTAAACCACAAAAAGAAAAAGGTAAAGAAGAAAGGAACAAAGAAGAAATTCAAAATCAATTGGAAAATAAGGTTTCAAATGGCAATAAGTACATACTTATAGTTACTTTAATGTCAATGGACTAAATGCTCTGGTCAAAAGAGAGAAAGTAGCAGATTGGATAATAGAACAGGAACTTATAAAATGTGACTTACAGGAGACCACTTTAGGGAGAAATGCACTTATAGATTGAAAGTAAGGGGATAGAAAAAGATATTTCATGCAAATAGAAATGAT
Organism: Cervus elaphus; assembly: GCF_910594005.1. Lineage (NCBI taxonomy): Eukaryota > Metazoa > Chordata > Mammalia > Artiodactyla > Cervidae > Cervus > Cervus elaphus. The sequence goes on along the minus strand of NC_057834.1, from coordinate 70,952,721 downwards.
AAGAAAGCAGGAGTAGCGATACTCATATCAGACAAAATAGACTTTAAAGCAAAGGCCATAAAAAAGATAAAGAAGGACAGTATAATGATAAAAGGATCACTACAAGAAGAGGATATCAACTTGTTAATATATATGCACCCAATTTAGGAGAACCTAAATATATCAAACAAATACTAATAGGCATAAAAGGAAAAATTGATGAGAATATAATAGTAGTAGGAGATTTTAACACCCCACAGACATCAATGGACAGATCTTGCAGACAGAAAATCAGTAAGGCAACAGAGATCCTAAATGACACAGTAGAACAGTTAGACAATTGATGTCCATGGGACACTACATCCCCCACTGCCCCCTGCTAAAAAAAAAAAAAATCCCAGAATACACATTCTTTTCAAGTGCACTTGGAATATTCTCTAGGATAGGCAACATGTAAGTACACAAAACAAGCTTCAACAAATTTAAGAGGACACAAATTATTTCAAGTATTTTTTCTGACCACCATGACATGAAACTAAACATCAACCACAGAAAGAGAAATGAGAAACAATGATTTCACGGAGACTAAACAACATGCTACTAAAAACCAATGGATCAGTGATGAAATCAGAGAGGAAATTTAAAAATTCCTTAAGATACAAGACAATGAAAACCCAACCATACAAAATTTATGGAGTGCAGCAAAGCAAACCTAAGAGGGAAGTTCACAGCAATGCAGGCCTTCTTAAAAAACAAGGAAAATCTCAATAAACATCCCAACCTAAGAGAATTAGAAAAAGAAGAACAAACAAAACCTACATTCAGCAGAAGGAAGGAAGTTATAAGAAAAATCAGGGAGGAAATAAATAAAATAGAGATTTAAAAAAACAATAGAAAAAAACAAATAAAACCATAAGCTGTTTTTTTTCTTTTTTTGTTTTTTAAGAATAAAAATCAACAAACCTCTGGCCAAGTTCACCAAGAATAAAAGAGAGAAGACCCAAATAAATGAAATAAGAGGTGAAAGAGAAGAAATAATAGCCAATACCACAGAATACAAAAAATCATAAGAAAGTATTATGAACAATTATATGCCCACAAAATGGATGACCTGTTTCTATAAACATACAGCCTGCCAAAACTGAATCAAGAAGAAGTAGGTAATTTGAACAGACTAGTTACTAAAAGTGAAATATAATCTGTAATAAAACGATTTCCTGTAAACAAAAGTCCAGGACAGGATGGCTTCACTGGGAAATCCTACCAAACATACAAAGAAGAACTTACACCTATCCTTCTCAAACTCCTCCAAAAGGCTGAAGAATAGAGAACACATTCAAGGTCATTCTATGAGGCCACCATCACCCTGATACCAAAACCAAACAAAGACACTAGCAAAAAAGAAAACTACAGGCCAATATCTTTGATGAAATTCTCAACAAAATATTAGTAAACTGAATCCAACAACACATAAAACATACCATACACCAGGATCAAGTTAGGCTCATTCCAAGTCACAGGGATGATTCAACATATGGAAATCAATCGTTGTGGTGCACCACATCAACAAAAGAACAGAAAAAAACCACATGATCATCTCAATAGAGGCAAAAAAAACATTTAATAAAATTCAGGATCCATGATAAAAATTCTCACCAGAGTGGTATAGAAGGAACATATCTCATCATAATAGAAGTCAATTGTGGCACACTCACAACCAATATAAAACTAAATGATGAAAAGCTAAAAGCCTTCCTGCTGTATTCTGGAATAAGACTAGGATACCCACTCTCACCATTTCTGTTCAACATAGTATTGGAAGTCCTAGCCACAGCAATCAGAAAACAAAAAGAAATAAAAGGTATCCAAGGCAGAATGGAAGATGTAAAATTTTCATTATATGCAAGAGACATGATGCTATATATAGAAAACTCTAAAATCCATATGAAACCTATTAGAACTGATAAATGAATTCAGCAAGGGAACAGGATACAAGATTAATATAAAGAAATCTGTTGAATTTATTACACTAACAATGAACTATCAGAAATTTAAAGTTGAACAATAATCCGTTTTAAAATTGCATCAAAAGATTAAAATACTTAGGAATAAACTTGACCAAAGAGATGAAAGACTTATACACTGAGGACTATAAAATATTGATAAAGGAAATCAAAGATGAATCAAGGAAACAGAAAAATATCCATTGCTCTTAGATTGCATGAATTAATATAATTAATATGGCCAGGACAGGATGGCTTTACCGGGAAATTCTGCAAACAAAAGACCTAGAATTGCAAAAGCAATCCTGAGAAAATAGAACAAAGCTGGAGGCATAACACTTCCAGATTTCAGACAATATTACAAAGCTACAGTAATCAAAACAGGGTGGTATTGGCACAAAAATAGATGATTTAATGGAACAGAATAGAGAGCACAGAAATAAACCTACACACCTATTAATTAATCTTTAACAAATGAGGCAAGAATATGCAATGGAGGAAAGACAATCGCTTCAGTAAATGGTTTAGTAAAGCTGGATAGCTGCATGTAAATCAATGGGGTTAGAACACACCCTCATACTATACACTGAAATAAACTCAAAATGACTTGAAGACTTAAATATAAGACCTGACACCATAACACAGGCTAAACGTTCTCTGACAAACTGTAGCAATATTTTCTTAGATTAATCTGCAAAGGCAAAAGAAATACAAGGGGAAATAAATGGGACATAGTCAAACTTAGAAGCTTTTGCACAGCAAAGGAAATTGAAAGCAAAATGAAAAGATAACCTGCAGACTGGGAGAAAATATTTGCAAGTGATGAGACTGACAAGGGCTTAATTTCTAAAATATACAAATAGCTCATACAGGTCAATATTTAAAAAACCAAACCTATTCAAAAAATGGACAGAAGAACTAAATAGATGTTTCTCCAAAGAAGACGCACAGATGGCCAATAGGCACATAAAAAGATGCTCCACGTCACTAATTGTTAGGGAAATGCAAATCAAAAGTACAATGGGGTATCACCTCCCTCTGAGCAGAGTGGCCATCATCAAATAATCTACAAATAATAAATGCTGGAGAGGGTGTGAATAAAAGGGAACCCTCCTACACTGTTGATGGGAATGTAAATTGATGCAGCCACTATGGAGATCAGTATGGAAGTCCCTTAAAAAATGAACAGTAGAATTACCACATGATCTAGCAATTCCACTCCTGGGTATGTATCTGGAAACAATGAAAACCATAATTCAAAAGATACATGCATCCTGGTGTTCATAGCAGTGGTGTTCGCAGTGTCAAGACTCAGAAACTACCCAAGTGTCCATCAATAAGAAAGTACAAACGAAGTCATCTCTAGGCTATCTTCCTCTAGTTATGGTGGGAAACGTTTACTTCTGACCTTGCTTATATGCTTAATCCAGCTCTTACTAAACACATTTGTTCATTAATTACTGTATTTAGCTAATAAATATTTATTGAGCAATTATTATGTGCCTGGTACTATATCAAACTTTGTGCAAAGATAAAAACAAGTTCTTAAGGAAATACTTAGGTCTCATAGAAAAGACAGATACAAGCAACAGTGTAAACATGTGCTTATGCAGAAGCACATGGTCATACAAAGAAGGAATAATATTAGAGAAAGGGGGCATGGCAAACTAGAGCCTTGAGCTTCTTCACAAGAGATGGTAATCATAATTAACATCTGCTAAACATGTTATCCTGGATACTATGCTAAAAGCATAGTTTCATCCTAGTTAGTCTTTGGCGTAGGTTATATTATTCCTGTGCTCATCTTTCAGTTGAGTCAGTTGAGTCCTAGAGAAGTTAAACAAGTTTTCCACAGTCATGCAACTAGTAGGTCAGAAAGCTGGGATTTGAACCTGCAAAGTCAGACTCTGCAGCATACACGAGACACCTGCCCAGAGGATGTGTGAGCAGAGGGGTTTTGGAGAAAGCATTCTAGGCAGTGAAAGCTGCTATACACAGGCGGGAAGATGAGACAGTCTGGCAAGTCTGAGAAACCTTCGACAAGAGGCCTGAGGGAACATGGTAATCAGAGCGAGAAGAGATTGAAGATGAAAGCTAGCAGGGGCCAGATCTGGGGTGAAGAGAAGTTGAATTTCCTAGGATGGCTTTTCAGTGGAGGCCACCTCTCCTTTTGCCCCGTCACCACATACCAAACAATATTTAAAATGTTTCATCATGTTGTTGAATGAGCCATTTGGGCACTGTTGCCAAGTAACAGCATTCCAGTTTCCTCGAGTGGAGCAGTAAGAATTACTTGCAAGTATGGGAGCAGACCCTGGTTTCAGACATGATGGCTCCCGCAGTGCCTGCCGGCCCGGTGCGTTCTGTTGAATACACCCATCTGCTGGTGAGACGGCGGCTTTCAGATGAGCTGAGGACACTGTTCCCCAGCCCTCCCAAAGGGTCCAGTTATAAAAGGATAAAACCCACGCAGTGTTCCAATGTGTAGTGAAATGGGCGACGCCAGGTTTTGCTAAAATAGGATTAAGTTAAGAAACGCACAGTGAGAAGCATTTGTCTGGCTAAATAATTTAACAGGTCTTGCATTCCTGCTTCAGTTTCAACAGAAAACGCTTCTCTGGGGGGTTCTCCTTGTGAACATCATCAGGCTAATCATGTGGAAGCATGGCTGGTGCCAGTTGGATTGGGGGAGAAGCGGGTGGGTGCTTGGTGGTCCCCACGATGATAGGGAAGGAGGCAACTCAAAGTGTACCTTTGGGGAAAATGCAAACTTTCCCGCCTGCAGAGTGAGTGTGTGTTAGTATGCAGAGCCTGTTGGCCCATTGTTGGAGACTCCAGCTTTCTCAGCAGAATGCCTGGCAGATGGCTTGCATTTGCACTCGCCTTCTGGAGAAGGAATTCGCTACCAACAACATAAGCTGCAGCTTTTCTTTTCAGAATTTACAACAAATTGGCCAGAATGGCAATTAAAAAAAAAAAAAATTAGCATCACTATTTCCACATTCCCTTTCTGAATAGGGTAAATGATTCCCTCTCCAACTGTGTCATTTGCACTCCCCCCCCCAAATGTTTATTAAAATGATTTAGGTATTTCATTATGCAAAATGACTTTTATAAAAAGACCTTTCTTTTTGCCCCACAGTCACACATAATTTCTTTTGTCACTTGTTATAGAGTGGAGTTATGTGAAGCTGGGACATATTATTTGTTCTAGTCTGTATTGGATAATTTATTACATTAAGAAACCAATAATTTTCAAATATAATCAGATTTAAGTTTTTAATAAGATTCATCTTCCCATTCACACTTGCTTAATTTAAGGATATTAAATCTGCTCAGGAATGAGCTGCCTCTCAAAGCCTTGTGTGCCCATTAAAGGGCTTTATTCTTGATGTGTTAATAGGATTTAATTACATTACCGTCTTCACGCAGAGACACAGTGCGATAGTTAACTGTGATAAGCCAAGCAAACAACAGCCTGAAAAGGAAGTGGTGTAGAGTAGTTGGTTTATCTGCTTAGAAAATCAAGACGATTATTATTTTAAAATTGATGGTTGCATGCATTTGCATCATGTTTAGTTCAAAAGCTGAACAGAACAAACTTTCCCTTCTCCTTTAAAAAGAAAATCACTTAAAAGGCCACCCACATAAAAGGTGAACAATAAACACTTAACAGAAACTACTTAATTGCCATTTATCTTTTGAATTGCAATGAGATTTTTACTATCGATTACAAAGAGATTTGTTTCAACAATTTACCCTGTTATTCTTTTGTCTTTTTGACTATCACATCCATGATTTGGGGTTCAGAATAATAGCTGTGTTCCTTGTTAAAAAGTAATGATTCTAAAATTGCTCTTTTATCTTGTCTTACTTTTTTTTTTTAACTTCTACTCCAGCTCTTACCCGCTATACCCCTTCTCAAGTTTCCCAGTTAGGTTAATGACAGCAGGGCTTCAGGCTTCTGTGACTTGATGAGAGTAGGAGATAGGATGCAGCCCTCAGTAAATCTTGTCAATTTCTCCATCAAGATCATTTGCATCGATTGGAAGTGTTGACTTCTGTGAATTTCCGTTTCATGTGAACTTGACAGAACTCAGTACTTTTACTCCATCACAGATGCCTGTGAAATAGAAGAATGATTTTTACAACATTCCAATAAATTTAAAAAAAAAAAAAGGAAAAAAGAAAAAGAACCCAGCAATACGTTATCTGGTTGAACTTTTCACTTACAAAGTGATTGACAATTTCTGACACATTTTCATGAGAGATCATAGACCTGGCAAACAAAATTTGAGATGATATACAGTCATGCTTTACTTTGTTAAAAGTTGATATGGGAGTAGGGAAAAAAAAGTATGAAAAGGCTTTGGAGCTAATCTTTTATTTTTTAGCAGTCACTTTGCTTTCTACCTTGGTCTGTCAGGAAGATGTTTCTCATGCCTTTTTTTTTTTTTTCTGAGCCAGGTTGATGGGAGGTAGAGAGAATGGGAAGAGGTTGAAGATGTCTGCACCATTGTTCTGCTTTTCTCAGAGCCAATGCCCTTTCATCTCCTCTCTGTGTTGGGATTTTGAATATGTTTTTAAGTCTGTTCCATTTTTCAAAAAAAGTTTGAAAATCAAAGGACACCATTTACTGTTGTCAAGGAGGAAGAAATTTTCCTCTGCCCTTCTAGGTTCTTCTGACTGGTCTAAGAATTAAATTGGCATGAGACAGATTAACAGGAGAAATTCACACAAAAGTTTAAAAACATACATACATGGGAGAGACCAAAGGAAAACTGAGTAGTTTACTGAGAATATTCCAGATAAGGCTGAAACTCTCACCTTAAGCACCATCTTCAGCTAAAGACAAAGGATGTGTTGGGGTTAGTGGCTTGGAGCTTCAACAAGGAAGAAGGCTGTTGACATGGAGACAGAAGAGTAAATGTTTGATAAACAGATGTTTACTGGGCCATGCTGGGACAATGGGACTTAGAGTGGAATTTCAACAGACTTTGCTAGGTTTTCTTCTGTCTACTAGTTCGCAGTATTTATGGTGATGACTCCCTCCCTGGAAGAGGTTCTCTATCAACATTCTTTAGGCAGTTGGGGGAAGGTCAGAGATTTTTTCAGAATCTTTTGGGCTTTAAAATAATCAGCCTAAATGAATCCTCATAACAAAGGGAATGACAGAGTTTGCTCCCCTTCCCTGTCCACCCCTCAGCCTGTAGCTTGTGGTTACCACCAAGACTCCAGTGTAGATTCTTCCAGAACTGGCTCTGAGCTCAAAAGAACTGGAAAGACAGACGAGGCCTTTCCTCTTAGGAGCTTTCTTCTGACAGGGCTCTATGCACTTCTGGCCAGCTGTACCCTCAGGCCCATGTTAACTCACATCTGTGTTGCTGGCTCTCTGTTTGGGCAAATAGCCACTATACTTATTCTATCTTTGTGTGTGTTAGATGCTCAGTCATGTCCAACTCTTTGTGACCCCATGGACTGTGGCCTGCCAGGCTCCTCTGTCCATGGAATTTTCCAGGCAAGAGTACTGGAGTGGGTTGCCATTTCCTTCTCCTAAAGGTAGAATTCCAGATATGTATCTGAGTTTCAACATTAGAGGTACAGTTCTGCTGTCTAGAAAGGATATGTTCAGTCACTTCAGTCGTGTCCAACTCTTTGCAGCCCTATGGACAGTAACCCGACAGGTTCCTCTGTCCATGGGATTCTCCAGGCAAGAATACTGGAGTGGGTTGCCCTGCCCTCCAGGGGATCTTCCCCTGGCACTGAACCCGCATCTCCCGTGTCTCCTGCATTGAAGGTGGATTCTTTGCCCACTGAGCCACCTGGGAAGTCCCAGTTGTTCTATCTTTAATTTTTGCTTTTGCTTACCCTTCAAGTTACAATTAATTTATTTTCTTTCTGCCGTCCTCCCTATACTACACTTAACTGTTTCTACCTTCTATCTGTGATGAGGTCTGTTTTCTCCGTTGGCTGAGTTCTTTTTTTTTTTTAAGATTTTTTATTTACTTTATTTTTTGGCTGTAGTGGGTCTTTGTTGTTGTGCACAGGCCTTTTCTAGTTGTGGTGAGTGGGGGCTCCTCTTTGCTGCAGTGTGCAGGCGCATTGTGGAGCACAGGCTCTAGGTGTGCAAGCTTCAGTAGTTGCAGTTCATGGCTTCTAGATTGCGGGCTCAGTAGTTGTGTTGCACAGGCTTATTTGCTCTATAACACGTGGGATCTTCCAGGACTGGGGACTGAACCAGCGTTTCCTGCATTGGCAGGTGGATTCTTATCCACTGGGCCATGAGGGAAGCCTGGTTGTTGAGTTCTTAAATCCAGAGACTGGGTCTCATTTATCTTTAAATGAACTATCAAATAAGATTAACCCAAGGGCTTCCCTGGTGGCTCAGCGGTAAAGAGTCTTCCTGCCAATGCAGGAGAAAGTGTTAGTCGCTCAGTCGTGTCCAATTCTTTGCGACCCCATGGACTGTAGCCCCCCAAGCTCCTCTGTCCATGGAATTCTCCAGGTAAGAATATTGGAATGGGTAACCATTCCCTTCAGGGGATCTTCCCAACCCCAGGATAGAACCTGGGTCTTCTGCATTGAAGGAAGATTCTTTACCATTTGAGCCACCAGCGAGAGACCTGGGTTCAATCCCTGGGTCAGGAAGATCCGCTGGAGAAGGAGATGGCAACTCACTCCGATATTCTCGCCTGGGAAGTCCCATTGACAGAGGAGCCTGGTGGACTATAGTCCATGGGGTTGCAAAAGAATCAAACTCAACTTAGTGACTAAACAACAATAACAAATAATTTCTAGCACGTGGGTGCTCAACAAGGCTCATTCTTTTTTCACCTTTGTCATCCAGCAGATTTCTTTTAGGATATAGGATATGCTTAATATATTTGGAAAATCATATATTTCATTTTCCTTCTAGGTAACTAGACTTTGATTAGGAAATTGCCTTGTATTCTTTGGTACTTATGTATTTGTAATTTTTGTTTTTGTCAGATCTCTTATTATCATTTTGACATTGTATTATATTCTATTACTCTTGACTTGTACTGCTATAAATTCTGCCTTTCCTTTTCCAATTTTTCTTCATCTTCTCTTATCTCCTACTCTTTCTGTGCTACAGTGTAGGGGAAGAAAAATATTTTCCCCCTCTCTACTCATAGGTTCAATTAGAGAAAAAACAGTTTTAATTATATACATATGAACAGAAGTTCAGAAAGAAAAATGTGGCTCCAGGTGGTGACCAGATGATTGATGTTTAGATACCATCTTAGGTTAGTTAAACAAAGAAGTGGGTTTTGGGCTTCTGGACAGGCGAGGTGAGTTAAGGAAAGGTGAGAGGAGAAAGTGTATGATAAATAAGGGTTTTCTTCTTATGCAGATAAGAGTCTCGGGTAATAAGAATTATCTCCAGCAATGACCCTCTTCCTAGACATTTTTACAAATGGAAGTTTTCTTTATAAGTGTAAATTATTTTTAGGCAGTCAGGGAAAGGTAAAGCACTTTACTCATGTTTGCTTATTCTCAGTTGTCTTTAATTAAAAATAATTCACATACCAAAGTGGCATATTTTGGAGTGGCATATTCTAGTACCCTTAATTAGCGTGTTCCTATTAATATTTATATTGACTCTAAATTATAATATATAAGTGTGGCTCCCCTAGAATCTTGTGCTTACCCTATTTGTGTAACATTCCTTCAGTGGTCAGTTCTTGCATATTCCTGCTATGTGCTGAGACATTGAAGTCCACAGTGGAAACACAAAAATAAATAAGACATTTTGTTATCTTCAAAGTTATATAACTTTGTGATTTCCTTCTCCAGAGCATCTTCCTGACCCAGGGGTTAAATCTGGGCCTCCTGCATTGCAGGCAGATTCTTTACTGTGTAAGCCACCAGGGAAACCCATCCCTGTGACTTTATGGTTACTGAAAAGGCAACCAAATAAAGACTGTCATCACAATTATCAAAATTAGAGAGAGATGGCAGAAAATAGGAGATAGAACAAATAGCATATAGAATATGAGGCCAGTATACAAGTTCACTGCTGAGTAACCCTTTTTTCCTACTCTGAGTTCCTCCATGTAGATTACAGCTTGGTGATTATCATTATTTACATCCTATCCTATACATTTATTTGAATTATTACCTTCCAGTATTTTCCTCCTTCATTTCGATTTCAGTATTAACCTCAATTCGATCATTCCTGTTTTTTCTATCCTTACTTCCCTGAAGCTTCACTTCAGTGTTGACCATATTTCTACTGTTCAAGTAGCATTTCTCCTTAAGTTTCTCATAACAGACCATGTGCACACATGTGCACGCACACGCCACACACACACACACACACACACCACACTAACTTGAACAATGATAAAGAGAGGAAAGTTATTTCCTGTGGAAAGTTATTTGGTGTGGTTGAAATACAGGGGCAGCTGGGGGGGGAAATGGTAGGTTGTGCATAGGGCATAGTACAGGTGATGAAGACCTAAGAGAGCTGGACGAAGGCAGAAGGAAATTCTGGATTCACAGTATGGGAACAGGAACTACAACCATGTGTTAACTTTTAGAATAGGCATGTTCTGCAAAAGTAAGGTGAATTTCTAAATCTTTTTAAATTTTTTTAATGAAAAATATTAGACTTGTCTTTGGAGAGAAATTTAGTCCTAATATCTTTTAGAAAATAATATTTAAAGTCTACTGATGTCTGCTTGTCCCTTTCCTCTTTCAGGATCCAGTTCCAAATTTCACCAGTGATCTATATTTCCTTTAAAGTTTTGTGGTACCAGTTAGATACCATCATTGTAGTTTTTTTTAATATAAAGAAAAAATATCCAAAATCTGTAAATTAGACTTAAGAGGGCAACCACACATCCATTCTAGGTTTATATACTTTTCTAAGAGAATGTGCCATTCACTGATTTGTTACTGATGGCCTGAAATAGACTGCCAGATATTTCCCCAGGATAGATGGGTTTCTTTGGGATCAGCAGAGAATTGCAATTCAGAGTGTGCAATCATGGCAAGCCATGTGCAGGTTCCCCACAGCAGGGGAAGGAAAACTCTTTTATAGAGGGGAAAAGGAAGTGGGAGGGCCAGAGTCCATGATTTTTCATTGGCTTAGTGCTTGCCAGAGAAGAAGAGGAGTCTTTCTTCTTCCTGCTGGACTCTGCTATTGTCATGAGTTATGAGAGCTCCCCTTCTGGGCTCCTGACTCAATTTAAGTGAGGTTTCTCTTTTTTTAAAATTTTATAGATTATATAAAAAGCCTCTTGATGAAAGAGAAAGAGGAGAGTGAAAAAGTTGGCTTAAAGCTCAACATTCAGAAAACTAAGATCATGGCATCTGGTCCCATCATTTCATGGCAAATAGATGGGAAACAGTGGAAGCAGTGTCAGACTTTATTTTTTTGGGCTCCAAAATCAGTGCAGATGGTGATTGCAGCCATGAAATTAAAAGATGCTTACTCCTTGGAAGGAAAGTTATGACCAACCTAGATAGCATGTTAAAAAGCAGAGACATTACTTTGCCAACAAAGGTTCCTCTAGTCAAGGCTGTGGTTTTTCCAGTGGTCATGTATGGATATAAGAGTTGGACTGTGAAGAAAGCGGAGCACCAAAGAATTGATGCTTTTGAACTGTGGTGTTGGCGAAGACACTTGAGAGTCCCTTGGACTGCAAGGAGATCCAACCAGTCCTTCCTAAAGATCGGTCCTGGATGTTCATGGGAAGGACTGATGCTGAAGCTGAAACTCCAATACTTGGGCCTCATGTGAAGAGTTGACTCATTGGAAAAGACCCTGATGCTGGGAGGGGTTGGGGGCAGGAGGAGAAAGGGACGACAGAGGATGAGATGGCTGGATGGCATCACTGACTTGATGGACATGAGTTTGAGTAAACTTCGGGAGTTGGTGATGGACAGTGAGGCCTGGCGTGCTGCGATTCATGAGGTCGCAAAGAGTCAGACATGACTGAGGGACTGAACTGAACTGAACTGAACTGAACTATGTTGACTCATACATTTTATGTCTAGTTTTTCTTTCTACAGAGACCATCTCATTTAAAAATTTTATTTACTTTTGGTTGCCCTGGGTCTTTGTTGCTGTGGGCTTTCTCTAGTTGCAGTGAGTGGGGGCTTCTCTTCGTTGGGGTGCATAGGCTTCTCACTGCAGTGGCTTCTTTTGTTGCGGAGCACAAGCTTCAGTAGTTGCCGCATGCAGGCTCAGTACTTGTGGCTCACGGACTCTGGAGTATGGGCTCAGTAACTGTGGTGGTTGGGCTCTAATTGCCCTGTGGCATGTGGCATTCGGAATCTTCCTGGACCAGAGATTGAACCTGTGTCCCCTGCATTGGCAGGTGGATTCTTATCTACTGTATTACTAGGGAAGTCCTGTGTCTAGTTTTGATGGAAATTATTTTTGTTGAGCAAGTAAGGCAACCTAAAGGTTTTGGTTTGTTTCCTTGAAGGATTCTAACCAGTTGTATCGAATTTAGTAATCTTATTTTAACAGTCTTTGTTTATCATTTCTTTATAAATTTCCACTCATACTCTTTAAGTCAGTTTGCCATCTTACTGTTTTCTTTATTAATTTATGAACACAATATATTCTTTCACATGTGTTTGTTTTATTTTGTATAAGAGTCAAGTTTTTGGATTTTGATGGGGAGAAGAGTATACTTTGATAATATAATCATAAATTCTTTATAAGTGTTAAAAAACTAAAATACCAGAACTTGTATACCCAGAGAGTCATCACAGATAGTTTATGAGCCATATGCAATTGATAGTTCTGATTCATTTTGATCTAAAATAGTACTTTACAGTTTGATCGACTTCCTTGGTTAGTTGGTATCTCTGTATAGTATTTTTTTGGTTTTTACCTTCCAAATTAAAATCTTAAAAAAGGGTAGGCATTTGTTACCACTGAGTGTATGTGAGAATAGAAAAGTGATGTAGGAAGTTATAAAACAGGGAATAAAACAGTTATAAAACAGGACTTTTTTTAAACACTTTCCTTAAAAACAGTGTTTGGGAGTACATCTATAGCTTTCTAGGCAAATACTATGGGTTTAGTTCAGTTCAAATAACTTTTATGGGCCATTTACCCTGGACCAGGCACTGTGAATGAGGACATAGAGATGAATGGGTTGTAGTTGTGGATTCAGATATTTATAGGAGAATGTAAAGGTGGCTTAGACAGTAACAAATCTGCCTGCAATGCAGGAGACCTGGTTTGATCCCTGGGTGAGGAAGATCCCCTGGAGAAGGGAATGGCTACCCACTCCAGTATTCTTACCTGGACAATTCCACGGACAGAGATGTCTGGCGGGCTACAGTCCATGGGGTCACAAAGAGTTGGACACAACTGAGCAACTAACACTTTCACTTTTCAAGGCAAGGAACAGTGTGTGTATGTATGTGTGTAGATCCACATATGAGAGGTCGTTATTTAGTCTACCACACACAGCATTATCACAGATTGGGGAAACCATTTGAAGACTGCGAACAGATACTGTATTGACATAGTGGTTCTGAAAAGCAGCTGGAGTGTTGCAAGTGATTCAGATCATTATCTCTGAGGTGGGTCTGGGAGCCTTTTTCTTAACAGTCATACAAGTGATTAGGATACAGGTGGTTTTGGAATCACTCCTTGGGAGACACTGTTTTGACAGCTGGATGGATAAGGGACTAGAGAGGGAAGAGCTTAGAGCCAAGAGGTTGGTAGACTAATGCAATAGCACAAAGTAGAAGATAAATATGTGTTGATCAAAGAAACCTTCCAAAGCCTCTGAGAGACAGTCTAGTATATTCATGAAGAGCATATATGATATTTACATGTTAATATATACACCCTGGGCTTCCCTGATGGCTCAGCGGGTGAAGAATCTGCCTGCAATGCAGCAGACACAGGACATGCTGGTTTGATTCCTGGGTTGGGAAGATCCCCTGGAGAAGGGAAGTGGCAACCCATTCCAGTATTCTTGCCTGTAAAACCCTATAGATGGAGGAACCCGGTGGGCTGCAGTCACAAAGGGTCTCAAAGAGTCAGATATGACTGAGCTACTAAGCACATACACACTTATACACACTACTGTATATAAAATTGACAAAACAACCAAGACCTACTCTGGAGCACAGGGGGCTACACTCAATATTTTGTAACAACCCATAAGGGAAAAGAATTTAAAAAATAGATATATATGTATGTGTAACTGAATCACTTTGCTGTACACCATAAACTAACACAACAGTGTAAATCAACTATATTTCAATAAAAACTTAGAAAAGAGAGCAGCATATATTATGGAGTCAGACAGATTTAGTTTTAATTTTATCACTTATACCTGTCATCATGGCAAGTTACTTCATTTCTTTAAGACTCATTTTTTTTTTTATCTGAAAGTGGGAATAATAATATCTATCTTGTATGGTAGTTTTGAGGATTAAATATGATGTGTCAGAAAAGCGCTTGGCTCAGTGCTTGGCAAATAGTAAGCACTCAAATAATGGGTACCGCCTTAATATCATTATATCTAAAGGACAGAGGTTATTTTCTAACAAAATGCTCAATTTAATTCTAAAATAAATGCAGAATATCTGTGAGATATTCATGTGTTTGTCATACATTTACCTGAAGCTCTACAGAAAACAAGACAACAGCATGAAAAAGTCAGAAGTGCCTCTGGAATGTAGCATCAGCACACCTTGCTTCTTACCCATAGGAAGCCATTCCTCAGGACGTGTTCCTCGTTGGTTCCTCAGATCCTGTGTTCTGGTGCTTTGTGGGCCTGAAGTGGGTGATCAGCCTAAAGCCTGAGGATGTAGAAAGAACAGAGGCCAGGCATCAAATGCAGCAGAGAACGAGGTAGCCCTTAGGAGAGACCACTTGTTAGAACACACATGTGGAAATAATGGAAAATCCTATCGGCCAAAATATTGCAGGCAAGAAAATTTGATAAAACAGGACTTTGGTTCAGAGACTCCTTTAGTTATAGAGAATTTTAGGATTTTTCACAGAAATGAGATAAAAATTTGCCTCAGAAGAAAGATGTTCCAGGTTTTCCAGCCTGACCACTTTTGGGGTCACACCTGGGCATTACAACAAAAGGAAATAGTGTTTCTTTGTGTTTATGAATAAGTAGGTTTAGGATTAGCCTTTCAGCACTAACTTGTGATCAGGTGGAACTTCTGCTTTGTGATGCAGATGGATTCTGTTTTTTTATTAGTTAAGCAATGGACAATCATCCTTAAGAAAGTTTCTATATAAAGAGGCAAGACACTGCTGAGGAAGGCGGTTGGGGAGGAGATTGTGTGAGGAGGTGGGAGACAGGAGCAGAGTGAAGCCATTGGTGGTGGGTGGTACCAACCCTGCCCCTTCATTCCTGCTTGTTTATGTGTCCACTTAGACTGGGCAGCCCACTTGGTAGAACAGTATTTTTTAGGAGAGGGTAGTGAGCACCTATACCAAAATCCAAAGGGAATGTTTAGCCTACTTAAAATAAGGAATTGCGTTCAGGTATGAACTATCTGTAAACATTCAAATAATTGCTATGCACTGCTTATTGACAATCATATTTAATTATTCATTAAAGTTAC
Organism: Cervus elaphus; assembly: GCF_910594005.1. NCBI lineage: Eukaryota > Metazoa > Chordata > Mammalia > Artiodactyla > Cervidae > Cervus > Cervus elaphus. Next base: position 70,937,149 of record NC_057834.1, on the reverse strand, counting down.
TCCTTAAAAGGCCTGTACTTACCAATTTTTTGTTAGTATGGTTTATGGGACTGCATTCTGAGCCATATCAAAACTGTATTTTGGGCAAATATTTCACAGTTTCATTTGAAATTATGCAGTTGCACTGATTTATCCCATTTTTCAGATGAAGAAATTGAACAGACCCCATTTTACATTTGAGGTTAGTACTAGCCTGCTAGACATGGAGAAGTAAACTCACCCAAATAACATGCGGCCCTGGGCATGTCAGAACATTAGCAGTGGGTGGCCATCACAACATTGAACCATAGCAGAAAAGTGGCTGTATCTATCTTTAATTGGCCAGTAAATACTCTTCAAAGGTTTTAAGATACATTTATGGCAATGAACTCAGGCAAGAAATTCATAAAGAGAACATTCAGCAAGATATGTCTTCAGTAAGAAGAGAGTACATTTCAGTTTGGCAAGCTTGAACAGCTAATGTATCAGGATTTCTGTTTCTGATAAATGGGTCAGTCTTTAACTGACCTCCTCTCTTTCTACTGCTGAGGGTGGTTTTTGTTGTTTATTTACACCTCATCCCATCCAAAGGGAGAGAAGGAAGATAGGATGGGCATCAGATTGGTCATGGGTTCAACCTCCAGCTGCAACTTTTAGAGAGACTGAGGGGAGGGAGAATAGAATGAGGTCTAGTTTTTGTTGCTCTGTGTCTGTGCTGTAGCCTCCGGTGCCATCTATCAAGTGTCCATGGGTTGGCCACAAGGTCTCTCAAAGTGAGCTGGGCTGATCTGAAAAGTATATCATACAGAGATGAGATGTCTCTTTCAGCTGGAATGGAAGACTGAATTTACATTGTAAAGAAAAAAACCAGAATGTTTTAAACAGACATAGTAGTATTGTTTTATCTTAGCAAATATTTTTGTGTTGTGTGTGTATGTATGTATACACTTGTAACATGTTATCTAAATACACTTTAAGCAATTTAAATTTTAATTCCCAAAAATTGTAGAAGAAGGAATAGTTATGAATTCATTCTATGAGGCCACCATCACTCTGCAAAGTCAGACAAAGATATCATACACACATGCAAAATTTAGAGGTCAGTATCACTGTGAACATGGATGGAAAAATACTCAACAAAAACTAGCACAGAGTCCAGCAATGCATGAAAAAGATTATACGCCTTGATCAAGTGGGCTTTATCCCAGGGATTGGAGAAGGCAATGGCACCTTACTCCAGTACTCTTGCCTGGAAAGTCCCATGGATGGAGGAGCCTGGTGGGCTGCAGTCCATGGGGTCGCTAAGAGTCGGACACGACTGAAGTGACTTAGCAGCAGCAGCAGCAGCATCCCAGGGATGCAAATATTCTTCAATATCTGCAAGTCATTCAATGTGATACATCACATTAACAAACTGAATAATAAAAATCATACAATCATCTCAGTAGATGTGGCAATAGCTTTTGATAAAATTCAACATCCATTTATGATAAAAACTCTCCATAAAGTGGGCATAGAGGGACACTGCCTCAACCATAATAAAGGCCATATATAACAATCCGCAGCTAACATCTTACTCAGTGGTGAGATGCTGAAAGCATTTCCTCTAAAGTCAGGAATAAGACAAGGATGTCCACTCTCGCCACTTTTATTCAAGATAGTATTAGAAGTCCTAGCCATAGCACTCAGAGAAGAATGAGACATTAAAGGAATCCAAATTGGAAAAGAAGAAATAAAACTGTGTTTACTGATGACATAGTACTATGTATAGAAAATCTTAGGATAGTATCAGAAAGCTACTAGAGCTCATCAATGAATTCAGTAAAGTTGCAGAATACAAAATTAATATACAGAAATCTGTTACATTTATATATACTAACAAAAAACTATCAGAAATGTCACAAAGAGAAATTAAGGAAACAATCCCATTTACCATTGCATCAAAAAGAATAAGAAAGCAATTTTGACCATCACTACCTTTTCTCCCAAATCATCATTAAGATGGGAATCAAGAGATGGATGAGTAGTATTCTTACTCATAGAATCAGGAAATACTCAAAGATCTTGACCTCAATAAAGTCTTACCTGTTTGTATCGTTACATGTGGACAGATGATACCAAATAATGTTAGTTAACAGTTTTTGTTGTCTGACAGTACAGTTTTAAGAAGTTTGATGGAAAATATAACTCATTCTCAGTTGCCTAAAATACCTGGAAAATAGCCCTCTTTTCTTTCCTTCCTCTCTCCCTCTCCCCTTCACTTTTCACTTCCTTCTCTCCTTTTCTTCTTTCCACAGACATTTGTTGAGTACCTATTAAATGCCAAGGGCTTTCTTGATAGCTCCATTGGTAAAGAATCCACCTGCAATGCAAAAGACCCTGGTTCTATTCCTGGGTCGGGAAGATCTTCTGGAGAAGGGATAGGCTACCCACTCCAGTATTCTTGGTCTTCACTTGTGGTTCAGCTGGTAAAGAATCTACCTGCAATGAAGGAGACCTGGGTTCTTGGGAAGATCCCCTGAAGAAGGGAAAGGCTACCCACTCCAGTATTCTGGCCTGGAGAACAGTTGCAAAGGGTAGGACATGACTGAGAGACTTTCACTTTCACTTTCATTAAATGCCAAACATACATAGTATGCACTGGTGATGTAGTAATAAATAAGATAAATATGATTTCTACCATCCTGGCACTTGCAGAAATTATTTTAAATATATAAGTAGTCAAATAGAATTGTTATACTTGTTATGAGGAGAATTTGGGTGCTGGGGGTGGGTAACATAAGAGGGCAGTGTGGGAACATCCTATCTAGCCTGGGAGATTTCTGAGAAAATAACGCTTAAACTGAGTCTTAAGGAAAGAGAAGGACCCAAAGGAAAAAAAATAATTAAAAACATACACACACCCCTATGTTCATGTTGTTGCTGTTTAGTCACTGAGTTGTATCTCAACTCTTTGTGAACCCATGGACTGCAGCATGCCAAACTTCCCTGTTCATTACCATCTCCCAGAGCTTGCTTAAACTCATGTCCATCGAGTCTGTGATGCCATCCAACCATCTCATCCTCTTCTCAACCATCTCAACCATTTCAACCTCTCCTCTTCTTCTCTTCCTGCCTTCAATCCTTCCCAGCATCAGGATCTTTTCCAATGAGTTGGCTCTTTGAATCAGGTGGCCAAAGTATTGGAGCTTCAGCATCAGTCCTTCCAATGAATATTCAGGATTGATTTCCTTTAGGGTTGACTGGTTCTTGCAGTCCAAGTGCCTCTCAAGAGTCTTCTCCAACACCACTGTTCAAAAGCATCAATTCTTTGGCACTCAGCCTTCTTTATGGTCCAACTCTCACATCTGTACATGCCTAGTGAAAAAACCATAGCTTTGACTAGATGGACCTTTGTTGACAAAGTAATGTCTCTGCTTTTTAATACGCTGTCTAGGTTGGTCATAGCTGTTCTTCCAAGGAGCAAGTGTCTTTTAATTTCATGTTTGCAGTCACCATCTCAGTGATTTTGGAGCCCAAGAAAATAAAGTCTCTCACTGTTTCCATTGTTTCCCTAACTATTTGCCACGGAGTGATGGGACTGGATGCCAATGTTCATAGCAGCACTAATTACAATAGCCAGGACATGAAAACAACCTAAATGTCTATCACCAGAGGAATGGATAGAGAAGTTGTGGTATATCTATACAATGGAATATTACTTAGCCATAAAAAGGGATGAAATTGGGACATGTGGATTAGGAGATGTGGATGGACCTAGAGAGTGTCATACAGAGTGCAATAACTCAGAAAGAGAAAGGAAAATATCATGTATTAACCCATATATGTGGACTCTGGAAAAATCCTATTTGCAAAGCAGAAATGGAGAATACAGTCATAGAAAACAAATATATGGATATTAAGGTGGGAGGAATTTGGAGATTGGGATTGATGCATATACACTATTGATACTATGTATAAAGTAGATGACTCATGAGAATGTACTGTGCCGCACAGGGAGCTCTATTTCATGCACTGTGGTGACCTGAACAGGAGGGAAGTCCAACAGGGGGGCGGTGTGTGTACACTCATGGCTGATTCACTTTGTTGTACAGTAGCAACTAACAGATTTTAAAGCAACTATACTCCAATAAAAATACATTTAAAAAGAAAAAAAAGGGAAAGAATCTATGTAAAGAGCTGAGGATGGGGTGGGCCAGCAGGCTGTGTGTGAGAAAGAGATGTTCTGGGGTGAAGAATAGCACATGCAGTCTCTGTGTGGAGAGAGCGTGCTGTGTCCAAGGGTCAGAAACAGGGTGCAGACAGCAGAGGGGAGACGAGTGGTCGTCGGGACTGAGAGGTTGGAGGTGCCAGGTCATGTGGGCTGTCTTTGCTTGGGTCCTGTAAGGAGGTGTGTGGTATCTCAGGAGTCGTGAAGGTTTTACATAGGAGTGTGATAGGACCAGCCTGGTACTTTTCAGAGACAGACCTGCCGCAGTGTGGAGAGTGAAACAGGGGGGAGAACAGGAGTCATTGTAGGGGGACCAGACAGGAGGCTCGCTAACTGGCTAAGGTGCAAGAGTCTGGCTAAGGAGAGCTGTGGTGAAGGTGGGGGAAGAGTGGATGACTAGCTACAAATCCACCCGGACCCTGTGGTTGAGGGGACGGGTGGGCGAGGCAGAGCAGGCTGTGCAGGATAACTCCCAGCCTTGGTTGGGTCCTGTCTCTGGACCCAAGTGGCATTTGCAGGCCTCTTACCCACTCTGCTGTGTGTGGACTCTAAGGAGTGGGATGGCTTAGAGCTCTCTGGACAGTTTCCTGTCTTGGCTGCCACCTTCCTTGCTTGGATGACCAGGAGAGAAAGGACACCCACAGCTTCCTCATCTGGGTTTCCAGCTGTCACTGGGCAGCTTCCTGGCATCAGATCACCAGTTACCTTCTTCCTTTTCCCTCCTGAGTCCCTTTCTCCTGTCTGGGAGACAACTGCGTTCATCTCCTCAGTTTGGATCATTCAAGCTGGGTCCTTCAGAGTCCCACAAGGCGCTTACTTCAGTCCTTGCTGTGGGTCAGGCCTTGAGACTTTGGCCTCCCCTTCCTCTCTGTTCTCCCCACAGCGACACATCTTGCCTTCCAAACAGTGTATGAATGCATCCCAGTTTCGGCCACTTTCACATCTCTGGAAAGATATGTGGAAAATACTCTTGTCCATCACATCATTTTAGGCATGTAGAAGTATATCTAATTTTGAGGCGTCCTCAGAGAATCATTTTGTAAAATGAATAATCCTTCTGTCCTGACTCTTGTCTTTCCCACTCCCTCTGGCCCCTTCCTCTGTCTTGAGCATGAAGACGCTGTGCTCCATGCTGTGCTGTGTGGAGGAGTCATTGATCTGCATCCACAAGGAGCTGAGGGTCTAGAGCTGGCTTTAGTAGTTTAGTAGTAGAGCATCTTCATCACACCCTGTGCCTCTGCGTTGGCAAGCTTGGCCCTGCATCAGAAGCATCAGGACAGGCACTGCTCCTGGAAGTTTTTGGTGGCACAGTTGCCAACTTTGGTGTAGACAAAGGACGTGGCCACAGAATGAGTAAGAAGGAAAATAGGGGATACTAGACTCTAGGGCCCAGGTGAGACACATGCAGGGAAATCCCAGAAATACCTGGAAGGAACTTGAGGGGTAAAGAAGAGTGGGTTGGGGGCTGAGACAGAGATACAATTTGATGAATGATACCACCTCATTGTACCACCATGCTGATGAGTCCAGAAAATGTAGTTTGTGGAAGATAAAGTCACCAGTGGGGGAATATTAATAGTGAGAGAAGAGGCTAAAAACATGTTCTGAGGTTGAGTGAGTGAGTGAGTGAAGTTGCTCAGTCGTGTCCGACTCTTTGCGACCCCGTGGACTGTAGCCGGCCAGGCTCCTCTGTCCATAGGATTCTCCAGGCAAGAATACTGGAGTGGGTTGCCATTTCCTTCTCCAGGGGATCTTCCTAACCCAAGGATCGAACCCAGGTCTCCTGCATTGCTGGCAGACACTTTATCCTCTGAGCCACCAGGGATTGAATGCTTTAAGGGTAATGGTTCTCAAACTGGAAATTCTGCATAAACGTAGATCCTTACTCAGTAGGGCTGTGGGGTTCCTGAGGGTGTGTTGAGATTCTGCATTCTGACAAGTTGCCAGATAATGCCAGTGCTGCTGGTCCTTGGGCCCCACTCTGAGTAGCAAGGCTCTCTAGTCAAGGCATATAAATGGTATGTAGTGAGATTTGGTGGAAGTCTTTGATCAGAAGCCGGAGATAATATAAATTTCAAGAAAGTGTTTCTCAGTTTATGGTTCTGTAGGATATCAAAAATGTTAAACTTTGCAGTCAGCCTTACTGGTTTTGAACCTCAGTGCTACCGTTCAGTAACTGTGTGACCTTTGTGGATTATCAAACCTTGCATGGCCTCAGTTTTCTTATCTGTAAACTGGCAGTAATAATAGTACTTGCATGCTTGCATGCTCATCTGTGTCCAACTCTTTGCGACCCCATGGACTGTGGCCCACCAGGCTCCTCTATTCATGGGATTTTCACTCACATTTTCAACCCACTCATGGATACTGGAGTGGGTTGCCATTCCTTCTGCAGGGGATCTTCCAGACCCAGGGATTGAATCTGTGTTCCTTGCATCTCTTTCATTGCAGGTGGATTCTTTACCACTGAGCCAGCTGGGAAGCCCCTAATAGTACTTACCTATAGCTATAATTACTCAGTTTGAAGAACCTGGAGAAAATGAAGTTAAGCAGGGGTCTTTAATGTAAGACTGCTCGGGACCTTTAATTTGCTGAAGTGATTCTCCAAGAAGGAGATGTGATAAGTGATACTTCTCACGCTGATTTGACCATTGAACTTCTGATTTTCCTATAGTGTCTGGTGGACCCATTATTCTTTGGAACCTCTGCTTTAGGAGGATTGAGCTGGTGGCAGACAGGAAGATGAGTTAATTGGGAAAAGACCATAGCTGGGAAAATTCTCCAGGACCTGAGTCTGGAAGGAAGGAGGGCAGTGAAATGTCCACGTGTTGAGCCTGGAGGCAGCGGCATTGGGTAGAGAGGAGGGACTGGTCAGAGTAAACACTCTGAGGTTGGATCAGGCTGGAGACTCACTTGATGTGAGGGTTAGGAGAAAGGAGGGGTCATGTAAGATCCTTTCCCACCCAGAGAGAAACAGAAGGCCAGGGGAAGGTGCCATGTGTTTAATTTTCTGTTCTGATTTAAATTCTGCTGCTTGTTGCCCACAAACTAACAGCATGTCTCTTGAGTCTCTAGGGCATTTTACAGTAAAGCCACATATTTTCTGAAGTTGGGTCAGGATTGAGCATATGAAATTCCTCAAGTGTGAAATTCCACTTAACCCCATTAATGCTTATAACCCCGAGTAGGTATTGTTTATAATTCAGTTCTAGTTACCAGTGAATATTTGCATTTGTCAAATCTTTTCAGTTCTGTCTCAAACTAAGTTTATTTTAGGGAAGAAAATTTGCCTTCTTGTCAAAAAGCTGCAAAGAACCACCCTCCCCATCCCACTGCTATGGTTTGCACATTTGGCTGTAACTCTGTGTGTGTGTGTGTTTGTGTGTGTGTCTGATGGTATTATGAATTTCATAATACTTAGGATAGTAAACCCTTCATTTATAAGAGCCTCTACAGTTTACCAAAGGTTTTGACATAATGATCTTACTTGATGCTGGTAAACCATGAAATGGGTATTATTTAGCATATCTATTTTTTCTATTTTATGCAGAGTGAAGAAAGTGGGGAGGGCATACAGTTTCATATGCCGATCTATAGATACTTTCCTTCCCCCTGGGAATTTCCTGCAGCTTTTACACAGAGCTTTCATACATGGTTGGTGCTGAAAATATGAAAGCAATTATTTGAATTACAAGGATAAACCCATTTGTGTGTAAGTGCAGTTACCGAACCATGTTCACAGCATAAAGAGCCCAGTTGAGATGCAGCTGGAATAATTTTAGCCCCCTTGCTCCTGCACCCAAATTGAATTATACACTGTAGTTTTATTTAAATAGCCTCACCCACATACAAACTCACACAAACAATAAAGTCACATAATTCAGCATTTGCTTTAGGTTTAAAATTTTTTTAATGGCTTTTGACTGTCTCTAAAGTAGTTACTCTAGTTAATATTTTAGAATCATTTGATAAAAGTCCAAGATATAAATCTTTTTGAGTGGCTGTTCAAGTGTACTCTAGGATGAATAGAAATCTCTACATTTTCTGCAGATGGGGAACTCTATTCTGGCCACCACCTAGATTTTAATTAGTGAAAGTCTCTCATGCACTTTACAATGCTGATTGGTTTAGAAATCAAGCTTTCAGATTGTGTTCATCAGTTATCAGTAAAAGCCACTACGTGTGGAACATTTACTTTGTGATTAATCCTTTCAACTATTCTATGAGGCCAAGATTTGTGCCCCATTTTCAGAAGAAGAAACTATGGAAAGACTACACAAGAGACCAGGAATCCATTTCCACTGACCCCAGAGCCTGCATCTCCCACTGCCTAAAAAGCCACTGCTTGTAGGGCTGGCACACGTTGTCTCAGATTTTGTTTAGAGAGTTTAGGTTACCTAGACACTCAGATATTGCACAGTATCAAATTTATTTCAATCTTTACAATCTCTCTTCTTTTTGTCTTTTATAAGGGGAATGAAGATAGGTAATTAACAGCAACCACAAAAAGAACAGTGATGAATTGTTGATGATAATTTAGTCTTTTAATGAGGAAATTGGCTGTAACTTTTGAGTGGTAAACATAGTGAATGAATACTCACACTCAACAACCAGGATGTGGAATTGGAGGAAACTACATCATAGTAGGTGCTTAGGTGTTGTGCCTAGAGCCCCTTTGCCCACTGGTGAACTCACTTTTCACTTCTGAGAATGTTGGCTTCCAGTACTTACAGTTTTCCCTTCTCCAGAGACATGCTCTGTCTATCTGGAGTCTATCTGTCATTCTCAGGTTGGGGCCAATATCTGTTGTCTTATTACGTGACTCAAATCCTAGTTTGCTTAGGACTGTCCCAGTTTTAGTAATGAATGTCCTGTGTCCTTGGAACCCCCTCAGTCCCAGGCAAACCAGAGTGATTGATCCCCCCACTCGCCCCAAGAGTGGCCCCCCAGCACTATGGTGCAATAAGTGGGCTCAAGGTTCATGCAGGACCAGGCTAAAGCTGGTCTCTAGGCAAGACCCATTCTTATGAAAGAGATCCTGAAGCTCCCTCACCTTCTCTGCCATGTGAAGACCCAGGGAGGAGATGGCTGGTTTGTCTGTCAACCAGTAAGTGGATCCTCACCAGACATTGAATGTGCTTCCAGCCTCCAGAACTGTGAGAAATAAATATCAGTTGTTTATAAGCCACCCAGTCTGTGGTATTTTTGTTATAGCAGCTTGAGCAGACTAAGAACACATGTCAAAACAGTTCCATTTTGATTTGAATTCTTCTCTTTTGATGCTTAAGTGTGATGTGAGAAAAGGATGTATGTCTCCATGTATTTTCAAACCTGGCTTAGCTGTGTGATGATTAAACTACATTTTGTGTCGAGGAGCATTTCTGACTTGAAGAATGTAATGTCAAGTCTCTACACATGTGTGAGGGTGTGGTATGTGTGTTTGTATATGTTAGTGCAGTGAGGCTCATTCTGTGTCCCATGCTCTGAAGATGAGCAGAGTAATTCTTAACTCTGGAGAACAAAACGCCTGTAGACTCACATGGGCAGTGTGGTACAGGCTAACACCATGCCTGGGAACTGGAAATACTTGTGTTCAAACTCAGATGCTGGATTTATAGAGCTGTGTGATCTTGGGGAAGTTGCTTACTGTTTTGGAATGTGTTGGTGGGACTATACGTAGGGTTCAGGTTGAGGATTAAATATACACATGCACAGTGCCTGGCTGATAGCACACACTCCCTAAACATTTGCCATCATGAATTTTCCTTGGGGTATGCTGGTTTGGCTGACTTCGGTTTTAGACTGGTTTTGAAGTATTTAATGTAGATAAATCGAACACACTGCCACATTCCCCACATTCTACCCTTGTAGAGCCTTTTGTTTCTCAGCAGCTTTGAATAAGCCATCTCAGCTGAAGTTTATAGTCTCTCTGTCAGGTCATCAGAAAGGCATTTTGTCCTTTCGGACCAGGCTACAGAGGTGGGTTTCAAGTCACATCTTCATTTCCTTATTGGTGTTTCTTCCCAGTGTAAGATGGGCTTTCCCCCCAGAAAGGGATATTTCCTTTTCATCGAAAGACTGTGAGTATAGCAGTTTCTCATGTGTTTTTTCAGAACCTTCTGAACCAAAATTAATCTACACTTTTCCTCTGAAAGGAACAAAGGGGAAAAATACATGCTGTCTCGTTCATAAGAATTGCCAGTGCTTTTTTCTTTTTTTAATTAAATGAGGATGGATACCTTCACTCATCCATCCTCTTTTTAATTTCCTATGTTCAATTTGATTAAGATGTGTTTCTTGAAGATATGTGCTATCTGGTTCTTGTTGTATAAAAAGTTTAATATCTTTCCCTTTTTTATTGGACTAGTAAGGCATTTGACATTAAAAATAATAGCTTTGAATTTTCCTATTGCTGTCTGCATTCAGTAGGGGAAATATTAAGAATAAATGGGAAAACTCATTTAGTTCTTTCTCTGAAGGGTCCTTTCAAAGCATTATACTTAACACGATCTAGTCCAGAATCCACAGATGCATAAAATAAATAAAATCAAATGATAGCATAAATTCCTTAGTGTCTAATCCAGGAAATGAATGTTAAAGAAATATGACCACTATCTTTTAAAAAGTTGCTGAAAACTTATTTCTTTCCCTTTGTGTTTAGATGAAGTGAGCATGTAAGTTTGTTTTTAAGGAGAGGAATTGCAAGAACCCTTAAAACATATTCAGTTTTCCTGTTTAAATCTGCAAAGTGAGTTCAACCTCTGAGTTTTATTCTATGCTCCATTCCCACATCTTTGTTTTTGGACAAAGACTTGGATCTGGGCAGAACTCCTTGACCCTGGTAGTAGGAAGAAGAATCAGTAAACAGGCAGAGGGTCCTGCACTAAAGGACACCAGTGTCCTAATAAGAGTGCCAGCTATACCGGAGTCAGATTGAGTATAACCTTTCTGGTTAAAGCCATTATGGGATAGATTTTCAAATAAGAATGTTGGTCTACTAAGTCTACATGTTTTTCTCCACAGTGGCTCCATAGTAGCTTAATTGTTCTAAAGGACTAGGGCTCCAAATAATAACAGTCTGGGTATAAATCTTCTTTACTCCAGTACTAACTTGACTATTTGTGCATCAACGTGTGTGGCAACCAGCTTCCAAGAGTGTTCCCAATGATACCCACCTTCTGGTATTGACACTCTGGTGTAATCCCCTCTCATATTCACCAGTTGGCTTGTGTGATCAACAAAATATGGAGAAATAATGGTGTGTAACTTCTGGGGTTAGGTTATAGAACACTGAGACTTCCATCTTGGTGACCCTCACACTTTTAGATTACTTATTCTGGGGGAATCCAGAAAAGCCTGCAGGGAGACCTGAGATATCCTGCCACGAGCCATGTGAGCAAGCTTGACAGCAGATCTTCCAACCGCTGTTATATCTTCACATGACTGCAGCCCCAGTCAACATCTTGCTGCAACCTCACAAGACCCCAGGTCAGAACCACCTAGCTAAGCTGCTCTGGTTTTCTGCCTTAGCACTGTGTGAAATAATATGTTTGCTGTTTATAAGTTGCTATTTAAGTTGGGGATAATTTGTTGTAGCAGATAACTAATACATTTGACCTTTGAAACGATGCAGGGGTTAATTGTGGTATAATTTATCGTTGGTCTTCTGTGTCCGTAGTTCCTTCGCAGCCTTGCATCCAAACCAACAGCCAACCATAGAGTACTACAGTTTTTACTATTAAAAGTATCTGCAACTATTTGTACCCAGTCAAAACCCTTGTTGTTCAAGGTTCAATGGCACAGTTTTCTCCTTGGAAAAATGAGAATAATAATAGTATTAGTACCTGTTTAGGTGCTAAGTGAGATAGTATATGTAAATGGCACAGAGTTAAATGTTCAATAAGTAGTGTTACTAGCACTCATGAGTTGACTAGTTGACTCTTCTCTCAGATCTAGAAATAGCATTTATAACTGTTTAATGCTGGTACTTTTGCTAGTGTCATTGTATAGATCTCCATTTAGCAAATACTGTTTCCTCTCTTTTTGCCAGTCCTACCCTGACTCATCACTGCTTGCAGTAGAGGGACAGAATTCAGTTAGGTCACAAAATACTGTTTGGTGTTTTTCCCTTGGTGTGTCTTTGACACTGGAACAAACTCCCCTAGAAAATCAGCCTTGAGAACAAAAAGGATGTTTTGGAATGGAACTTTTGCAATAAAATTTTCTCTTTTGACAAATTTTTCCATTTTGACAGAAGATGAAGTGTAAGCGTTAAGAGTCTTAGATAGAGTAAGGGAGTAAATCTAAGTTTATTTTCAGTAAAAATGGAAGAAACATGTTTGCTTGAGCCTTTTCTACTTTAATTTACTTTAGTGTGAGTTAGTATATATTTGAAACAAAGTGTTTGAATATTATTGACTTCCTTCTTTTGGTTGAGGAAAATGCAGCTACTCTCAGATATGTATCAGAGTCATTTCCTGTTGTTTTTTTGGCTACAGTCTTCTTGGTTCTGACTGATAGCTCTAGGAATTTAAGAGAAGAAAGGGGCATCTGTCTACCTGGTTAACTGGTTTTAGAGAGCTGAGCTTAGCAATCAGTGGGAGAAGTGGATGTCACACGTTACTCCCACAGTCTGATTCTGTTAACATTCAGAGCTGCTTATGCTATAGATGGGTCGATACCCTTTTGAATAAATGTGTTATTTTCCTCCATAGTTACAAGTTTTGGTCAACAATGATCTTTGTTGTGAGGGGTATAGAGGATAAAATAACTTCTTTCACAGTGGGGTAAATTGAAGCATTGAATGATTACCCTATTTATCTCAAGATAGATAAAAACTAAAGCCCAGTACCTAACTTCCACGGCAATCTACATGTGGATACTGCTTCATTGTTACGAGTGCCATTATTTTTAAATCAATGCAGCAAGCACATGACAAATGCCATGGGTTGTGGAGACAGTAGATTACTTTTTGTGAAAGTGACCTATTTTTGATTTATTTATTTCAGTTAAATATATTCAGATGTATTAGATGTGTGTGAGTCTTATAGTTTCCTTTAGTCACCAAAACTTTGTATGCCAAAGATGCTGTATTACAGATTGGACTGTTCTGTAAATAAAAGAAAGCAACAGATTTATCAAGGATAGACCTAGAGGAAAGAGATATAAACCTAGGGAGGCAGGATGGTTCTTTAACCTTTGTATGGAGTTGTTGATCTTGATTGCTTGTTCTTGGGACAGTCTCAGATGTGTTTCAGCACAGCCAGGAAGCTCCTATTTCCTTTTTTTCCCTCTGAGTCATTGCATAGTCATTAGCAGGGAGATGGTTGTCCCTGGGGCCTAGGGCAAACAAGGATGAGTAGTATGAACCTTTCACTTGTATTAAGCAGAATACCTTAAATTTAATTCCTAAATCATGCTGTGCTATAGCACGTTGATTTGCTAACTATAAGTTGAATATTATTTGAAAAACAGTATCCAGCTTCTTGTTTTATTTCTATAGTAAATTTCTAGGTTATTTAATTAACAAATTCATATTTTTAATGTAGTGGGCTAAACTTTTCAAAGCATATTTACATATATTACCTCATTGAATCTCACATAACATTTCTGTTCATGTAGCTATATATATAATTTAAGGTATTCCTGAAAAGTCCTCTATCATTGTGGAGTCATTTACCTCTCTTGTTCAGGGATTTTCACATGAAATAAGCATGGAGACAGGCTTGTACTCTTGAATAAATTACCAAGACTGCTACATCAAGTGGTTCCTAGAAGGGGCAGCTATATGGAAGTTGTGTTTTATAGAGTAACTAGTGAGTTCTAGATACAATTGATGAAATAAATCAGACATGAATACCACAGAAATACAAAGGACTATAAGAGACTACTATGAGCAATTATACACAAATTGGACAACCTAGAAGAAACAAATTCTTAGAAACATATAACCTACCAAGACTGAATCATGAAGAACTACGTAATCTGAAGAGATCAATTGCTAATGAGGCAATTGAGTCAGCAAAAAATCAAAAACACCCAACAAATTAAACTCTAGGAACAGATGGCTTCACTGGTGAATTCTACCAGATATTTTAAGAGTTAATATAAACACTTCTCAAACTCTTTTGAAAAGTATAGGAGGAGGGAGCACTCCCAAACTGATTTTTTGAGGCCAACATTACCCTTATAGCAAAACAAGACAAAAACACTGCAAGAAAACTGTAGACTAATATTTCTGATGAATACAGGTGCAAAAATCCTTATTATCAAACTGAAGTCAACAATACTTTAAAGACTTACACACTATGATCAAAAGGGATTTATTCCAGGGATACAAAGATTGTTCAACATCCTCAAGATAAACATTGTGATACACTGCATTAACTAAATGAAGCATAAAAGTCATATGATTATCTCATTAGATGCGTAAAAAACAATGGACAAAATTCAACATCGTTTTATGATTAAAAACTCTCAACAAAGTAAGTATAGAGGGAACGTGCATCAACATAATAAGGGCCATATATGACAAACACACAGTTAATATCATACTCAACAGTGCAAAACTGAAAGCCTTTCCTCTGAGACAAGAAATAAGACAAAAATGCCCACTCTTACCACTTTTATTCAACATTGTATAGGAAATCCCAGCCAGAGCAGTTAGGTAAGAAAAAGAAATAGAAGTTATTCAAATTTAAATTAGTAAAACTGTTTCCATTTGCAGATGACATGATATAGAAAACCCTAAAGATTCCACCAAAATACTTTTTAAACTAATAAATGAATTCAGTAAAGTTTCATAAAGTAAAATCAATATACAAAAATCAGTTGCATTTCTCTACACTGGTAACAAAAAAAAGAGAAATTAAGAAAACAATTCCATATACAGTGGAATTAAAAGAATACAATACCTGCGAGTAAATTTAATGGAGGAGGTGAAAGGCCTGTATACTATACTATAAAACATTGATGAAAGAAATTGAAGAAGGCAGAAATAAATGGAAAGGTTTTTCATGCTTATGGATAGGAAGAATTAATATGTTAAAATGTCCATATTATTCAAAGCAATCTGCAGATTCAATGCAATCCTTATGAAAATGCCAACATTTTTTCACAGAAATAGAACAAGCAATCCTAAAATCTGTATACAACCACAGAATACCCTGGATAGCTAAATCAATTTGAGAAAGAACAACAAAGCTGGCGGCATCACATTTCCTGATTTCAAACTGCAGTACAAAGTTGCAATAATCAGAAGAGTATAATACTGATATTAAAACAGATAGACACATGGATGAAGCAAATAGAATAGAGAGCCAGGAAAAAACCCACATATATATGGTCAATTAATTTATGATCAAGGAGCCAATAATGTACAATGGGGGAAGAATAGTATAGTCTCTTCAATAAATGATGTTGGAAAAAGTGGACAGGCACTTGAAAAAGAATAAAACTGGGCCACATTCTTACACTGTACACAAAAACCAACTCAAAATGGAGTAAAGTCTTGAGTGAAAGACCTGAAACAGTAGAACTTCTAGAAGAAAACATAGAGGTTAATTTCTTTGAGCTATCTTATTAAAAATAATGATTTGTATGGTCTCCTTGATTACTGAGAATATAAGCCTTTTGTTGGCTACGTGTGTTATGGAAATCTTTTCTTATTTTTTACTTGCCTGTTCACTTTTGTGGTGGTGTACTTTCGTAAATAGAGTTCTTAACTTTAATGTGGTCAAATTTATTAACTTTTTTTTCTTTTAAATGGTTAAAACCTTTTAGTATCCTGCTTAAGGAATATTTACCTAAACTGAAGCTCATCGTGATAGTCTTTAGTTTTTCCTTCTAGGAAGGAAAGGTTTAGTATTTTTCCATTTCACACTTAGATCTATGAAAAATTTAGAATATTTTTGTGTTTTTGGTATAAAGTGGGTTTCACAGGTGGTGCAGTGGTAAAGAATCCAATACCAATGCAGGAGAGGCAAGAGATGTGGGCTTGATCCCTGGGTTTGGAAGATCTCTTGGAGTAGAAAATGGCAACTCGCTTCGGTATTGTTGTCTGGAGAATTCTATGGACAGAAGAGCCTGGTGGGCTACAGTCCACGGGGTTGCAAAGAGTTGGACATGACTGAGTGACTGAGCACATACATGGTATAAAGTAGGGTTTTTTAAAGTGAATATCTAAAAAAAAAGTGAATATCTAGTTGATTTGGTGTCATTTATTGACAAGAATATTCTTTCCTACTGAAAGAATATCACAAACTCAAGTTTGTAATAGTGACAAACTTGATTGTAAATTAGGTGACCCTGTATGTTTGGTTATGTTTCTGGACTCTTGGGTGTTCCTTAGGTTTGTTTTTCTATTTTTGCACTAAACACCATACTGTCTTAGTGTAGCCTTAATAAGTCTTGGTACCTGGGAGAGCAGATACTCTTACTTTTTTTCTTCTTTTTCTTATCTGTGAGTCTTTGTCCATTGCATTTTCACATAAAAGTTGTAATTCTCTTGTCAACTTCCACAAAATATAACTTTTGAGAAATTGATAGAATTTCCATTAAACCCATATATAAGTTTCAGGAGAATTATTTTCAGTGTTGGGCTTTCTAATTCATTAATGTGGTAAATGGTTCCATTTTTTAGATTTTCTTTACTTTTTCTAAGTAATGTTTTATAATTTTCTATGTAGTAGTTTTGCAGATCTTTTGTTATTCATATTGGTTATATTTTGTGGAATTTTAATTATTATGCCATTTTCAAACTGTTTGTGACTAATACATATAAATAAAATTGATTCTAAAATATTGAGCTTTATCCAGAAAACCTGGTACATTCATTAATTAATTTACTCATATGTTCTGTTTTTAACATAAAATTTCATCTGTAAAACAATGAGAATTTAATTTTTTTTCCAATCCTGGTATATTTTGTTTCTTTTTCTTACCTTAGAAATACTGTCTAGGCTCCCAGTCTATACTGGAAAGAGATAAGGTTAGAGATTTTCTTGTCAGAGGGGAAAATCCTCAACATTTAATATTTATGTATCGCATTTGCTATATTTTCAGTGCAAAGTGTTATGAGATTAAGGAAGAGTTCTACTGCTTGTTTGTCTAAGCTTTTTTAAATAATTGTGAATGGGTGCTAAATTTTATCAAATTTTTTTTCTGCATTTATCAACTAATCTTATGATCTTCTCCCTTATTATGTTTACCTGGTTGATTATATTCAGTGTTTTACATGTCTCTTGTAAACAGCATATACTTTAGAATAATTTAGCCTGACCCCTTTTGTGCTTTAATTGGAACATTAATCCCTTAATGTATGCTATAATTTCTAATATATCAAATTTAAATCAATAATTAAAATATTTTTGTCTTTCTGATTTACATTTTTTTCTCCTTTCTTCTTTTGTACTTATTATTTTTAATATTCTAGTTCCCCCTCTACTCACTTAATAGTAATATTAATACATTCTTAATTTCTTATTCTTTTATGGTTACCCTAGAGATTGCAACATCACTGGCTTATTAAATGCTACTATTACTTGGAACTTTTGCTTTTTCCCCCAAAGCACAGGTTCTTGGAGTCTTGCTATTGAATGTGTGGCCCAAGGACCAGCATCACTGGCACTACCTAAGGGCTTTTTATAAATGCTGACTATCAGGCCATCTTACCTACAAAATCTGCATTTTAACAAGATCCTTGGGTGTTTCATATACACATTAAAATTGTGAATTACTGCTTTAAAACACTAATTGCATAAATTTTATTTATATGCCATTAATGCTATATATTTTAATTTTATATATACCAAACCTCATAAACATTATTATTATGTGATTTGTTTCTGCATTAGATTTACCCACATCTTTACCATTTTCATTGCTTTTCATTAATTCCTGCATCTCTTCCCATCCATTAGGGTTCATTTCCCTTCAGTGTGGAAAATTCTCTTTAATATTTCCACTCATATTTCCAGCTATACCATTGATGATTTTTTTTCCTATTTTTGGTTCATCTGAAAATATCTTTATTTCAATAAGCCTAGAATGCTAGGTTGGCAGTTATTTTTGTTTTGTCCTATTTTCCACCCTATTTTTCTGTTTCATTCTAATTATTTTCTTCTGATCCATCTACCTGGTTATTGTTCTTTTTGACTATTTTGGCTCATATATTGAGTTCCTACTTTTGGTTATTGTATTTTTCAGGTATAGAATTTTCATTTTCTTTTCTTTTTTTATAGGCTCCAGTTCTCTGCTGAAATTCTCAAACTTTCATGGAACATACTATCATAACTAAAGTCTTTGCCTGATAGTCCATATCAGATAGCTCCTGTATGTCTCTCTCTTGACTACCATTCTTGTTTTTTTTAAAATTTTGTCTGGTCTCCTTATGTCTCTCAGTGTTTTTTGATTGAGTGTCAGACACTGTTCAGAACAAATATAAAAACAATTAAGGCCTGAGCTGATACTATCCTCCTTCAGTGATCATTTGCACTTATTTGTTATAGGAGTTGGGGCACTAGTAATCCTGAATCATTGACACCTAGCTTTAAGACTGAGATGGCTGGAATTTGGCTCATGAAAGAGCCTATTTATTGTTGATACATGAGATAAAGGGAAGAAGAGAAAATGGGAAAATAGTATTCTAATAAGGTTGAAGCACTTATTTATTTATTGTTTATTTTTATTTAAGAATTTCATGCATCTTAGCTTTATATTCTTCACAACATTGCTAATTGTTTATGGCACAGATCATACAGTATTTTTGTGTTGTCATATTCTCTTCTTCTCCTTACTCTCTTCCTAGTTCTTTTTCCTGGAGTGTTTCCCTAGATTTGGCAGTGGCAAAGAACAGGAGGATTCCCAGAAATAGTTGCTAATGTGAAATGTAAAAATTATATTCCTGGTTAACAACTTTGGCCTCTAGTTTTAGGGTCCCTAAACTACACCATACCCCTATGGCTACAATTTGAGCCTTATGTGACTCCTCTAAAAAGCAAACTAAGAAAGAGCCCCCAAAGAGTCAATCAGACTCTTAAGTCATTAGCAGCTTTAATAAGCTATGACTATTTAAGTATTGGTTTAGAGTTCATCAAATAGCATGGGGCAAGGGTACATTGTGTGAATTACATCTACCATCAGATATTTCCTATCTTGCACCCTATCCTCCTGTGTCATTCTTCTGCTGTGCTTAAAAAACTCCAAAATATGTCATTGAAATGGCAAAAAAAGAATGCTGATACTGATAGCATGGTAAAAAATTTAAACTGCATGTAGCTCCTGAGAAGTGATTCTGCCTTTTCTATGCAGGCCAGGATGTTCTCAGCCTCTGTCTCCTAAATGTACCCCAGCAGGGGAGATGATATGGAGGACAGTGTACTCCCCAGGGGATGGGTGAGCATGAGTAATAGTCCATTGCCATCTGCTGGACTCTTCCTGTCTAAGAAAGAGCTTAGCTGTTGCAAAGCATCACCATCCTCACCCCTGCTGGGGTAACTGTCTCAATTATGGCACCTAGTCCTTTTTCGTCTCTGTTGTTCCACCCCTTCATCCTCTGTTGAAATAATATTTTTAATAAAGGAAAACCTAATTATGATTTTTTCCTTTACAACTTCTGCCAAGAATTTCACTCTTCTGAGTTATTCTGACAATATTTTCATTGGTATAGCTCTGCATCTTTACCTTTCACCTTTGAAAAAGGGTCATTTTTATTATTTTAAATGTTTTCCAAAGGTATAACATGCCTTTAGGTGTTGAATTGAACTCTTAGAAGAGGAGGTAAAAGAGTTTCCTTAGGCAGTTCAGTCATGGACATATTTTATTTGGCCCACAGAACATTTTTAAGCATTATTTAGTGACTAGTGATTTAACAAAAGGCTTTTTCCTTTTCATTAGATTGGACCAAAGAGGGCCACTTGTACATATCTGAACTAATAATTCCCTCTAGCCTTTATTCAAATACATCTTTTTAGTAAGGTCTTCCCAACCATTTTGTCTAAAATCCCAACCCCAGCTTTGCTTCTGTCTAGTTCACTTACCATCATCTTGCTAGCCATGCATTTTACTTAGCTTTTCCTTTGTTTGTTTGCTTGTTGTTCATGATCTTGGTGCAGAGATTTTGTCTGCTTTGTGTCTAGACCAGTACTTGACTTAGAAGTCCTCTAATATGTATTAATTTATTGGATAAATGAATGAAAGTGGCCAGGGAGATTTCATGGGACTGTTGGTTTTGACCTTTATAAAAAAACAGTTTTATTGAAATAAAATTTGTGTACCATACAGTTCACACTTGAAGTGTACAATTCATTAGCTTTTAATATATTTTCAGATCTATGTATCCATTACCACAGTCACTTTTGGAACATTTTCTTTACCTGCCAAAAAACTCCATAGCCTTTATTTTTTAGTATCCCCCAAGTCCTGTGTTACCCTCAGCCCTAGGAATCCACTAATCTACTTTCTAGATTTTCCTATTCTAGACAGTTCATATAACAGAGTGAAATAGAATGGAATCATACAATATGTGGTTCTTTGTGACTGGCTTCTTCACTAGCATGTTTTCAAGTTTCTTCTATGTTGTAGCATATCAGTACTCCATATTTTATTGCTGAGTAATATTCCAGAGTGTGGATATGTCACATTTTATTTATTCTTTTGTCAGTTGATGGACTGATCTTGTTTTTTTAACCAATCACTGTCAAGAGGAATGGCTTTGCCATGACTGACTTATAATGACACCTGGCCCAACTTGTTGTCAGTTCCTCCATCTGAAGTACCGACTCATCCCAAGAGAAGGACGTAATGGATTCTGGTGGTCAACCACCATCAAATCAATATCATCTCATAGAAAGTTTCTTCTTTCCATCTTTGAATAGTCATATTTTCCTCCTTCCCAGTCATTATTATTATGTTTTTATATTGGAAGATCAATGGCTTGTGGCATTAAAACCATAGTAAGAAAGAAGGCAGGCCAGCAACAGAGAAAATGATATTAGCTCTGTCTTCAGTTTAATTTCCTCACAAAAAAAAATCTCTAGTTTTTCAATGGACACTGAGGTGTTACTGTGGAGGACTGCAATAAAAAAAAAAAAAAAAAATTGTCATTCACCTAGGATGTAAAATACTTTCCCAAGGCAGTCTCTTCTTAATTTCCTGTGTTCTGTCTGTTGGAAGGCACTGGTGCAAAGCCAATATGAGCTATGCTATATTTCAACCAAATGCCCTTTGTTCTGGAGGACTGTGGTTTTTTTTTTTTTTTTCTTTTCCAAGTAATTAAGCCAGTCAGAGAAAAATGTCAAATGTCATTTTGCTCATTTTTTCTTTCCTTTTTCCACTCTGATCAAGGTTGGAACATTCTCTTCATTAAGAGTCTTTCCAAAGACAACTCTGTAGTGAGTGAGGACATTGTCCACACTTTTAAATTCAGTGGCAGAGGCTTTGGGAAAGCAGCATGCTACTTGTACTCCAAGCAAAAAGGTGTAAATGGCTTTATTGAAAATCAATATGCTCTTGTGAAGTGCCACTCGCTTCTGTGTTTCTGAGTTCTTCGCCATTTGTCATTTTGTGCCGATGAAAGCTGCAAGGAGGTTTACAACTGTGGGTTTCTGTGTTTGGAGTTTTCTTTTTTTCTTTTTTTTCTGTATTTTCATCCATAAGCATAAGGTTAAAGGATCATTTGGTGTGTTATTTGTTTATTTTTTGGAAGAAGAGATGGGTAGGTTTTTCTTTTCTTTCTTTTTTTTTTTTTTTTTGATGACAGAAATTGCCACTGGGGAGAATGGCTGTCACCCACATTGTGGTCTCATAAGTGAGGTCAAATTTGAGCAGACTTAGGCAGGGTGCTGGAAACTTCTTAAATGTTCCCTCAGAATGCTGTAGAGAAAACTCTCCCTTAATCCCAGAGAGTGAAAAGTGGAGATGTGGTAGTGTTGAGTTCTGTCAGGGTGGGATGTCAGATGTCTTCATACTATATATAGAGTGCCCAGACTGCCTCCAGAGTGAGGTCTAGTTCTGACCATTATTGTAAGAACACAGACTGATTTTCATTGGTTACAGTCTTGGTGAAAGATTAGCTATGAGATTAGATTGATTAAAAATTATGTGCCAGTTACAGCTAATGTGGCAGCATCTGAGGAGGGTCAGGGTCATTTGTGATGGCTTTATTTGATTTGTACAGATTTCGGTGAATTACAACATTTTTCCTGTGCTGAGAAACTAGATATTTTGTCATAAATTCCCATCAACCCTTAAAAAAAAGCTTAACCTTCATTTTAAGCCTAGAGATAGCATAAATCTGAACAGTGAGTTACAGGTGATGGTAGCTGTGTCACAGCAAGGCCTTAATGAAACAGGGCCTCGGAGGGGACTGTGGGAGAGATGGAACTGGGATGTGGGCCCTTGGCCAGTTTTCGAATGAATCAATGCCCAGAGATCACTTACTTACTTGTTTATTTACAGTATTTTTTCAGTGCCTTGCAATTACAATGCATTTCATTGACCTGAATTGAATTGGATTTACAGAGAAAATGAGGCATGACCTCAAATTATTTTAACTTCCAATTGTGATGGAAGTGTTTTACTTTTCAAGAGTTTTAGGTAAGTATAGAGGTGAGAATAAGCCAGGGAGGAATGGACAGTCTTATTTCTTGGCTTCATATTTTTTTCCCCTATAAAATTCCTACCTTTACTTAAGCAAATAATATTCAACTTTGGCCTCATTTGCCACAAAGTTTATCCAGACTGGAGCCTCAGTTTCTTTTCAGTAAGTCCTAAAACCTTTAAGACCCTTCCCCGAAGACCTTTAATAATCCCAACAAGACTTGCTAAATCCTTCAGGAGGGGTTATAATTACCAAGTGTTACTATTGTTTCATATTGTAATTTCAACATCGCCTATTGAACAATTTGATTACTGGTTAATTAGGATTCTGTTTAATTTGATCATTACCTCTGAAATTAAATCATTTTATATTAAACAAATTACCAAATTTGATTGGTCCAAAAAAGATTATTAGAGGGCCAATCAGGTAGTTAGAAAAAATTGCCATCACATAATAAGACTAATTTTATAAACTAATTGGAAAACAGTCAGAAAATCCAGTCTAAGGTTTCCAAAATGTGCCTTCAGGGAACTGAGAGCTGGTTAGAATCTTCCTAATGGTCTCTTAGACTGACCTCTTATAGCTCTGATGTTGGTAGTAAAACAGTGGCTACATATTTATTGTTGTCATGGATTGAAAATTTACTTGTGATATTTAGTAAAATAAAACCTAAATGTAACCACCATTCTTCTGACTCATAAAATGATTTAATTCATTCACTTGTTTGTATGTATATGCCTTGTTTTATTTTTGGTGGCCCACTGAATTAGGTGAGATAAACTCTATCACTCCTGAAGAGTTTTCTAGAATATACTCTCGCGTGCAAAATCTAATCCTGCTGTTCATCTGCTGTTATTTGCAATCAGATCATCTATTTCTTTTATTTGCTACTGTATGTCAGATTGTAGATTAAAGTTGATGCCATTTATTCTGAGTGTGTTGAGGGGAAATGGCATTGGAGACATTCATTAGTGAGTTTTGAAATTGTTCCCTAGGAAATTTGCCTCACGTCGTCTGGTTTGACCCGGTGAGAAAATGTAGCCCTCACCAGGAGGTTTGATTGCCTCAGTCACTTAGATAGGACAACTTCATGCCAAGATGACATGATTGGGAATCTACCTTTTGTTTTCACAAAATATGATTGGTTTGGAGGCATTTAAATACATATTAGATGTTCTTAAATAAATGAGGAATGCTATATGGAAGCTTTACAAAAATAATGAAGAAACCTAACTCCTGAATAGTATATTAAGCACTTCAGCTTATGAGTTACATTTAATTTTCATATGAAATTTCGTAGACTTAGCCAGTTTTGCTTATTCTCTTCCATATTGTTTTTTGTTGTTGTTGATTGGTTGGTTAGTTCACTGTTTTTATGAACAAACATTTTATTTTAGATAAAGTCCCCTATAACTAATTCAGAGAGAGGTTTTCTATTGCTTCAGTTCTCTCTTGGTAGAATCTGACGAGTTTCCCCCACCTTTCAAAAACCACACACTTTGTTTAGTTCCCTTTGCCATTATTTACCTAAATTTTAACTAAGGA
This sequence comes from Cervus elaphus, assembly GCF_910594005.1. Classification (NCBI taxonomy): domain Eukaryota; kingdom Metazoa; phylum Chordata; class Mammalia; order Artiodactyla; family Cervidae; genus Cervus; species Cervus elaphus. The sequence goes on along the minus strand of NC_057834.1, from coordinate 70,912,817 downwards.
AAATATAAATGAAATAGATATTTTTCATGGATGTAGGACTAATGCTGAAGCTGAAACTCTAATACTTTGGCCACTTGATGCAAAGAACTGACTCATTGGAAAAGACCTTGATGCTTGGAAAGATTGAAGGCAGAGAAGGGGACAACAGATGATGAGATGGTTGGATGGCATCACAGACTTGATGGGCATGAGTTTGAGCAAGCTCCAGGAGTTGGTGATGGACAGGGAAGCCTGGCATGCTGCAGTCCATGGGGTTGCAAAGAGTTGGACACCACTGAGTGACTGAACTAAAGATGAGATATTGAAAATTCAATAGGTTATTAAGAAATTAGTATTATGAGTGTTTTCACTAGAATGAATAATATTTTGACTTTTCTGAAGGATGTATCTGTCCCACTGGTTAGGTTTCAGAGAGAATAAATACTTTTTGACTTAGTAGTGAAATATTGCTTGGAAGATATATCAATTGTTGTTAATTACTGGTTAATTGCTAAGTCACGTCCAACTCTTTCGTGACCCCATGAACTGTAGCCCACCAGGCTCCTCTGTCCATGGGATTTCCCAGGCAGGAATACTGGAGTGGATTGCCATTTCCTTCTCCAGGAGATCTTCCCAACCCAGGGATTGGACTTGTATCTCCTGCATTAGCAGGCAGATTCTTTACTACTGAGCCACCTTTGATGCCTGATATATCAGAAACTGAGTATAAAAGGACATCCTCTCATGCATCAGTTTTCCTGAACTCTGTGATATGCAATAAGTTTCTTAAATCTGAACACTCTATCAATAACAGTGATAACATTTATTGAGTACTTACTATGTGCTATGCATGTTATAAAGATTATATAATTGAATCTTCAAAGGGACTTTATGTAAGAAATATATTATCCTCATTTTAGAGATGAAGTGACTTGAAGAAGTTAAACGATGTCTATGATCATGCAGTTTTTAAGTGAGAATAAGACTCCATATAGATCACATCCAGACTTTGAGGTATTTTGTGTGTTGAGTGTATAGAAACTTTTAAATGGTTAGTATTGCATTCACTGACTCAGAAACTTAGATGTAAAGATCTATACATCTCCACCTATTTGCCACTCCCAACCCCTCCAAACTGGTTACTAGTTTCCTTATAATCACCTGACATTTTTTTTCCATTTATTTTTATTCATTGGAGGCTAATTACTTTACAATATTGAAGTGGTTTTTGCCACCTGCCATTTTTTAATGCACCTATGAACAAGTATGAGTATATATTACCTCATTTTTAAAAACACAAACTGTATAATTTATAAATACTAGATAATGCATGTTTTTCTGTATCCTATAGAATCTGTTAACTCTTACTGCCTCCCTCACCCCACCATTCATGACCATCTTTGAACATAATGGCTTGTTTATCTCTACATAGACCAACAATTCTGGTTGGATGGTTTAAGTATATTCAAAAGTAGAATGTCCCATAAAACAGAGCTTATGACAGCCTCCTCAGAGATGGGTTTTCCTCCTACAGTCCAGTGCATATACCATTATCTTATGATGTATGAACTGGTTCCTCCAGTGGAGTTAAGACTCTGGCTCCACCTGCATGGATAAGGGGCAATGAGTTGGAAACACTCTTCTCAGAAATTGTCTTTAAGTGGGGTGGGGGAGACTTCCTTGATTTCTCTGTATATTCTTTTAGTGTAGTAAGAATATATATATACACATATGTAAACTTTATTTTTAGAGCCATTTTATGTTCCCAGAAAGCACTGTGTGGCATATACAGCGTCCCTGCGTCCTCATACACGTACAACCTCCCCTACTACTAGCATCCCGCCAGTGTTACCTCTGTTTCAATAGGTTATATTTTTCTCTTGCCTTTGTAATGTACTGACTTTAAACAGGGGGCTTCCCAGGTAGCTCCATGGTAAAGAATCTGTCTGCCAAGCAGGAGACTCAGGTTCAATTGCTGGGTCAGGAAGATCCCCTGGAGAAGGAAATGGCAACCCACTCCATTATTCTTGCCTGGGAAATCCCATGAATGGGGCACCTGGTGGGCCATGGTCCATGGGGTTGCAAAGAGTTGAACCCAACTTAGTGACTAAACAGTAGCAGACTTCAAACAGGGCTCATATTTAGTTGACTATATGTTGAGAGAACCTGATTTGCTTGGGGCTCCTGGTAGCCTGGGTCAGTAGTGGGTGAGGGGAGGATAAGTAGATCCTAAAGGAAAGTGCATAGATCAGGCTCTCAGAAACCCAAGTCTAGTTAGGAAATCAGACTACAGACATCACTGACTGGAGAATTTATTTCCTGAGAAATGATACAGTAATAAGTAGAAAGTAATACACAATAAAAGGCACATTTACTACTTCAGCAATACCATTTTGAGATCATGGTGAGCATGGGTTGGTTTGAAACTTACCTTCTTTACTACTAAAACTTTAGGTAAAAGGTAGTACATGCATGCTAAGTCGCTTCAGTAGTGTCTGACTCTTTGCGACCTATGGACTGTAGCCCACCAAGCTCCTCTGTCTATGGGGATTCTCCAGGCAAGGATACTGGAGTGGGTTGCCAGTAAGGTAGTACAGAAGAGTGTAAATCAGTTTATAGGGGACCACACTTAGTCTATTTAAGGCAGTGAATCGTTTTCCAGTTATTTTCTAAGCCATTTTAGCATCAACCACTTAAATGGCTACAATGTGCTAATAATTATTATAAATGCTCCCAGTAATTTATTAGCACAAGTCCAACGAAAGCCTTACTTGATAATATTTGGCCTTGAGTCAACACTTTTGAGCCACTTCCCTGTGACTGTAGGAGACAGCAGGATGCCATGAAAAGAACCTGGGCTTTGGTGACACAGACTGGCATTTCCACTGTTCCTTAACTTCATACTAGCCTGTGACCTTGATCACATGATTTCACCTTTCAAATCCTCAGCACTTTGTAATGTTAACATGGGAATGGATGAGACAACTCACATCAAGTGCCTAGCTTCTTGACTGATATGTGATGGTTTCATCATGAATATAAGACCACCCTCTATTTGGTACTTTCCTGGTGGTCCAGTGGTTGAGAATCCACCTGCCAATGCAGGGGACATGGGTTTGATCCCTGCTCTGGGAAGATTCCATATGCTGAGGGGCAGCCAAGCCTGTGCGCCATAACGACTGAGGCCCACGTGCTCTTGAGTCTGAGTGCTACAACTGCTGAGCCCATGGGCTGCAACTACTGAGGCCCACGTGCCCTAGAGCCTGTGCTCCACAACTAGGGATGCCACCACAACGAGAAGCCACTCCAAGTAGAGAATAACCCCAGCTTGCCGCAATTAGAGAAAGCCCGTGCGTGGCAATGAAGACCCAGTGCAGCCAAAGACTAAATAAGTACATATTAAAAAAATAAATATATGACCCCTTGTTTAGAAGCTTGGATAAACCAGATTCTGTTTATAGAGCAAGATTACCAAATCTTAAACAATAGGGAAAGTAACAAAATGATTTTTTTAAATATACATAATAGTTGCAGTTAAACTGCCCATAAGTTATTCTAAACAACTGGACATTACTGTGGAGCTAAATTAATGAAACTGATGGAAGAAGAATTAACCAGGGAATTCTGACATATGGAAGTTACTCCATAGTGTGGGGCCACTTAGAAAGACCTGAGGAGTTTAGGTAGGAAGGTCTTAAATGCCTGCCACATTTTGAAGGCCTCAGAAGACTCCTCAGGTGAGCATATTCCCCGTTTAAACATGCTGAGCTCTCCATCAAGTCTTAGGTAGCAGGGAGCAGTCCCACTTGGGATGTAGTCTCTGAGTCACCTGGATCTTAGAAGATGTGGCTATCTTCCAGCAGAAGGCAGCGGGCTCGGTTTTTTGATTGTTACCTCCAGTGAAGGACACTTGTCCAGGAGACAGCTGCCAAATTGCTTGCCAAGCTTATCTATCCTCGGGAACATTTTATTCACACACTGCCTCCAATGTAACCCGTCTTCTAAAGAGGTTTCTGCCATTAGTTTTGGAGACAGGATTTCATTCTACCCTGCAGTCCCATTTTTTGACTGGTGGCCTTAAGAGGGTTATTATGTTGTTGGCGATAGAGTACTGAAATTTTATGACATGCCATATGGAACTAAAGAAATAAGGACGTGACCTCCTTCGTATGGTATCATTAGTTCTGAATATCACCCATTTCCTGCCTTCAGCCATTTTTCTAGCCCCTAGATGAGGTCTGTACCAGTGGTCAGAATTAATGTTGTTTTGGCTCCTAAAAGCTGCAATTTTCCTGAGGTGGCAGTTGTGGTGGAGCACTTTTTCCCTGTCTCCAATTTCCTAGATACATCCACACGTGGAACTGAAATGGCCTCTTTCTGCTTGCTGTGCGCATGGGACCTCTACACCTGTTCAGTCGTGAAACCACTAATGAGGCCTCTCCTGTCCTATTCAGGATTTCGACGGAATATGAAATCTCATTACCCAGAGTCAATGAATGACATCTGTTCCCCATCCCCCTCCTGGAGCCGGCATCCCAGCCGCTCGGTGCTGTGAAAAAGATGTGCCGCTCAGAGTGAGAATTAGAGCCCAGAAAAGAAGGTGGCCCTTCCTGGCCCAGGCAGAGGGCAGATGGAGCTTTCCAGTGTCCTGGCCCCCTTTTATACCTTTGTCCTAAAAGAATTAGCAAAAAGGAAACTTCATTATTTCAGGCTGTGAAAAAGTTCTATTTGCTTTTGAAACAAGTAAAAACCTGGAAGTGAGAGGTTTTCTTGATAAGGAAGAATGTTTTCAGATTAATTTGAAAACATCCAGATAAATAGATAAATGCTTAAATTAAATGTTAAAATGACTTAAAATTTGTATGATGTAAAGGTTATTTTTATAGTTTGACTTCTTACAAATCCTTCTTTTGTAAAGAGGAGAGCTTTAAATAAATAAACATGGATATACTAAATAAATATATATCAAAATTTAGTTTAGAGAGTTTTCATGAGTAGTAATATATATGTAATATAAGTATTATCATAGAGCTACTTTATCTAAAATATTTCATTGTTTTCATTTATTCATTATTCATTCATTTATGGAAGGGTCACTGCATAAGCATTTATTGAGCATCTTTTATGTGTCAAGCACTGTAATTGCTGCTATGATGCAAAGATGGATAAAAGCTCAATGTTTAGAAAAGGCTAAAGTAAATCATTGTAGGCTGTGTGATAACTCCTATAGCAGGTGGCTGAGAGGAGCAGGTCATCCTATTCTGGGATGTGAAGGCTTCAGAAGGGAGGAAGCACTATCTGGGATCTTAGGATGGTCAAAAGACACAGACAGGATGCCTTTTAAGCAGTGGGGGCAGTGTGGGCAAAGTCAAGTAGAGAGGAAACTTGTAAGTGTCTACTTTGGCTTTGGAGACTTGCAAGTACTTTGACAGACTGCAGAAGGAGGCTCTGAGAAGAGAAAGAATGTGGGATAGGTTTTTCCTGATCAGATCATGCAGAGCCTTTTATAGGAAGATAGAGTTTGGGCCTTTTACTGCAATAGGAAACTTATTCTTCATTGTCAGTAGACTCTCGATAAAAGTTTATTGAGCAAAGCTGAGTTGCACTGATTATTTTAAAAATTCTTATTTGTTTTGTGAAACTGTGTTAAGTGCACATGGTAACAAGTGAATTATAATTGATTATTTTATTACGGAAACAAGTCTGCAGTTCTACTCCTTCCCACCCACATGAGGTCTCACTCTCCATAGGCAAGCTCTTCCTCCTGTTTCTCTTTCATGTGGTTTTCTACATATTCCAAATAAGATGTTCAGCTTTTATTTCTTATTTGACCACTCTTATGTAATACATAGAGGTAAAAGGTAATTGTTTAATTTGCTTTGTGTTCGTCATTCCTCTTCTCTCAGTGTTTGGTTATTCTCAGTGCTGTAATAATTTTGTTTCTTCTTAATTACTTCATTAATTACTGTCATAACTTTTAACAGCATACTTATTCCTCTAGCTCTTGTTCAGTCAGATTTGATAGTATCTCTTCTCTTACCAGAGTTCCCCTGGTGGCTCAGATGGTAAAGAATCTGTCTGCAACCTGGGATACCTGGGTTTGATCCCTAGGTTGGGAAGATCCCCTGGAGAAGGGAATGGCTACCCACTCTAGTATTCTGGCCTGGTGGGCTGCAGTTCATGAGATCACAAAGAGCCAGACATGACTGAGTGACTAATGCTTTTACTTTTTTCACTTATCTTACTATTTTAAAAATGGTTACCTTTTCCTTATACTTGCTTCCAGCTTTCCTCATCTGTTTTTGTTGGGTACTGCCCTTTTATGTTTAATTTGTCAAGGTGTGTAAGGTTTACATCTTGTATAGTGGTACAAGTCGGCAATGGCCAGTATTGGTCAGTTAGGTCACAGAGTGCTAGATCACACTTGGATCTCTGTGTTGGAAGTCTGAGCCACTGAGTACAGACTCTTCTTAGCACTATGTATTCCCCTTTCTTTCATTCCGTGGACTACTTGAAATGATGCATTTGACTTTATATTTGGAGCTTCACTTTCCTGTGTACTTTCCTGTTTCCTTAGAATTCTATTGGCTTTCTATTGTTCTTGTACTATCTTCTTTTAAGATAACTTCAGTTGCTTTTTAAAATCCTTAATGTTGCCTTCAGTACAATTGAAGGCTCATCTTAATTTTTCTGATCTCCTTCCTTCTATAACCTTCTGTTCACCTATTCTAATTTGGACTCACCCTTTCCTAGGTTTGTTGCATAGCTGTCATCCTGAAATCCCTGGTCATTGATCTCCCAAGTTATACCACTAGTTTCTGTTTCCCATGTCATTCTTCTTTTTTTGTTTATATCTTTGCTTTTCTGGAATATTTCCTTAAGAAAAATTACCCAAAAGGTAACCTTCACTTATTTTTCAAATCCCTTTAGTCTTTATTCCCTTCTCCCATTCTGTTCCCTTTTCTTACTCAGGCAGTCATTTTAATGTGCATCCTTTTGCATGTATATGTTCTTGCAATATGTGTATTCTGTTGTTTGCATACATTTTTTAGTCTTCATTTAAGTGAATAGCATTGTATTACTGTGTTGGTCATTTGCCTGTTTCCTCTCAGATCAATTCCTTGAATTTTTCCTGTTCTTTCTACATCTTACACAAAGGGACTATCCCTGCAAAGTGCATTTCCCAGACTTGCCTGGCTACAGGTTAGGTTTGGCCAATGGGAGGCACAGGTATGAAAATAGAGAAAAGAAGGAAAGGAAGAGTCAGTGTTTTCTAACCTTTGCCTGTGGTGATGACTTTGACAGTGGCTGCCACTGTGCTTCTAGCACCAGCCAGGTGGCCCAGGGGTCAAGGCGCCCAGTGATATTTCTTTAACAGCTTTTCTCTTAATTGCTCTAGCACAGGGGCCTGCATTATGGAGGGTGTGGGAACCAAATGATGTGGTGAACATAGCTCAGCTCTCAGGACAGAGAGATTAGAGTAAAGACCAGGGGCAATGTGGTAGGGGAAATGGGAAGTATTCAGCACAACATGTCTGCCTTATTTGAAGTCGACCTGTGACTTCCATATATTTTGAGAAGACTTGACACTGAAGCTGCTTTGTGCTTCTGAAGTGGAGATAGAAATGAATCAAGGGGTCTTCTAGCTTTAGGTGAATCCAATGCCACACTTCCTCATTATGCCACAGAGGTCACCTGTAGTGTGAGTATAGCAGGTGAAACTAGTTGGATTTTAGGGCCCAAGTCTTTAAGTAAAACAAAGTTAGTTAATTTGGTGAAACAAGTGACAAAGTAAGAGTGACATCTTTCTCAGTTCAGTTCAGTTCAGTTCAGTCACTCAGTCGTGTCTGACTCTTTGCAACCCCATGGGCAGCAGCATGCCAGGCTTCCCTTTCCATCACCAACTCCCGGAGTTTACCCAAACTCATGTCCATTGAGTCAGTGATGCTATCCAACCATCTCATCCTCTGTCATCCCCTTCTCCTCCCACCTTCTATCTTTCCAAGCATCTGGGTCTTTTCAAATGAGTCAGTTCTTCGCATCAGGTAGCCAAAGTTTCAGCATCTGCATCAGCCCTTCCAATGAATATTCAGGATCAATTCCCTTTAGGATGGACTGGTTGGACCTCCTTGCTGTTCAAGGGACTCTCAAGAGTCTTCTCCAACACCACAGTTCAAAAGCATCAATTCTTTGGTGCTCAACTTTCTTTAAAGTCCAACTCTCACATCCATACATGACTACTGGAAAAGCCATAGCTTTGACAAGACCGACCTTTGTTGGCAAAGTAATGTCTCTGCTTTTTAATATGCTGTCTATGTTGGTCATAACTTTTCTTCTAAGAAGCAAGTGTCTTAATTTCATAACTGCAGTCACCATCTGCAGTGATTTTGGAGCCCCACAAAATAAAGTCAGCCACTGTTTCCATTGTTTCCTCATCTATTTACCATGAAGTGATAGAACAAGATGCCATGATATTAGTTTTCTGAATGTTGAGTTTTAAGCCAACTTTTTCACTCTCCTCTTTCACTTTCATCAAGAGGCTCTTTAGCTCTTCTTTGCTTTCTGCTATAAGGGTGGTGTCATCTGCTTATCTGAGATTATTGATATTTCTCCCAGCAATCTTGATTCCAGCTTGTGCTTCTTCCAGCCCAGCGTTTCTCATGATGTACTCTGCACATAAGTTAAATAAGCAGGATGACAGTATACAGCATTGACGTACTCCTTTTCCTATCTGGAACCAGTCTGTTGTTCCATGTCCAGTTCTAACTGTTGCTTCCTGACTTGCATATAGGTTTCTCAGGAGGAAGGTCAGGTGGTCTGGTCTTCCCATCTCTTTCAGAATTTTCCACAGTTTGCTGCGATCCACACAGTCAATGGGTTTGGTATGGTTAATAAAGCAGAAGTAGATGTCTTTCTGAAACTCTCTTGCTTTTTCGCTGATCCAGTGGATGTTGGCAATTTGATCTCTGATTCCTCTGCCTTTTCTAAATCCAGGTTGAACATATGGAAGTTCATGGTTCACCTACCATTGAAGCCTGGCTTGGAAAACTTTGAACATTACTTTGCCAGCGTGTGAGATGAGTGCAATTGTGTAGTAGTTTGAGCATTCTTTGGCATTGCCTTTCTTTCGAATTGGAATGAAAACTGACCTTTTCCAGTCCTGTGGCCACTGCTGAGTTTTCCATATTTGCTGGCATATTGAGTGCAGCACTTTCACAGTATCATCTTTCGGGATTTGAAATAGCTCAACTGGAATTCCATCACCTCTACTAACTTTGTTCATAGTGAGGCTTCCTAAGGCCCACTTGACTTTGCATTCCAGGATGTCTGGTTATAGGTGAGTGATCACACCATCGTGGTTATCTGGGTCATGAAGATCTATTCTGTACAGTTCTTCTATGTATTCTTGCCACCTCTTCTTAATATATTTTCTTCTGTTAGGTCCATACCATTTCTGTCTTTTATTGAGCCCATCTTCCATGAAAAGTTCCCTTGGTATCTCTAATTTTCTTGAAGAGATCTCTAGTCTTTCCCAGTTGACTGTTTCCCTCTATTTCTTTGCATTGATCACTGTGGAAGGCTTTCTTATCTCTCCTTGCTATTCTTTGGAATTCTGCATTCAAATGGGTATATCTTTCTTTTTCTCTTTTGTCTTTTGCTGCTCTTTTTTTCATAGCTCTTTCTAAGGCTTCCTCAGACAACCATTTTGCCTTTTTGCATTTCTTTTTCTTGGGGATGGTTTTGATCACTTCCTCCTGTACAGTGTGGATGAACCTCCATCCATAGTTCTTCAAGCACTCTGTTTATCAGCTCTAATCCCTTGAATCTGTTTGTCACTTCCACTGTAAAATTGTAAAGGACTTGATTCAAGTCATAACTGAATGGTCTGGTGGTTTTCCCTACTTTCTTCAATTTAAGTCTGAATTTGGCAATAAGGGGTTAATGGTCTGAGACACAGTCACCTCCTGGTCTTGTTTTTGGTCACTGTGTAGAGTTTCTCAATCTTTGGCTGCAAACAATATAATCAATATGATTTCAGTATTGACCATCTGGTGATAGCTTGTAAAGTGATATCATGTGTAGAGTCTTCTCTTGTGTTGTTGGAAGATGGTATTTGTTATGACCAGTGCATTCTCTTGGCCAAACTCTGTTAGCCTTTGCCTTGCTTTATTCTGTACTCCAAGGCAAAACTTGCCTGTTATTCCAGGTGTTTCTTGACTTCCTACTTTTACATTTCATTCCCCTATAATGAAAAGGACATCTTTTTGGGGTGTTAGTTCTAGAAGGTTTTGTAGGTCTTCTTAGAACCGTTCAAGTTCAGCTTTTTCAGCATTACCGGTCAGGGTATTGACTTGGATTACTGTGATATTGAATGGTTTGCCTTGGAAATGAACAGAGATCATTCTGTCATTTTTGAGATTGCATCTGAGTACTGCATTTTGGACTCTTTTGTTGATTATGATGGCTACTCCATTTGTTCTAAGGCATTCTTGCCCACAGTAGTAGATGTAATGGTCATCTGAGTTAAATTCACCCATTCCAGTCCATCTTAGTTTTCTGATTCCTAAAATGTTGATGTTCACTCTTGCCATCTCCTGTTTGACCACTTCCAATTTGCCTTGATTCATGGACCTAACATTTCAGGTTCCTATGCAATTTAATTCCATCACCAGTCACATCCACAACTGAGTGTTGTTTTTGCTTTGGCTCCATCTCTTCATTCTTTCTGGAGTTATTTATTCACTGATCTCCAGTAGCATATTTGGTACGTACCAACCTGGGGAGTTCATCTTTCAGTGTCCTATCTTTTTGCCTTTCATACTGTTCATTGGGTTCTCAAGGCAATACTGAAGTGGTTTGCCGTTCCCTTCTCCAGTGGACCAAATTTTGTCAGAAATCTCCATCATGACCAGTCTGTCTTGGGTGGCCCTACACATCATGGCTCATAGTTTCATTGAGTTAGACAAGGCTGTGGTCCACATGGTCAGATTGGTTAGTTTTCTGTGGTTGTGGTTTTTAGTCTGTCTGCCCTCTGATGGAGAAGGATAAGAGGCTTATGAAAACTTCCTGATGGGAGAGACTCACTGAGGGGAAAGCTGGGTCTTATTTTGGTTGGCAAGACGGTAGGTGCTGGAGCAGCGGCTGTGGTGCTGGAGTGACTTTGAGGAGATACCCCACATCCAAGGGCAAAGGAGAACCTGCAGCAAGATGGTAGGAGGGACGAAACTGTGTTTATAATCAAACCCTATACCCGCCAGAGATGCTCAGAGGGCTCAAACATATCTTTTGTGCACCAGGACCCAGAGACCCCACAGTGACTGAGACAGAACTGTGAGTGTCTCCTGTGGAGGTACAGGTCAGCAGTGGATTGCTGCAGGGGCAGGGGCTCTGGGTGCAGTAGACCAGGGTATGGCATAAGCCCTCTTGTGGGAGGTCACCACTGAGAAGGCAATGACAACCCACTCCAGTACTCTTGCCTGGAAAATCCCTTGGACAGAGGAGCCTGGTAGGCTGCAGTCCATGGGGTCGCTGAATCAGACATGACTGAGCAACTTCACTTTCACTTTTCACTTTCATGCATTGGAGAAGGAAATGGCAACCCACTCCAGTGTTCTTGCCTGGAGAATCCCAGGGACAGCGGAGCCTGGTGGGCTGGCCAGAGTCGGACACAACTGAAGAGACTTAGCAGCAGCAGCAGGAGGTCATCATTAACTCCACCATAGATCTGCCAGAATTTACACAGGACCGGGGAAACAGACTCTTGGAGGGCACAAATCGAACCTTCTATGCACGACGACCCAGGAGAAAGGAGCAGTGGCTCCACAAGAGACTAAGTCAGACTTGCCCATGAGTGTTCAGCAGTCTCTGGTGGAGGCATGGGTCAGCGGTAGCCCGCTGCATTGTTGGGTGCAGCACTGGGTGCAGCAGTGAATGCACAGGGCCTTCTGAAGGAGGTCACCATTGTCTTCATTACCTCCACTGTGGTTTGGCCTCAGGTCAAACAACAGGGAGGGAACACAGCCCCACCCTCCAACAGAAAGTTGGATTAAAGATTTACTCAAGCCCTTATTTATTTCTTAATGTCTGCACCACATAGGGTAGCTCTTGATTACATCATGGGCTCGTTAAAACTGTTCATACACTAGACTGTAAGTTCCTTGAGGGAAAAACTGTGTCCATTGCAGTAGAAATCCCTGGTGTTCACCTTATTTAATTGTGCTCTGGCTGTTCATGGTTGGTGAGGTAAAAGTTTCATAAACTCTAAACAATTAGAATGTTTTTAAATATATTTTAAAAGTGCATAAAACTTCTAGAAGGCATTTGATACTAGTCTAAATTAGGTTAGTTGGTATAAAAATCTGCTTTCAAACAATCATCACTTTTGCCATTTTGGGAAATAATCATGCTCTACTATATGTACTGATGCATACTCTTCTCAAGTCATAGTATTCAGAAAGTGATTCTTTAAAAACTTTTCTAAGTGTCCCTTTCTTTGAAATCATTTGTCTTTTTCATTTGTATGTTCTTTTGCTTGGCTTTCTTGGGTCTCAGCAAAATTCTTTGCATAACTGTCTGACCTTTTCACAAATCATGGCAGTATTTCAGTACACTTTACTGAGCTTGGTCTTCTCTGTATGTGGAGATCTCCTGTCACAATCAGAGCCACTTCCTGGATCTGCCTATTGGGCTGCAGAAGTAGGGGCAGTCATTACTCTGGGTGTTTATAATGAAGCAAATGCAGACTGATGCACCAGAGCACATAAAAAGATAATTGCAAATTTATTTATACTAAGACACAACCATGACGTTTTAAATCCATGGTGGATAAAACCACTGTATTTAGTGCTTGTTGAAACTCCCCTTAATAGATACTGATAGCAATAATAACAACAAGGAAGAGAGCAGCTATCATTTGTTGAGTGCTTGAAGTGAAGTGAAGTGAAGTCACTCAGTCGTGTCCGACTCTTTGCAACCCCATGGACTGTAGCCCACCAGGCTCCTCTGTCCATGGGATTCTCCAGGCAAGAGTACTGGAGTGGGTTGCCATTTCCTTCTTCAGGGGATCTTCCTGACCCAGGGATCGAACCCAGGTCTCCTGCATTGCAGGCAGATGCTTTAACCTCTGAGCCATCAGGGAAGCCTACTCTGGAGCAAATACTGTTCAGCACTTTCCATGGACTGACTCACTAACATCTTCACATTGTGTGTGAGGTAGTAACTGTTACTTTGCCCATTTTGCAAACAGTGGGTCAATGCACAGAGGTTAAATTTCCTGGGTGTCTGAAATAGTCAGTGCCAAAACTGGAATTCAGACCCCAAGCAGCACCACTTTAGTGCCCTCACATGTTGCTATTACATGGTGCTGCTTCTAACACAAATGTGTTAGATTTAAATAACTATCTCTTCAGTGGCTTAGATATTACAAACAATAATAACCATTAGTGAAATCAAGGAATTTCAAAATTGGTAGAAATCATATTTAATTGCCTCAAATATGATCCGTTTTCAGATGAGAAAGTGGAAGGCCAGAGGGTGGGAGGAGCAGAATCACAGAGGTAGAAACGGACAGAGCCGGAGTTGAATTCAGATCTTTTGCTTCCCAGGACGTTGTCTTTTCAACAACATATGTTCTTTCTTCTTGGTTTTTATCATGAATTGCTTTCTGTAGAAAATGGGAAATTTTACTATTTCTATTTTTAGTCTATAATTGTGCAAAAAAAGGGGATCAGGGACATGATATTTATTGAGTGAGTATCTGTTATGCACTGACTCCTAATAATTCTAGGGTACAGATGCCATTGTCCCTTTTATCCAGTTGAGGAGGTTGAGTCTCAAAGAAGTTGAATAACTTGCCCCAGATCCTGTAGATATTTGTAGATAGTAAGTGGTGGAGCCCCATTTTGGATTTTTATTCACCTGGCTTGGAAATCAATAGTCTTTGCTCTCACTAGGCTGTCCTTTGGTTAAAGGCTTCAAAGAGACAGAGACTTCATCAGTCATATATCTTAAGCTCTATCTGTTTGTTCTTGCTGCATAAACCCTTGTGAATACTGGAAATGTGCTCACCTCCAATTTTGCAAATAGGCCTGCTTCAGCCATCAGTGACATGGTAAAAGAAGAGGTCTTATGGATCTCTCTGCCCTTGGTGAAAAACTTCCTCACTGAGTGCCTCCTGAAAAAATTCTCCACTGCCGAGACGCTTTTTTATTTGTAATTGCTTCTTTGGTAGGACTATCAGAGATCTCTCTCCACTGCACAATCTGGGTTATAAATTGTCTGCACTTTGGCTTGCCGGGATTTTGTGGTTGAATTCTTTCATGCCACTAGCATGGAGCTACATTTACAGACACAAAGAGGAGTGGGACTAATGTTTATCTGTCTTGCACTAGCTTGCACTTTGGATTATCTAGTATCTCAGGAAAAAAGTCTGTATCCCAAATAATCCTTCCCTTTGACTTGTTTCCTCTCTATGTTTTGACCTCCTCAAAAGCAGAAGCATCACCCTGAATCTTAGGAAAAGCAGAGAACAGGAAGGATTTTTGACTCTCCAGGTAGGATAGCATCCCCAGTTCTGCACTTTTCCTGTTCTGCATAAGAAAGGCCTCTTGGAACAATCTTTGTTTGTTGGTGCACCCAGACTTCAAATGTGTGGTGTTTCATATCTGGCTCTCTGAAAATAAATTCATTAAACCATTAAATTTAATGAATTCATTAAATTCATTAAATCACTTTATATACATGAGGTATCCAATACATTAAATCATTTAATACAAATCTGTAAACAGTTGGTGAGAAATTTTATTTTTTTGTTGTTTTGCTCCCCCAGTGGGCATTAAAATTCCTGGTTGGGGCTAAAAGCACTTGCCTTCCATATTAATTTTTACTGTGTCTTTAACTCTTTATGAAATCTGTTCCAGAAATCTCATGCGAAGAAGCACAAGGACCTTAGTTTCCATACCAGTGGTTGTGGTAATGGTGGTGAGTTTAAATAGGGGAGACCAAACTAGTGAGGCGTAGGGTAAGAGCTTAGACCTGAGCTATTGATCTCCTTGTTTCCCTCATTTGTCCATATCCATAAGGCCAGTGGATCAAGCAAGAGGGCCCCCAGTCTCTTCTCTTGCTTTCCTCATAAAGGCAGTCATAGGAGATGAGTAAGTAGCGTAGCCCATTTTGTTGTCCCTGGTTCCACATCATCTAGCTGGACTCATCACAGTAAGGGCATTTCCACTGGAAGGACCCAGGCATTTCTTCACAATGCATCATTATAGCAAAACTGCTTCCCTGCACAGGTGGCAGCCCAAATTAACATAATAGTATCCTAATGGGCCACGCCACTTTCAACTTGCCAAATATGTTTAAATGTATGTGTCTCAACAGCAGTGTCATACCCAGTCAATCAAGTAATCCATTTACCTGCTTGTTCCTGGCTGAAGGAGAGGTCATGTGTCTGTCTTATAAAATGAAAGAGAATTGTTACAAGACTGAGACCAATTGTAGCATGTCTCAAATGCCTTTGACTTCTTGGGTAGCCTAACCTTGGCTAATCTCTTGGTAGGGATGAGACCTACAGAGCCCACTCTAGTAATGAAAAAATCCAGACAAAACAAAAGCAAAAGCCCTTCCACTCTGATTAAGCACAGTACTCCAGCTTTTGTTTTTCTAGAAAAGGATGATTTTTATCCACATTCAGGGAGCTTCTATGAGTTGTTCACATGTGAAGTGGCCATAATCAAGAATGCCATGTGAAGGAATATTGGAAAAGTAATTAGATTTTCCTTGGTACATTGTCTAATTAGAGGGCAGTTTAAAGTCCAAAGGAGTGAAATTAAAACCTAACCTCTGTTAAGGCTGTGATGTTTTCCGCTGGATGCCACCAGTGTGCTTGGCATCACAGGGGACTCATGAGGACACACAGGCCCTGAAGGCTGAGGATTGGAAGGCTCCAGCTAGGATGTGACATGGTGTGATTTGCAACATGGAGGCTGAGAACGAATTTTCAAGATGTCAGAACAAAAGTATGAATCCTTTGTAGAAAAAAGAATAATATTAATATATAGGCGTCTCAGTGTGCTTTGCTTCCAGGTTATTTAAATATTGCTGTTGAGCTCTGTGAATGGTTACTTTTCCTTTGTTAATATATTTTTGCAGGACATGGGCCCACTGGTAGGAATCAGGGACTTATTAGTCACAGCTGGGTTTAGTGCACCTCTGGCAAATAATGAGATATGTATACGTTAATAACAAGCAAAGGGTCAGCACAGCCACCATCAAAAGCTCCTGGACTGAGTTTGTTACATTCTTAACAGAAGAGAACCAAACCATGGAAGAAACACACTAACACACACGCTCAAGGTCTAGTGCAACTTCAGTTCATGGGCCTGATTCATGAACCTCATCAGCCTGCATTCTCTCCCGTCCTCTGCCTGGTCTGATTATTGACTCATTTTTTTTCATTTATCTTTTTCTTTTTGTCATCTTCATCATACTACTTTTATCTTCTCCTATTCTTCCTTTCACCTTTTTAAAAAAAATTTTCCATTCTTTATCCGTGGCTCTCTCCTCTGCCCTCCCCACACTTTCTTCCTTCATACATGCCCAGTTTATGTCATCACCATGTTCAAAAATGTCGTTCTTGATTTTATTACTTTTGTGCTTTTTATTCTCCCTCTAGTTTCTAAATCAGTGGGTTGCTTTGTTCCCACAATACTTTTATTTTCTATAATAATTATCTCCTGATTATTACAGTCTGATTTTTACCCTCAACATTCTTTGAAGGCTGCCTCTTTCAGCTCTGTAAGTACTCACAGGTAATTATTTGATGTCACAAATACAAAGATCTATACACTTCCCTGTTAGTTTGTCTACTATGCTTGGCTTCTCTTTGGTAGTTCTTGATGAACTTGGTTTGGGGGATGATCCTCTTTGAGGGCAGAGGCATACGTGCCTATTTCTGTATCCAGAGTGAACACTCTTCTGGTTGGTAAGGATGCAATATTATTCCTTGTTAAATATTCCATATTCCTTGTTAAATATACATGGAGTGTATATTCGATTGTGGGGCAGGGTAGAAAATAGTTGTTCTGTCACTCAGTCATGTCCAATTCTTTTGTGTCCCCATGGACTGCAGCACACCTGGCTTCCCTGTCTTTCACCCTCTTCCAGAGCTGACTCAGACTCATGCCCATTGAGTCGGTGATGCCATCAAACAATCTCATCCTTTGTCGTCCCCTTCTCCTCCTGCCTTCAGTCTTTCCAAGCATAAGGGTCTTTTCCAGTGAATTGGCTCTTTACATCAGGTGGTTAAAGTATTGGAGCTTCAGCTTCAACATCAGTCCTTTCAATGAATATTCAGGGTTGATTTCCTTTAAGATTGACTGGTTTGATCTCCTGGCAGTCCCATGGACTCTCAAGAATCTTCTCCAACACCACAGTTCTAAAGCATGAATTATTTGGCACTCAGCCTTCTTTATGGTCCAACTATCACATATGTACATGACTACTGGAAAAATCATAACTTTGACTGCATGAACCTTTGTCAACAAAAGTGACAAAGGTGTCAAAAGGTGATGTCTCTGCTTTTTACTATGCTGTCTAGGTGTGTCATAGCTTTTCTTCCAAGGAGCAAGCAATAGAGAAATTAATTAAAAATATTAATTTCAGAAAATTATAAATGTTATGAGGAAATGAAAGTAGGAGGTTGTTAAAGAGAGTGATAAAGGAGGTCTGGGATTGGTGGGCTATTTTAGTTAAGTGGTCAGAGAAGTTACATTGAAGTAGCTATATTTAACTCATGATCCATTATAGCCAGGAGAAACCAGCCCTGGAAAGATTCAGAGGAAGAACCTTCCAGATAGAATATATAGTTTGTGCAAACATTTGAGGTGGGCTAAAGCTCAGTGCAGTCAAGAAGTAAAAGGAAAGGCAGCATGCCTGGATTGTAATGAGTAAGAGAGAGAAGCTCATTCAAGTCAGGGTCCAAATCTTACATGGCTTTGAAGACAGTGTAAGGAGTTTGGATATTGCTCCAAGAATGGTAGAGAACCTTTGAAGAATTTTAAGCAGGGGAGGAGTATGAGCTAATTAATATTTATTTTTTTTTCTTGGTAGCCGGAGGAACACTGAGGAGGCTGTCGCATAAGGTCAAGTGAGAGGTATATGTGTCTTGAGCTAGGGTAGTGGGGCTGGTAATGGAGATGAGTGGACAAATTTGAGGCAGTCTGTGGAGTTAGAGTTGATGGACTTGATAACTTGATATAGGGAGTGATGAGAGAAATAAGTTAAAATTAACTGTAGGTTTTGGCTTTGAAACTGGCTCCATGATAATGCTGTTACTAATGAAGAGAATGGGAGGAGGGGCAGGATTAGAGGACAAAAGAAAGAGCTCTGCTTGACAAATGAATTTTGAGACCTCTACTAACTCTTGATGTGGAACTGCCAATGAGGCATTTGGATTGCCAATTAGAATTTAGGGGAAATATTTGTACTGGAGGTGTCCCTTAGGAATCATCAGATAGGAATAGGCTTGAAATACTATTTCAAGTACTGGACAAGAGCCCAGGGAGTAAGAAAACACAGAAAGAAAGAGTCTTTTGGACCAGTGTGGGACATGCCAGGGTTCAGAGGGAAGCAGAGGATGATGAACTGGCAAATGAGACTGAGAAGGAGATAGCTGTGTTTAGTAGAAGATCAGGATACTGTGGTGTCACAAATGACAAAAGGAAAGAGAGCTTTCAGTGACGTGGTGGTTGAGAAGTTGAGTGGAATGAGTATAGAAAATAACCATTATATTAGTATTTGGCAACACTGAATTCACTAGTGACCTTGGAAAGTGCAGTTACTGTGCCTGATGGGAATAGATGTCTGATTATGATGGAATGAAGAGAAACTGGGAGATAAGGAAGCAAAGATGATGACTATTAGTAGCTTTCTAGATGTTTTGCTGTGAAATGGGTGTACTAGCTGGATAGAAACATGCAATCAGTGAGAGGTTGTTTTCATTAGTTAGAATGGAAGAATTGCACTCTTTCTGTTGAAATTTATATTTCTTGGAGCCAGGAAGAAATTGGTGGTAGGAGAAAAATTCTTGAGCTGCCTCCTGATCTATTTATTTTTCTTTTCCAGGTATTTCTTCTCTCATATAAGAAAGCAGTTAACCTATTTTACAAAAATGACTATGACATATGCATCTTCTCCTCTTTCTAGAAATTCTTAAGATGTTTTCTACCTCTCATGACAAGCTGCAAGATTTTTCAAGGAAATATTTTCCTGCAATATTGTATCCTCTCTTCATAACCAGCTCTGGGACCATGGAGCTTTGAGTGAAAAGGGGTGATTCCATGTCCTTTTGGAACCGAACTTAAGTTTAAGGCTGGAGGACTGTTTTAACAGTTGAATGTTGCTTGTTTCTGTCCATAAAATCCCGTTTCACTAGTAGTTACTGTGTCCAGCAACTGTAGGCTTCAAAATGGAAGACTGTCGTATGGTTTTTCAAAAATGTAAGAATGTGCAAAGAATTAAATGTGATAGTGTGATTTTCACAGCATCTGTGACTTGAGTAATAGAAATGTCATAAAAATCTGGTTTTTGAAAGAGGAACTAGGGTTGATGAGTAGTTCATATATCTGAAGTAAGAGAACTGTACCAATGGACTGCTGAGTGGTACCATGGTTTGTCTTGGACAAGCCAAGGTGAACAGGTACTAATCTCATCTCTGCAGAGCTGGGGTCTGCACAACAAATTGGAATTACCCAAGTTCCTCTATACAGTCTGTGGAACGTGGAAAGTCAGTATAGAAAATCCGTATTGACTTGATGATATGGCTGTGTGATGAAAGCAGTAATCGTGTTTAGACCAGCTATGAAACAAAATGCAATCCTCACTCACTCACTGCCCGTGATAGGATTATATTCTGATTGACTGAAAATGTGGTCAGCAGGAGGATCATTTGGCAGCAGAAGAGGCCGATTTTTCTGATGATCCAGAAATCAGATTTTGATTCTGATGATTAGATATTTGGCTTATTGACTTCTCACTCTTCAAGAAGCTGCCAAGGTCAGTCTGTCTTATATACTTTAGAGAATAATAAATAATGGCTTATTATACAACAAATAAGTCAACTAAAGCCTTGTGACTCTCCTGTTACTCTTCACCAAGCAAATGCAGTGCTCCTGTCTGGATGGCTAATGTGAGATTTACGGATGCTAAGAGATGGTAGTTTTATTATTTGAGGAAAGAGTATGACTTCTATTTTGAGGGACTTTGATTTGAGAATATGACAGATATTGAAATACCTGTGAGGCACTCTTTTAAAATAAATTTATATGATTCTTTAACTTCTTATATGATTCTTTAACTTCTTTTTAAATTGAGAATTTTTTATTTAAAAGAAATGATATGTTTGATGAAGAAAATCAGATGGTATAGAAAAGTATAACAGTTCTATGCATACTCCAAACCTAGCCTCACTTCGCAGAGACCC